>NC_056731.1:824510815-824605815 GCF_019279795.1 Protopterus annectens | reverse complement strand
CTTCCTGTTAAAGAGCAAGCAATTTCTGTGGGCCATACTAAATGCCAAATCTTTAGTGACACCTCTACTTGAGGATATAGCTGATAACTGGCATTTTTCCTTATGTTACGAAACAAAAATAGACTGCTTATTTTTCAAGGCTCTAGGCCACATGTCTTCATCTGTCTTCATGGTCTGCAGTGGTTGATCACACATAGCAGAAGTACATTGATATTACCTCTGCTTTTGGAGCCAGAGTTCGCAGCTTCCAGAGCATGTTGATGTCCTTCTATTCACCTGTTGCAGTATTCTTTACATGAGGGGGAGTCACCTGCCAAGGAAACTTGATGTTGGCCAGTATATCAAAGTCTTACTACCGTAGGGTGCGCGGTACATCTGACATAGTCTACTATCGGACGTAGGCCATAAAGAGATGTATGCATGCTCCATCCTCAGGACTTACTTTGCCGCCACTCGGATTGCCAGTCCCGGACATCACTCTGCTGCTGGAATTGTTTTCTTCTTTAAAGATAAGTACCCTGTTGGGGAACCCTTTTGTCTTTTTCTACTACATTGTTTTGTTTTGTTTGAGGTTAATGACATCCAGGAAAGGGAAGTGCAACTGTGGAAGACAAATTCCACAGAAGGATAGTTATTCCCAATGCCTTTTCTTTCTCAGGCCTCACCACAACCATAAAAACTGTTCAGTTTGTTGATCTTTTGTGCCGAAGACCCTCAGCTATTCCCCCTTGCTATCTACTTGGAAAATCAATGGCTCAAGCTCTTAGCTAAGACTGCAGTGAAAGGTTCCTCGGACCCGATGACCAAGCCAACTAAGCAGAAGGCCAAAAAACCTAGGCCCAAAGGGGAAGCTGCAGCTCTCCCAATGAACATCTCTCCCAAAGCACATGAGGGCACAGAGGCCTGTTCTGTCACAGATCTAGATCCACAGGCCGAGCCCGTTTTACAGGCCATCTTGGAACCGGACATAAGCACTTACAGAGAGGCCTCATAGATGTTGGCTGCTGATGTCCAGGGAGAACCTAAGTTCATCATGTCTGACGGCCGTAGAGGAATTACCCAGATTGTAGTGAGAGAGGATGTTGAGTCGGACCTGGTCGAATGTAGATGTACGTCTGGCCCTCCTCCTTTGCACTGGATGGATACTCCAGCAAAGAAAAAAACAAAAAAACTAAACATTACTCTCCCCGTCAGACTCTCAGAAGGAGTGGCAGAATTTTACAAAAGGCCTTTTCAAGGCCTTCATTGCTCTGAGGCATCCCTAGAGTCAGCCATTTTCCTTTCTTGCCCGGCCTTCTTCCCCTCAGAAAAGGACCAGGGACCAAGCCACTTCAGAAGAAGATTCCTCATCTGATGAGGATAGTCATTCATTGGCCTACTCATTCCAAATCCCTTCCCCCTTGGATTATGCTTCCCCTGAGGATGATTCAAATGGGACAGAATCCCGTATGGAGGAAATTTCCCTTGGAGAGTCCATTTCAAAGATGAGATATCATTTAAAATGGGATGGCTCACAAATATCTGAGGTCCAAAAATGATAGTATGACCTTCTTCAAGTACAAACCCCCAGTCCTTCTGCCATTCCTCCAGTTATTCCAGCCTTTTTGGATTCTTTTGTCTCCACGTCTGCACACCCTGACTCTCAACCTCCAGCTCCAAAAAAGCCAGACAGGTATTACCAAGTGCCTCAGGCTTGCAATTTCCTTTTCAATGCCCTTGTGGTAGACCCTTCTGTGATTTTAGTAGCCTCTAATAAGGCTTCTAGGTCACTTACCTCTACTTCCCTCCTGCACTCGGACAAGTATAATAGACAGTTGGAGAGGCTGGATAAGAAAATTTGTACTTCAGATACTTTAGCTTTCAGAGCCCTGAAGTGCCAGACCCAAATGACAAAGTACAATATGGAACTCATGTCACAACTCTCCAAGATAGTGTCATATCTGCCAGACTCTGAGAACAAAGCCTTGACTTAGCTTATTGCTGCATCCTCTCAGGTGGCCAGACATTCAATCAAATGCAGCTACGATGCAGTAGAGGCCACTTCACGAGCTGCAGCTTCTTCCTGTGCCATAAGAAGGTGTGCCTAGTTATGGCTTCAGCCCTTCCCTGAGGTCATAAAGGCGAAGCTTATAGATGCCTCCCTGGACACCGTGTTATTTGGCAAACCCTCTGCTGAACTGTTCAAATCCCTGCAAGAAAAGAGCAAGGAGCTAAAATTCCTTAAACATATCTCGTTCCCCTGTGCCTAAATTCCACAGGAATTACAGTGAGAAACAGGTCTTTATACACAGGCAATCCCAGAACCCCCAGTCAGAACCCCCCCCCCCAAGAGATCCAAGAAAACACTTCAGTTTTCTTCTCCTTCTCCCTCTCCCTCTTCACCCTGGTTGACTAAACAGCCCTTTCCTGATAAGACAGACTCTTCCTCCTGACTCCTCAGACAGTCTTGGTACCCCTCCCCTCTCCCTGCGCCTTGCATCACTCAAGATTCTTGGGTCCTCAGTATTATAAAGAATGGATACTTCATGGTCTGGCACACAGTACTTGCCTTCAAGAGTATCCCTCACCCTCCAAAAGAACAGGAATTTTTTCCCCCCAATTTTGCAAACCCTGCTAGAACAGGCCACATTCCAGCCCATGTCCATAGCTCAGAAAGGAAAAGGCTTTTACTCATGCTTGTTCCTGGTTTCCAGGAAGGAAGGATCTTGGAGTCTCATTTTAGACCTATCCTATCTCAAAAACTTTCTAAAAGTGCCCTCCTTCAGAATGCTAACTCTCCAAACCCTCTTCCCCCTTATCCTCTTTCAGGCCTTCCTAGCATCCATAGACATCAAGGATGCTTATCTCCACATCCCCATTCATCCCAAATACAGGAAATTCCTATGCTTTTCTGTGGGCTCTTGGCATTTTCAGTTTTCTGCCTTGCCCTTTGGACTTTCTACTGCAGCAAGTGTGTTCACAAAATGCCTAGCACCTGTAGTCACCTTCTGGAGACTCCAAGGCATTCAACTCTTCCCCTGCCTAGACGACCTTCTGTTTCAAGCCATATAAATCTTCCCCTGCGTAGACGACCTTCTGGTTCATGCCAAATCCCCATAGGAACTGAACAAAAACCTGCGCTTAGCCATAGCCGTTTTGCAGAGCCTGGGATTCACCATCAACTTCAAAAAATCAACACTCGCCCCATGCCAAGACCATGTCTTTCTGGGGTGCAGATTTCAAACCAACAAAATGATGGTGCCCCCCTCAATGGCTCAGGAGATTTCTCTCCTTTTTTCAGAGATCCCCCCCCCCTCAATCTCCTGTCTGTGAGACAGTTTCTGTGATTTTTGGGGTTGATGGCCTCTACCATCCCTATGCTTCCTCTGGGAAGGATCCATATGAGGAAATTCCAATGGTTTCTAAAATCAGTGTGATCTAAGCATGCCCACCCACTGGAATTTGAAATCCTACTTCTACCCTGCCTCAAGGAGGAGCTCCACTTGTGGATAAGACAGCTATCCATAAATCCAAGACTTCCCATTCATCCACTGCCCCCTAACTCAATACCTGTACACAGATGCATCACATACAGGTTGGGGAGCAGCTCTAGACACTCACACAGTTGAAGGTCAATGGACACCCTCTCAGAGGAAAGACCACATAAATGTAAGGGAGATGAAGGCACTTATGCTTGCCCTACAGTCCTTCCAACCCCTTCTGAGGCTGGGTAGGTTGTATATCTACACAGACAATATGACTGTTCTGTAGTATATAAACAAATGGGGGAGACAAGATCCTACCTCCTTTGCAGATTAGCCTTACAGGCTTGGGAACTAGCTTGCCTACTAGAAATATCCCTTCAGGTGGTTTACATCTCTTCCAATCAGAACTCTGCGACAGACACACTGAGCAGATCCAGAATACAGGCCCACAAATGGATGCTGCACTGGGATGTGTTCCTGAACATTATCCAGCAGTGGGGTATTACACAAGTAGACTTGTTTGCCTCCCATCTGAACAAACAAATTCCAAAATTTTGTGACAGAAAATCACATCCTTAGGCATGGAAAGTGGACACCCTATCAATCTCTTGGAAGGGGAAATTTCTGTATGCATATCCTCCCCTACCACTGATTCCAAAAATCCTGCTGAAAATTCAACAGGACAAACCAAACATCTTACTGGTGACTCCCTGTTGGCCAAGACACCACTAGTCCCCCCTTCTTCTACATCTAGCCAAGGGCAGTCATCACACATTACCTCACAGAGTGAACCTTCTCACACAGAACAAGGGCTCATCATCCACCCACAATTGGAAACTCTTCAGCTGACCCTGTGGGTGATAAAGCCTTGATTTTTTTCCAATACCTTTATTCTGAGGGTGTGTTTCTAGACCTGCAGGAGGCCAGGAAACCCAATACCAAAAATCTTACCTTTCCAAATGGAAGAGAGTTTCCCTTTGGTGTCTTGCTAGAAACCTAGACCTGCTTATGGTGGATCCCCCCTATGGTTCTGTCATTTCTGTGTGAATTGCTTAATGCAGGCTTCGCTTATTCCTCCATTAAAGCACATTTGTTAACTATCTGTGCTTGTCTGCCCAATTTCCCCTCCACTAGCTTCCAGATTTGAGGCCACACAATTTCCTAAAGGTGTCCTGCAGATTAGACCTCCCAAGAGATCTGTAGCTCCCCCAAGATCTTAACTTTGTGCTAGAGAAACTGACTCAGGCACCTTTCGATCTTCTAGTTCCCTCAAACACTGTACCTGGAAAACTGCTCTCCTGGTGGCTATTACCTCCCCCAGGCAGGTTTCACAATTACATGCCTATATGGCTTCTCCTCATTTCTTGTCCTTCCACAAAGACAGGGTTTCCCTTCACACTAACCTTCCTTCATGCGAAAGGTAGTGAATGAATTGTCCTTAACCCAGGCCATTCACCTACCTACCTTTTTCCCCTCTCCCCAAACCAATAGTGATAGGATCCTGCACACACAATGTACAAAGACAACTTAGGTTTTATCTGCACAAGACCAAATCTTTTAGAAAATCAGACCAACTGTTTGTGTCTTTCCACCCCAGGGCTTTGGGATTGCCTGTGTCCAAGCAGACCATCTTCAACTGGATCTCCAAATCGATTTCTTTCTGCTACGCACACCATGGTAAGGCCCTTCCTCACACAAAGCTCACTACACAAGGGCAGCGTCTTCCTTGGAGGCATTCCTCAAAGGGCTGGACACTAACTCCATCCTAGAAGCATGTACTTGGACATTTGTCCACACCTTCACAAAACATTATAAACTGGATTCTATTTCCAGATCCAGGGCAGGTTTTGCCAGTTTGCCAGGGCCATTCTTCATGGGTTCCTGGAAAATTAATCTGCCACCTCCACCTCTCTGCCTGCATGAGCTTTTGTATTCTCCCTCATGTAAAGAATACTGCAGCAGATGAATAGAAGGACATAGATTAGTTGTGTAAGAATTTGCCCTAGCAGTAGATGTCCTTCTCTGTAATTCCCTTTTCGTGCTGTACAGAGATCTCCATTAAAAAATTTGAAGTTTCAAGACTTCGATCATATGGTGTCGACCATATCAGATTCGAAGTTTTGAAACTTCGATCTTCTGATATAGACCCTATATATATATATATATATATATGTGTGTGTGTGTGTGTGTGTGTTTATTTATTTAAGCAAAAGTGTGCACAGTACTTGGAGTGCCTATCAGAAAGACCACCGTGAACTGGCAAGTGAAACATGAGAAAGGGTGACAATGAAGGAACCCTGGGTAAGCTGACAAACTTCACACAGAATCCTTGTGGTGCAAAAAAAGATATCTTTAACTGGTAGCAGAAACTTTAGTCAGAGAGCAGCCTCAGCCTGTGTGGATCAGCTGGTAGCCGAAGTGTGGGTAGAGCAGCTTAATTAATGACTGTCTAGGGTGCAGTGAGAGTTGTTAAGGTTTCATCACTTCACAAAATCTCTGTTTAATTAAATCGTCAGTTGGTTTAGGTGGGGCAGGAAAGAATAAATTTATCAGGTTAACAATTTCTAAGGACCCAGGCAGGCTCAACAGCCCACTGGTCTGGTATCAAGGCTACAAATGAAGCAACAACACAGCAGTAGTTGTTTGGTCAAGAAGGGAGCAAATGTACTCCTTTCCTTGACACCATCAGTGCTCCTTTTGTTAGAAAAAACACCAATGCAAGGTTACTGTTTGATCGGCGTAAAGCTAAATGGACTGTATTCAACCTAAAGATTGACTGGTTGGAGATGATTAGTGGGAAAATTAAGTTTATAGTAACAAAGGAAGAGTATATTGCTTTATTAACAGCTCATCACAGACTGGAAAATACTAGTTTGATTTACTTATTTTTGTGAAAAAAAATAGCAATGCAGATTGGGCAATTAGTACAACAGCTACAAACATAGGTATATTTCATTAATATGCTCTAATGTATATAATATATGATATATACTTATAATATATAATGTAATATAATATATACTTGTATACTATATATTATATTATGTAGTTATAGCATATAATATTTAGTTTAACAGTCTAATGTTAGATGAGCACCTTAAATAATTCATGAAATTGAGCATTCTTAGGAGGAAGGATATAACCAATGAAACAAGCCAAATAGTCCGTAAATGCGCAATGAGGAGAGCGGCACCGTAAGCTAAACATATATCTAATACACTATTAAGGTGATAGCACAGTTCAAAACAACAATCGTTATAGCTTTTATTTGATTTGTTTTACTAGAAAATGTTAGCTGTTAGCAGACAGCATCCTTGCTGCATGTAATAATATTTGTTTTCTAGCTCCTTTTACAGGACTAGCAAGCTTATAATGTGTGTGTGTGTGTGTGTGTGTGTGTGTGTGTGTGTGTGTGTGTGTGTGTGTGTGTGTACATACATATATATATATATATATATATATATATCAGGCATACCCAGGTATACACTGCCTCTTCTTCTTCTAGCCCCCTTGAATGTGTGTGACATTCATTGTGTTCCTGAGGGCTGGCCCTTTGCTACTCATGTCTCAGCCATTCCTCAGCAGATAGCTTTGACTCATTGATCCATCTCAGGAAAAGTGCTAACAGTAGCCTGGACCACATCTAATCTCACAAGTCACTGGATGGTTTGTCAAAACCACTTTAAAGCCATCCTAAAGTCATTTTCCATAGACTTGCCAAGCTCATTGCTCACCAGCGCCTTCTCTTTAGCAAGTACTGCAGCTTTCCTGACTTGTCAATTTCTGTCAGTCAAATCAAGAGACTCCTACTAATGTTGTATGGAAGGCCTCTCTTTCTTTATCCATAAAGCTTTTAGTGTTCAAGTGCCAGAAAAAAAAATGGGAAAAAAATTCAGTGTTCTTCATATTGATCATTGCTGCTGTAGCCTAAACTATATGGATTATATCCTGGTAAGGATATAACAGCTGGCCAGATTCCAAAGCTTCATAGCACCTGCGCTTGTGCCCAAACTGTTAGGCAGCTCAAGCTGACTAAAAGACAGGTTTGGGTGCCAAGCATTTTAGAGCTTTCCTAATACTGAAGAGAGAGAGATCCTCCGTGGGCTTTTGAGGATCGATGGCTGGCTTGTACTTTTTGATTACTAGGCAAATAAGTTCCCTTTGTGGAAGAACCTTCCAGACTCTATATTTAATTGTTTAAACTTACTTTCCTGTTAAGGAAAATATTTTTAATCTTTGAAAAATGTGTTTTTGATGACTGTCATGCGACTTCAGTGTACTGTTAATTGGGAGTGCACTTGGTTCTTGTCAATTTAACTGCTGTTTAAAACACTTTAATATTACCTTTTTCTGTGGAGAAACTGTGTTTGTTATACTTTTTTGGAGGCTGGCAAAGTGGATCGAAGTGCTTTTTAGTGTTCTTTAAATGGAAAGAAAAGTTACTGTCAGCTACTTTTTACTTTTACCACCCTGTGCTGTTTAGCTTCCCTGTGAAAGAAACACTATTTTTGGCTTGACCATGGAACAAAGTACCAGTCCCACTGTCAGTCCTTATTCCAGCTACAAAGAGAAAAACTTAACTAAACAGTCTCTGTCTCCACAGCAGACTAGTAGTTTGCCTCAGCTGCAAGTGGGTGACTTTGCTTTGGCCAAAGCTGGTTTCTTAGACCACTCACCTTTTTCCTTGGATCACTCTGGTGTTGTCCATGCAGCCACTATGGGTCGGGGGTTAACCATGTCCTCTGCAGCTGTTTGTGACCCCATACTGGGCAAGGCAGAGCCACTCTTGTTGGAATCGGAAGAAAGAGCAGCTAAGGTGCCTCTGCTTAACCAGAATGTTATGCCCATCCCTAAAGAAGCTGTTGCTTCCATTAGTAAACCTATTTGCCCAATTTTCCAATCAGAAAGAAACATAAAACTAAACATATCTTCTTCTGAACCAGTTTCACTGGACAGGAGTAGTTTTTTTAGGTTTGGCTCAGTGTCTTGTACAGATTATTGACCTCTTTTAAGGTGGTATGTGGTAAAAGAAAGAGGGTTTATTTTTCTCAGAATTTATCTCCAGAATGTGCCTGTGTTTTTAGTGGGAGAACACGGATTTTCTCAGGCTGTCAGAAAATACTGTGAGTTTGTTACAGTCGAATTCCCAGAACCGCCACCCACCCACCCCCACCCCTCAGTGCTGTCAGTATTGGAGGATGTGGTTTCCCTGACAGCCAGCCTGCTGCACCGAAGAAAGCAAATAGAATGTACAACGTTCCTCAGTCTTTTAAGTTTTTACATATTCATCCCATGCCTGACCCAGCAGCTATAATTGTAGTTAATCTCCTTGCTGATAAACCTTTTTTTTAATTGTAATCCTTAATCCTTCTCCTTCTAACAAAGATGAAAAAGCTATTGATAAATTTGGGGAAAAGTGTATGATTCTGAAACTTTGATTTTTAGAATTTTAAATTGCCAGGCTCATATATTAAAGTTTATTCTGATTAATTGTGAAAGTATGAGGAATGTTTTATCTTCAGCTCTCTCTTTTGAGGAAAACTCTGCTTTGTGTGGCTTAGTTTCTTCTGTTTCTGTGGTCACTACTCATTGTTTAAAGTATGTATATGAATCTGTAGATATTGCATCCAGGGCTATTGCCACTGGTACTGTGTTGAGGTTTGCCTGACTGTATTCTTAGAACCTCCCAGAATATGTAAAAAAAAAGTAAATAAATAAATTTTGAATTCTGCTGCAGAGGTTACCAAAAAATGTGATGACAGGGGTAAGTAAGCTGATTCAGGGAATCCCTCAGATTTTTCGGCGCTACTTCTCTAAATTTTCTGAGGGATTTTTTGATCTCTCATTCAGGTTTGGCAAGAAAAAAAGTCTCTGCAGAATGCTGGTAAACAGATTTTTAAAAGCAGTGGCAGGGAGGTTCCAAAGACAAAACGAGAGACTCCCCTCAGGGGCAAAGAACAGTCAAATAAGGCAGAATGAGTATAAGGGACCTTCTCCCCACCCCATCGCCAGCAGTCACTTATCCTTTCTAGAAAGTCTGAATCTCCATTCCTCTCTCTCTCTCTCTGACAACAGACTGTTTCAGACAAATAAGTTCTGAGGCTGATTCAGCAAGGCTACAAATGGCAGTAGGAAGAAATTCCTCTTTTCCAAGGAATTCCTAGACATCTGCAGAACAAACCCTTCTGTTTCTTCCTGCCCTACAACATTTGCTGTCACAGGGGGTAATCAAAGCAGTTCCTTCTTCCCAATTTGGAAAAGGGTTTTCATAGTTTCATAGATTAGTGCTAGGCTAATTGCCCTTGTGAACCATTTTAAACTTAGCCAGTTAACCGATGTGAGAATCAAATTCTGTAGGGCCGAAAAATCTGGTAAACACCTTAATCATTATACCAACCTCCCACCCTAAAGGATTTATTACGTCATAGGATGATTGTTCATAGCTCATAGTTCATAGATTAGTACTAGGCTAACTGCTCTTGTTGGCTATTTTAAGCATAGCCAATTACTTCATGTGAGAATCAAACCTTGTACCTTGGGTTTGCAAGGTAAACAACTAATCTGAAGTAGTTAACTTCATTTGATCAGCAACCTGTGGGTTACGGATCTGAGCCGGCAGCATACCAAGCAAAAAGATCCGAGCTCCAAGCTCCTCCCCCTTACCCTTACTACACTGCAACCTCCTTCCAATCCCCAGATCTCGTTTGCCACAGCTTTGCCAAGCATGGGATTCTTAGAGCTCCAGGCAAGTTTAGCAATTTTTTTCTTCAAACTTCTCTTTTAGTCTTCTTTACTTGGTGTGTGAGTGTATTTTAATACCTTTCTACGGGTGTTCCTTCTACCTAGCCTTTATTTCCCCTTTAGCTTTGGTGGTTTCTCATCCATTTGTAGGCCCCTATTTTCACCCTTTCAGGTGCGTGTGTGTGGCTGTGTGTGTGTCTCTGGTATGGCTGAAAGTCACAAAGTGACCTTTTCTAAATGCTGTGAGTGTGGCCATAAGCTGTCGCCAGCGGATGGTCACATTCAGTGTGTGATTTGCTTGGAGGTTATGCACCTTTCCTCGGGCTGCCAGATTTGTGCAGCCTTTAACCCTCGAGCCTTAAAAGATAGGAAGAACAAGCTGATTCTGGCGGGTCTTTTACCCGCGGAAACAGCTTCGTCGGCTTCCCTCTCGGTAGCGAAAGCCGCTGCTGTGGCTGCCCAGCCGACTGGCCCTCTTCCCCTGTCTAGGACTCACCCTCCCACCTTGTCTCAGGGAGAACGAGAGGCCAAGAAAGATAAAAAAGAGAGAAGGGGGAGAGAGAGAGAGAGAGAAAGAAGCCGCAAGCAGCAGCCTGAATTGGACCCCTTGGCCCCTCCCGCAAAGGTGGTCTCTTCTCCATTAAGAGTGTCCAAGCCTTCCTCCCCATGGCTCCATTCGCCATGTTTCTCCCCGGAGCCAGAGGAGGAGACCCGACCAGCCTCGAAGTCGTTGGCCCTCCCGGCCGGCGTTGGCGGCTTCCTCCAGGTCTACTCGAAGCATTTCGGAGGCAGATATGGACCGGATAATGCGTCGATTCTTGCAAACTCAGTTGCAGATGGGAGTTTTGCTGCCCCCCCCCCCACACTCTGGGGAGAGTTCAGCTCCACTGTTCGCCTTGATTGCTCCTTCTCCGATCCACCACCGGATTTCGGCGCCAATGGTTATTACTACTTCGATGCCAGACATGCCCACGAGCTTATCGGATCCGCTTTTGGATCCGAGCTCTCAGAGCCAAGAGCTGGGCGTCTGATCCGGGGGGGTGAGTGTATCTTCAGCTCCTTTGCGGTCGGAACACACCATCCTCTTGGGTCTGATCGCTTAGGCTCCTGCACCGATCCCCCCGTCAGATCCGAGGGCCCCGGCCACCTGTCTTAGAGAGGCTGATTCACCTTTGGCGTTCGATGTGGCGGAGAGGGTTCTCTCTGGAGGATTGAGACCCCTCACTCTTTCCTCAGGGTCTGCGCCCGCTCCCTCGTAGCTCAGTTTGTCCTCCATCATCCAGTCCCCCCAGGGACAGCCTGTGTCATTTACGCCCCAGCCAGTTCCCTTGGAGGAACATGAATCCGTGGGCGAGCCCCCCTCGGACAGTCCCCCCTGAGGAGGTCCCTCACAAACGCCTGTGCAAAAGGAGGCACTTGGACTCCCCCGAGTCCCTCACCGAGGATACCAGTTTGGAGGAAGGGAGGTTTCCCCCAAATCACCCCCCGACGGTGTGTCCTTTGGAGATATTATGGAAATACTCCGCCAAAGGGGGGGGGGGTCCACCCAAAAACCCTCCTCTGATGAGTTGGTATTCCTGGAGGCGTTCGACACAGGTCCATCTACCTCTTGGGTGTCCTCCCCAGCCGACCCCCTGGTCGACCTGATTACCACCTTGGCGTGGAAGGAGCCGGACACTGTAGAGCCGATAACTAGAAGGCCCGATAAGGTTCTCAGTCCCCCTGCAGACAGATCTTCATGGAGCAAGGGTTCCCCGGTTGATGCCATGTTGGTGGTGGCGGCCACCAAAAAGGAACTCTCCCAGGAATGTTCTTCGGTCCATTCCCCTGACAAGGAGTCTCGGGCAATGGATCGTATTGGAAAGTGGACTTTTGCTTCAGCAACCTTTTCTATAAGGGCGCTGAATTACTTGGCCCATGTAATCAGACTGCAGCGGGACCTGGTCAAAGAGTACACTGAGTCGCCCGAGGATAAATGGTCCTTCTTGGCTTGTATGGCCACTCTCAAGTCAGTGTCCAATACTTCTATGCGGCTACTTTCTCATGCCACGGAAGGAGCCGCTAGAGCTAGTAGGTCCGGTATCATCTTAAGGTGTCATGCCTGACTTTGCGATTTCTCGGAACCCTTCAAGGCGTCCTTCGCAAATGCACCCTTTGACGGGTTGACCCTCTTCGGGAAGACCGTCCCCTCAAAAGTCCTTCTCTAGGAACCAGCAAGGGCAGAAGAAGATGTGGTTTCGGAATTCTCAGCAGGCCTGGAATGCTCAGGACTCCTTCTCCCCCAGAGGCAGAGGGGGACAAGGTGGACGCCGGCCCAGAGGCAGAGGGGGACCGAAGAACTTCGGGTCACGGGAACCCTTTTCCGACCGACCCGCACGGCAATCCTGAGGGGTTGCCCGACTGCTCCTCTCTGGAGGCAGTCGGGGGGGGGGGGGCGTTTTTTGAGGCACCTGGCTCAATGGGAGTCCATCACAACAGATCACTGGGTGCTTCAGATAATATCCAGAGGCTATTCAATCCCCTTCATCAACAAGTCCTCTTATTCAAGACACCTCCCAGATGTCCCACCCACTCAAAGGGAGGCAGCGGCTGTGGAAATAAAAAAGCTGTTAGAAAAAAGAGCCATCCAGCATGTGCTCCCAGACCAGTCTGGATCAGGCATCTACTCCAGGTTCTTCTGGTGCCAAAAAAGACGGGGGACTTAAGGCCAATTCTCGACCTCTCAACAATTAACCTTTTCATTGCCAAAGAGAAATTCCAGATGGTCACGATTCAATCCATCCTGCCCCTCTTGCAGGAGGAGGACTGGATGTGCTCCATAGACCTCAAGGATGAGTACTACCATATTCTCATGGAAAGATAGTCCAGGAGGTTTCTCCACTTTCGGCTAGGAGCCAGTCATTACCAGTTCAGGGTCCTACCCTTCGGTCTCACCACAGCCCCCCGGGTGTTCACCAAGGTCATAGCAGTTGTAGCGGCCCACCTGAGGCTCCAGGGCATACAGGTCTTCCCATACCTAGACGACTGCCTTCTCACCGCCCCCACCAGGCATCTACTTTCTCTAGCCAGGGATTTCTTCCTCTAGATGTCACCCCGGTTGGGGATAACCATAAATGCCAAGAAGTCTTTCCTCCAGCCTGTTCAAGTGTTAGACTTCGTAGGGGCCAGGATAGATACCCTCCAGGCCTGGGCCTTCCTAACGTCAGACAGACTTCACAGCATGACTCTGCATGTGCTAGCCCTCTTTCAGTCACCTGCTCCCCAAGCAGAATTAGTCCTGAGAGCCATGGGGTCTATGGCAGCAGCGATCAATCTGATTCCTTATGCTCATCTGCACGTGAGGGTTTTACAGTGGATGTTGCAGGTCCAGTGGTCTATTCTACACCACCCTCTAGACTTCCCGATTCCCCTCAGCAGGGTTTGCAGGAACTCCCTCATGTGGTGGCTTCAATCCTGAGCCCTTCAAGAAGGACGACCTTTTGTTATGTTACCACCCCAGGCCACAGTGACCACGGACGCCTCCCGCCTAGGGTGCAGGGAGCATTGTGCGGGCAGGACTGTCCAAGGCACGTGGACTCAGACCAAGACCATACTGCATATAAATGTCCTGGAGATGAGGGCAGTCCTTTTGGCGTTGCAGGCCCTCCATGCCTTTCTTCCTCTGGGGACTGTTGCTATCCAGTAGGACAATATGTCAGTGGTCTGGTATATCAACCAACAGGGGGGAACCAGGTCTTATCCCCTTTGCCGAGAAGCCATGAGAGTTTGGGAATGGGCGATCTCCACAGACCGCTTCCTGTTAGCAACACACATTCCCGGTCGGTCCAACATACTGCCGGACAAATTAAGCAGAACTATCCTCTCTCCTTACGAATGGTCTCTGAATCCTTGTGTAGCAGAACAGATCTTCCTCAAGTTGGGTCAGCCTTGCTGCGATCTCTTCACATCGCCTTCCAATGCGAAGTGCAGTGAGTTTTTCGCTCTAATTCCTCCTTTGGGAGAAGCCCCTAGAGACGCTCTAGTCCATGCTTTGCCGCCCGGTCTTCTTTATGCGTATCCTCCACTTCAGCTTATGACAAAATTTCTGCAGAAAGCTCGCCGGTTGGGGAGCAAGATTATCCTCATAGCCCCATTCTGGCCTCGTTAAGTCTGGTTCCCCTGCCTGCAGTCTCATCTCATAGCTCCACTCTGGATCTTGGATCCCATTCTGGATCTGATTTCTCATCCCTTGGGAATGGCTCCTCCGAACCTGGACGGTCTCAAGCTCTCAGCTTGGCTGATCCAGTTCCCCTAGTTGCCAGGACTCCTGGTATCTCTTCCCGAGTCAAGTCTATCCTGGTGGCAGCACATAAACCCTCTACCAGGAAGATTTACAGTAGCAAATGGAAAAGTTTTTCAATTTGGGCTTCACAAAAGAACTTGGATCCCTTCACCACTCCTGTTTCAGCGGTACTGGAATTCTTGTCTTATATTTTTCAGCAAGGGGCCAGCTCATCTACTGTGAAAGTTCAGCTGGCTGCCATTTCCCATTTTCATATTGTGGACAACTTTAGTTCCCTCACTTCTGCCAGAATTTGTAAGACCTTTCTAAAAGGCACTTTTCTTTTGAGAGCCCATGTTAGAAATTCATCTCCACCGTGGGATCTGACCTTAGTTCTTCAGGCGTTAGTTGTGCCTCCCTTTGAACCTGCAGTTTCCATTGATCTGAAGTTCTTGTCATGGAAGACGGCTTTTTTGGTAGCAATTACTTCAGCCAGGAGAGTGTTGGAGTGTCAGGCTCTCTGTATCAAACCTCCATACCTTGTGTTTCATAAGGATAGGGTTTCTCCCAGGACTAATCCCTCCTTTCTCCCAAAAGTTGCTTCCGAGACAAACATTAAACAGTCCATTAATTTGCCTGTATTTTTCCCTAATTTCCAGAATAAAGGAGAATATAAACTTCATATGCTGGATGTTCACAGACAGTTACATTTTTATTTGCACAGGATGGCTGTCTTTCATAAATCTGATCAACGTTTTGTCTCCTTTGCTAAGCCTTTTCTAGGGAAACCAGTTTCAAAGGTGACTCTCGCCAGGTGGATTTCGAGTTGTATCTTACAAGCATACAGAGAATCTGGCATACCAGAACCAATGGGAGATCATGCTCATTCAAAGTGTTCTATGGCAACGTCTGCTGCATTCTGCTCTAGAGTTTCCCTGGATGACATTTGTTCAGCTGCTACCTGGGCATCCTCTCACACATTTATCTCTCATTATAAACTGGATTTGGTGTCTAGAGGAAGGGCTGCCTTTGGCTCTGCAGTGCTCTGGAATATCCTTCCTTAAGGGCCTCCCAAGATTCGGGTAGCTGGGGACTCTGTCCCACAGGTTGCTGATCAAATGAAGTTAACTACTTCAGATAAAGAAGTTATGTACTCACCATAACATTCCATCTGAGTAGGTAAACTTAATTTGTCAGCAACCGGCCCTCCCTCCTTCCCCCCTGACCTTCATGGTTACTTTGTCCTTGAGTCAGGTGTCTCAGGTTGTTAGTTTGTTTTGTTATTATGTGCAGGTGGCAAACGCGATCTGAGGACTGGAAGGAGGTTGCAGTGTAGTATGGGTAAGGGGGATAGGCTTGGAGCTCGGATCTTTTTGCTTGGTATGCTGTCGGCTCGGATCCGTGTCAGATCCGTAACCCACAGGTTGCTGACAAATGAAGTTTACCTACTCAGATGGAACGTTATGGTGAGTACATAACTTCTTTTTATGTCAACCTCCCTGATTCAATAATGTTTTACAGAAAGAAAGAAAATGCATGGAAACCAGTCCTGGATTTGTCTTTCCTAAACCAGTATGTGGTAGTGCTCAAGTTCAAAATGATTCAACTCCACAACCTGTCATACCTTCTTCCTCATATGAGTCTTTTTAGTAACCTTTGATTTAAAAGATGCTTATCACATTCCTGTTCATCCAGATTTCAGGCATTTCGTAAAGATCTTGTGTGTGTTAATCTCATTATCAGTTCTCTGCCTTACCCATTGAGCTATCCAGTTGGGAGGGTGGCCTAATGGTTAAGGTGCTTGCCTTGCAAACACAAGGTGCAGGGTTTGAGTCTCACAAGAGATAATTGGCTAGGCTTAAAATGGCTCGATAGGGCAGTTAACTAAGTACTAATCTATGAACCAGTGCTCCAAGAGTGTTCAAAAAGTGCCTAGCTCCTGCTACAACCCATTGCAGGCTGCAGGCTATCCAGGTTTTTCAATATTCAGACAACAACTGTATCTTTAAAGAGTCTTTTTCAAAATGTCAGGAATCTCTCAATTGGGTGAGAGATCTACACAGGCTGGGATTCCAAGAAAACATTCAAAAATCTTTTTTGATTCCATCACACAGGATTGTGTCCATGGGATATCTGCTAGATACCACACTGCAAAGAGTTTTTCTTCCACTGGAAAAAATGGATCTATATTTCCATTCCAGAATTTTTCCACTCAAATTTCAGACTGTGCGAGGGAATACCTCAGGATTCTATGATTCTCATGATACTTCTTGCAAGATTCCACATGAGAAAGATACAATGGTATCTGAAGTCAATGGTCCCATCAGCAACACCCTTTCTTTTCAAATTCCAGTTCTGGGATTTGAAAAAAGAAAAACCACTTGGTGGAGGCATCAGATATCCTTGAATTCAGGTCTCCCCTTCTCCCTTCCTGCACCAAAGCAGGCAGTTACCACAGACACCTTGGACTTTGCTTGCAGAGCCTTATCACGGGGGATAAATGTGCAAGGTATTTGGGGAAACAAAAAAGCTAGACCAAAGCTCACAAACACCAAAAATATGCTAGCTCTCATCAAGGCTCTCAAACTCTGAATCACCTTTGGTCCCCAGAACTTCTTCAAGTAGTGACAGACAATACCACAGTCATGTGGTACATAAACAAGCAAGGGGGAACCAGATCTTACCCCCTATGCAGACTAGCCATGTTATCATGGGAGTATAGCTTTATAGCACAGTCTTTCTCTACAGGCATCCTGCATTCCTTCACAGTGAAATTTTGTGGCAGACAAGCTGAGCAGGGGGTAGACCCTTACGGATGGAAACTAGATCAGGGAGAATTCCAAGATTTGTTCTGTCTGTGCACTGTTCCTCAGTTAGATCTTTTTGCCTCCCCTCTGAACAAATCAGCTTGCAAAATTCTACTCAAGGACTCCATGCAAGAAGGCCTAGAAGTCAGATGACTTTTATTTTCCTTGGACAGGAATGTTGGTGTTTGCTTTTCCACAATTTCCACTGAAATCCAGGGTACTTCTAAGGAATCCCCCAAAATCCTTATGACTCCCTTCTGCACAAGCAACTGTGGTTCTCACTTCTTTCAAACTGGCCATGAGCAATTACTATAAGCTTCCTCACAGACTGGATTTACTTACCTAAGAACAGAGGTGACTGATACAGCCTGACCTCGAACAACTTCAGCTGACTGCTTGAATGATTAAAAAAAAACACCTTTATTGAAATATCACCTGTGACATAGACAAACTTACATTTGTGTATATTTAATGAAACCATATTAACAAGTTCACATTTACAAACATTATACATCACATATATTTTTCTGTATAATATAATCAAGCCAACATTACATAAATTGTTGAATTCCTGCCTTCTGTTAAACCTCATCCCTCCTCTAAAGCATTTTTCTGCATGTATTGTTCACACAATTTCCATTTTTTCCAATTCAGTTTGTTCCTACCCTTTTCTGAATATCCTTCTTTCAGTTTTTTTTATCCGTTACAATATTCACTACTTCAAATAAAGTTGGTTTAGACTTTGATTTCCATTTTCTAGTAATTGCTTTTTTGGCAGCCACCAGAATTGTACTTAATAAGGCCTTACTATGTCTAGGCAATTCAGAGCTCGTATCCCAACTAAAAAAAGAAAGAAAGAAAAAAAATATTTACTTAGTCACTGCCATTTGCTTGCTCAGTATTTCTGATAGAGTGCTCTGTAGGGAATTTTTAAAGTCTGTCAATTTTATTATACTCCCAAAATATATACTCTGAGTTACCTCCCACCTCCAACATTTGCCATCTGCCTGAGGAAAAATTCTTTGTTGTGTGCTTGGGGTATAAAAATACCTATGCAATACTTCAAAGCAAAAATCCTAAATCTTCTAGACTTTGTTGCATATTTGGCAGCTATGCATATGTCCTTCCATTGTTTCTTTGTGAATTTCTTCTTATCTCTCTTCCCAGTCCTTTCTATCCTCCTGTGATTGATTCTTGAAGTTTCCATGCAGTATTTTATATTCCCCTGCTAGTTATCCCTTTTTTAACAGCAACTTCTGTTCTTAATTCAGCTGAAAATTCTACCAGTGCAGGTCTTTCACTGATGATTCCCCTATCCCTTTCTCTTTGTCTATACTCTGATATCAATCCCAGATAGGGAAGGCACTTTCTAACCTGCAGTCCATATGTATTCTTGGTCTCTTTCCATTCTTCTACCTGTCCTTCTGTAATTATCTGTTCCCAGTACCTCGGTTCCTTTGACAGTTTCCTCCAGTAAATTCCAGCTCCCTCTTGCCTATTCAGTGTGCCCCTAATTGCAGTCATACCTATTGGCAGAATCTCCTTTCTCCATTCTCATGTTGGCTTAGTTCTTGGAATAGTTTCTGCTACTTTATGAATATAATATATGACTGTTATTATTCTCCTCGCCTTATTTCTTGAATTTCCCCTGGCTTCATCATCCTCCCTTTCAACTTTGAATTGTAGCTTTCTGCTTATATGCAAGAGCTTTCACTGTGTAGCTGTAAAATATCCAATCAAATGTCATAATCCAAAACTATCTTGTTCTAATGGAAAGATCAACTTAACCCACTTGACTCTTGCTCTCGTCCCCTCACAGATAAATTCCAAATCTTTATTAATTACTACCCACAACCTCTCGTCTGGTTGATAAAAATATGCCTGATCTGTGTATGGAACTGAAGAAACTAAAAACATTTTACTGCTTTTATCTTGCTGTCTATATACATAGTCAATACCTTCCATTTTTCTCAGTTTTTGTATTATCTTTTATTTAGTTTCTTCCCACATATTCTTAGCTGCCATAACAGAATCCTTTTAAACCCATACTCCTAAATACTTCATTTTATGTCCCTATAAATATGGGTTTTGCTGAACCAATTCATGTGTGGGTACATAGTTTACAGCTGTAGCCATTGTTTTATCTTTATAACTGTCTCGGAATCTTCCACATCACTGAGATGTCCTTTTCTGGTTTTATCAGGTACAAAATAATACTGTCTGCAAATAAAATTAATTTTTCTTGATTACTATATCCTTTAATTTCTGAGTCCCTTAGTTTCTTTGCCAGTGGTTCTAAGTATAAGACAAATAACATCCATGCCTGGTCCCTCTTTTTAGATAAACTTATTAGAGAGGAACCCTCACACTTTGATGTTTTCCTTCGATCCCTCATATATCGTCTTAATTAACTTTATTATTATATCACAGAATGCAAATACCCTACTCAGAATCCCATCTTACGGTGTCAAATGTTTTTTTGACATCAAGATTCACCAACAACATCATTATTTTCTTACATCATGCTTCCTTCTGGATCATCATTGTTCTATTAATTTTGTTAAATATTTTCCTCCCCCCAACAAAACCACGTTAATCAATATCTGTCAGTTTTGGCAACACCTTTGCCATTCTTTTAGCTGTTATAAATAAAAACACATTATAATCATGGTTTAAAATTGAAATGGGCCTATATGCAGCTGGATCTGATGGGTCTTTATTGGGCCTATATATGAAGCTGGATCGGATGGGTCTTTATTGTCTTGGGTATTACAACCACCACAGCTTTTTTCCAGAATGTTGGTGATTCTCCTCCATTTTAAAATGCTGTTAAAAAAAACCTTCTGGAACTTTATTCTTTTCTTCTCTCCTAACTTCCATACTTCCAGTGGAATACTATATATTCCTGGAGATTGTCGTGCAGGTTGGTTATACATCACCATTTTTATCTCATCTCCTTCTATCTTAATTTTTAGTTGTTGAGCGTCATGTACCTCTAACCTTGGCATATTTAAGTCTTCCATAAATATTTACATTTGTGCTTTTTTTTTTTTTTGATATCCCCATTTCTCTGCTTTACACAAATTTTCATAACTTTTCCAAACTGTGTCTAATACCTCTACAGGATCTTTGGTTGTTTTTCTTGTTATAGGCTCCCTATGTTTGGCAGCAACCCTTCCAAAAGTTTTTATGCTATGGATTTATCACATTGACGACACTTTCCATATATGTGTGCATGTGTGTACAGATAGATATATTTCCAATATGTGTGTATGTTGTGTGTGTGTGTGTGTATGTGTATGTATGTATGTATGTATATATATATATATATATATATATATATATATATATATTTATATATATATATATATATATATATATATATATATATATATATATATATATATATATATATATATATATATGTGTGTGTGTGTGTGTGTGTGTGTGTACAGATAGATATATTTCCAATGTGTGTGTGTGTATGTATGTATATGTATGTGTGTGTATGTGTATATATATATATATATATATATATATATATATATATATATATATATACACACATATGTGTGGGTGTGTGTGTGTATCTCTTTTGCTGTTAGACACCATCACAATATTAGGCCTACAAGGAGGAGAGAACCAGATCTGGTATTTTCATAGCCCTTGCTAGCTGTGGAACATAGTATAAATACTGTCAATGATGCAAAATGTTTGTGGATTCGACAGGCTAGTGACACATCTAACAATATAATTTTATCCTATGAAAAATTGAGTGCAGTGTAAAATGTATAATATATGGTGGACTGTCAGAGATTACAGTTGTCACTCCAGTTATAATCTGCAGTAATTAGCTGTATTGGAGCTGTATTGTTGACAATATTTTTAAAGTAAACACTTCAAAATGCTCTGTGCAAGCAGTGTCTCCTTCAGTTGCCATAGATAATTACAATAGGTGACAGAGTGCCAGACATTTGTACATCCTAAATTTTCTTTATGCCTGTGATAGAGTCGAATATGAATGCTGCATTTGTTTTCGTCTCTTTACTGCTCACTTGGTTGTCACTTTCTGTTATAAAGGAACAGTCATACTTTAGATAAGTGAGATAGCCAGAATGCAGTGCATGGCTGAGAATTTGGTATTAAAAACATAGCCTTGAAGTCTGACTGCCATTTTTTAATGTTTCTTTCTCTTAATGTAAGCCCCCTTACATTTTGTGTTTATAAACTGACATTGCAGTTGATTTTCCTTGGCTCTCTGCCTAGTATAAATACTGAAGCAGAGAATTAGGAATGCCCAAGAAGTTTTTCAAGTAACAGTTTGCTGTGAAAGGCGAGCTTTGGACTCATAGAATGTGAGCTTCTTGTCTTACTCAGATGATAAATGATGCTATGGTTAGAAGAAAGATGAAAAGATGTGATGTTAGTGGAGTGCATGTGAACACAGTTTCAGACATTACAAACTAAAGTTATTTATACTGTCTGCCATCTTTTATTTCAGGAGCTAATTTTGTGACTCGAAAAATCAGCAGATCAGTGGCCAAGATTCACCTCGGACAGCAGGATTGTTTCACATTAGGTAATCTTGACGCAAAGAGAGACTGGGGTCATGCAAAAGACTATGTTAAGGTAGGAACTGGACAACTACTTAAAATGCGTACATATGGCTAATACTTTTAGATTCCTTTCCTAACGCAGCAAATCAAAACTTGTTTGGAGCAATCTGTAAACTAATAATTTCTCTTTACAGTTTTCCCAGGGACTTTGCATGTAATCACACAGAGATATTTTCTTGCTGTTTAAGGCAGCTGCTATTTAAAAATGTGTATGAGGTACAGATGTATTAAGTAAACGTTTTGTTTTCTTGACCGAATTTTGTGGTTCTGATCACAAGTTTAAAACGTTTGTATTAAACTGTGATTTAATACTGATTTCTTTCATGAGAAGACTACATTTCATCATTTCATTGCTCTATATGAGGAGCTATTGCTGAGTTGAAGGAAGTTTCCTTTGTAAGAACCCGCAAAGTTTCCTGTTCTTAGCTGTTTCTGTGATCTCGGTCTCTTATCTTCAGGAAATAAGCTAGTGTTTTCATAGCCACAGATTTGATTTAGAAGAAAATTCAGAATGCATTTTCATTACAAAATTTAAGTAATTAAAGCTAAATTGTAGCTGTATTTGTATACATTTCTTCCAATGCAAAATACTTAAGAAAAGACATCAATTTATGGCTGGTGAAAAGTTTAATGTAATCTCATTCAGATTAATGATGTTTGCAGTACACTTTTCTTTCAAAGTGCAAAGAAGATAAAGCAGTCTGTTTTAAAACTCTTTTGCCTTGTCTTTGGGTCACATTATTATAATGAAACTGGCCAGGTGCATGCATTTGTATGAAGGTAATGGAAAAGTCATCATCATGTTTATATGGTAGGAGTGCAGTTCAAAGGGTTGACCTTTTTCCATTTTTCCAGTGTGGCTCATTCAGTTGAATGTGACTTGTGTTGAGTTTCATTGTAGTCAAATCTGCTGTGCTTGACTTCTCAACTGCAGAGGTGATTCCTCTATAGTTACTGTTGTGTAACAGTGAAGATAGCATGTGGCGGTAGAGTCTCCCACATAAAATAGTTTTATCACGTAACTGTTGGAATCCTACTCTTAGGTAAGATACTTAGATATTTAGGCTGTATGAAAAGCACATAGAACAGCTTTGACCTTAGGTTTAGAGATGTTCTGTACATTTGTGTGCAACTTCATAGGTGTTTACTAGGCTAACGACCACAAGGGCCTTTTTAAGCCTAGCCATGCATCCCAAATCTCTGACAAGTTCTGGTACCCTTGATAAGTATAAGCATGGGCCTGGGAGATGAACCATTTACAGGTTTACTGTTTGCATCAGAGACATAGGTGCCAAACCAAGGATGAATTTCCGGTTTCCTATCCAGTTGTCCAAGTTGCACTTGAATTGGATTAGAGAGGAACTCTGCTTCACATGGATGGGGAGCCTATTCCATAGATGGGGTAGTCTCTGGGATATATACCTATCTCTCCAGCAGGTCCTGTTTATATCACAGGCAAGGTTTAAGTTTTTAGAACGGGTAATTCTGGTACGTTTGTTTAGGATTTTTGTTTAGGATTTTTGCTTGGAAGTTTTTGCACAATGTTTTTTATAGTTGCTATGTAATTTGCTCCTTTTTTTTTCTTAAGAAGACTTCAAAAGGATTTTTCCTCAGGTAGATGACAAATGTTGGAGGTGGAATGGGGAAGGGAAGAGGAAATGGGAAACATTTTTTTCTGGGGGGGGGGGGTCTAATGAGATGGCAAATTTTTAAAATACCCTACAGCATACTCTGTCAGAAATAGCAGGTAGCAGTTGGCCGTAGCTAAGAAATAATTCTTTTGAGCTTACATGATGTGAATTGCCTAGACATAGTAAGGCCTTAGTAACTGCAATTCCACTGGCTGCCAAAAAACCAGGTATTAGAAAATAGAAATCAAAATCTATACCAGCTGTATTTGAAGTATTGAATATTGTAAAAGAAGATGACTGGGAATGAGATCTTTAGAAAAAGAAAGGAGCAAATTACATAGCAATAAATGGAGTTTAAAAGAACAATACATGCTAAATATTGTTCAGCAGGAGGAGGAGTGTGGTAAGGGAAGGCAGGAATTGAGCAGTTTATGTAGTGTCGGACTAAGTAAGAGCTGTTATAAAGAAAGAAAAATATATATGTAATGTGCAGTATATGTAAGTGAAAAAAATGTTAATATGCTTTGTTTTCTTTTCTGTTAATGTATGTGTGCCTATGTCTTTAGTAATAATTTAATAAAAGGTATTAAAAAGGAAGGGTATCAGAGAACCAAAAAGAGAGAGGTTTTAGTGAAGTCTTTGACTTATTCTATAGTACAAACTGTTTAGAAAAATGAGGGGTTGGATAGAGCAGCATGGTGAGTCTGTGGTTAAAGTTTCTTTTTCACAGCTGCAAGGTCTGATGTTCATCGTGTTTCACTGTTGCAGTCATTACAATTGGGTTATCCTGCTGGCAGGCTACCCACAGTCGGCCTGAGTTCCAAAGTCTAGGTCCGGCGTCTGTTGCTGTCGCCTCCTCCCTGACGTCAGTGCGCCAGGGGTATAAAAGATGCAGCCAACGCCATTTTCTTCAGTCTTTCTTGCCGCACGGTGCCCGAAGCAAAAGCAGTTCGCAAGTGCCGGTCGTCCGACTCCTGAGATTTTCAAATTCGAATTTCAGATCCGAAGTCTTCATTAAAGCTAAGTACTCCGTTGGGGAAACTTTTTTCTTGCTCCAGACCAATGTCAGAAAAAGTTAATAATTATATTTCTTGTGGGAAGCAAATACCTCATAAGGATTTTCCTTCTTACTGTATTCCTTGCCTAGGCCCTGACCACGACATTGCTAGTTGTCGGTTTTGTGCTAGATTTAACCAATGCACTATTAAGCGTTGGTACGATTTTGCATTTCATTATTTTGGCAGAAGATTTAACTATATAAGGCTGTCGGAGCAACCGACTACCAGAGTTTATAAAAAGCGCAAAGAAAAGGACAAGCACCTGGGTCCAAAACTGACGACGAGGCTTCCGCTAGGCCTATCGCCGGTTCTCAGTGAGGTGCTTTTACAGCCCCTGACGCTCGCTACCTTAGAGCCACAGGCCGCTTCCGACTCCCACATGGAGCTGACTAGGCTGCTGGAAACTCAAGGTATTGGACACTCGGAAACTATTCCCTCAGATGGATCCAGAGCCGCTGAGCAGGCATCTGCTTCTGAGGGTGTTTTCAGGCCTACACAGTTATGTAAAACCAACTTCAGCTTCAAAGGCAAAGGCTAAAGCAGCTCTGAAGACAAAGAAACAAGTACAGTGTTCTCCTGGACAGACCTCCATGCCTAAAAACAGATGCTTAAAATGGCCGAAGACCTAATTACTTTGATCAGGTGTTCCCATCCCCCTCCTGATAAGAGGCCTAGGCAAGAGACAGAATATACATGTTCAGATCAGGTTTCCATTTCCTCCGATTCCTCTTCTGAACAGGAATATTCTCTTCCTCCCTATGAGGATTCTGATGCTGAAGAATCTATTCCTTCAGCCTCTCCTCCTGAGGATTATTTTTTTGGAGAAACCCTGCATACTATGAGGGAGCATTTCCACTGGGAGAGCCAAGATTACTCAGAATACAAGAAAAGGCTCAGAGACTTCCTTTTATTACCTCAGCACAGGCCCCTTGTCATTCCTCCTGTTTTAACATTGTAGATGATGTATTTTCGGAGTCCAGACTGTCTCCTGACTCTTTGCCACCAGCTCCTGCTAAACAAGACAGATACTACAGGGTTCCTGATTCACATAAATTTCTTTATAAAAACCCTGCTGCAGACCCAGAAACTATCTCTCAGGATCCCAAAGGGGTCAAGGCATCCACTGCAAAAAAACGTATACCCTCTGATAGGGATTCAAGGGCCCTGAACAGATGGGGGAAAAAGAGTTATACTTCTGCTACCTTGGCTGTAAGAGCTTTAAATTGTCAATTTCATATGCTTAAATATCAGCATTATCTAATGTCACTGCTTAAACAAAAAATGTTGACAAATTCAGAATGTGCAGAAAACAAAGAAATGCAAGATTAATGCATCCACCTGAACAAGTAGGAAAGCATACTTTGCAATGTGGTTTTGATTTTCTAGAGGCCTCTTGCAGGGCCGCTGTTACAGGTTCTGTCATTAGGAGACATGCTTGATTAAAAGAACAGAATCTGTCCGATCATGTTAAAGCAAAATTATTAGATGCTCCATTACAACATGATACCTTGTTTGGTGTTAAAGCAGAAGAGGTTTTGAAGAAAATTGAGGACAAAGCTAAATCTATGCAAACAGTCAAGGATTTCTTACAGGTACAGCCTCCCAGATTTAGCAGGAACTGGCCTGCAAAGAATTGGTCCTTTCCAGTGTCAGACAGGCCACAAAGAGGCAGATACTTTTGCCCCAGAGGCAGATCCCAGCCCCAAGGCTCATACAGGCCTAAACAATGGGGGGCTTCAACCTCCAAAAGTGGAGAAGAAAAATCACAAGCCATACAGGAAACAGTCTCAATGACGTTCCCCTGCCAACACCAAGCACTTATCTTCTGGCAGCTCCTTTAGGTGGAAAATAGCACTTTTTGCACAGAATTGGCACATGATCACTCAGGACAAGTGGGTCTTAAAATATCGTAACCCAGGGCTACAGGTTCCATTTTCACATCCTGCCAAGGCCAAACAGTATGCCAGACCTGCAACGCCATCAATGGGCAGAGGCACAAAAACAAGTTTCATCCCTCATGGACATGATGGCTATTCAGCAAGTACCACAGCAAGAGCAGGGACAAGGATTTTACTCAAGGCTATTCTTGGTGCCCAGAAAGGACAAAACCTGGAGACCAATACTGAACCTGTCTATCCTGAACACATTCCTGGACACTCCAAAATTCAAAATGTTAACTCTGCAGCAGCTTCTGCCCATGCTGGGCAAGAAGCCTTGGCTTGTGACTTTAGACCTAAAAGAGACATACCTGCATGTCTGAATCAGACAATCATGCAGAAGATACCACAGATTTATAGCTGGCTCAATGCATTACCAATTCTCTGCACTGCCCTTTGGCTTATCTACTGCGTCCAGGGTCTTCACAAAATGCCTGGCACCAGTAATTGCTTTTTGCAGACAAAAAAGAATTCAAATATATCCTTACTTGGATGATTGCCTTATTCAAGCAGAGAACAAGGACACTCTACTACAGTATCTGGTGTTTGTGAAAGCATTACTAACAGGCCTAAGGTACACAGTAAACGAAAAGAAATCAAAACTCGTACCCTCTCAAGAGATAATATTCCTGGGTGCAAGTTTAAATACAACTGCCCAGATGGCTTATCTCACACCAGGCAAACACAGACAACTGGCTACTTATTTCAAAATGTTGGCAACAAAGACCCAGTTATCTGCATGAAAAATTCTGCAGGCTTTGGGCTTTATGGCATCCTGCATTCTGCTAATTCCATATGCAAGACTGCATATGAGGAAACTTCAATGGTATCTAAAAAGTGTTTGGACTCAACATTGCCACAGCCTGGAAACAATTACCCTCATTCCCTGCCTGCAACAGGAGTTTCGATGGTGGGCAAAAGCCTGTCACCACAACACGGGACAGCCGTTCACCTTACCCACGGCCAGGCAGACATTGACAACAGATGCATCAGATTATGCCTGGGGGGCCCATATGGCAGGAAGATGTATCCAGGGCACATGGTCCACAAGTCAAATTCATCTACATATCAATCAAAAAGAGATGCTAGCAGTTCAAAATGCCCTGACAGCCTTCAAGGATCTACTTCATCCAGGACAACTACTGATAAAGACGGACATACCACAGTCATGTGGTACATAAACAAGCAGGGAGGCACACATTCCTACCCCCTCTGAAGACTAGCCATGAACTTGTGGGACACAGCATTGACTTACCAAGTACATCGGCAAGCACAGTTCCTGCCAGGAAGGATAAATACTCTGGCAGACGAACTAAGCAGAAACCTAATGGATCCCCACGAGTGGAAATTGGATCCACAAGTCTTCAGCATGATAACAAGGAACTGGGGATGCCCGGACATACACCTATTTGCCACTCTTCACAATTGCCAACTACAAAGATTCTGCACAAGGACTTATCACAAGCAAGCATGGAAAGTGGATGCTCTATCTTTCAGCTGGAAAAACCTAACAGTATATGGCTTTCCTCCACTGCCTCTCCTCCCCAAGGTACTCCTCAAGGTCAGACAAGAAAAGCCAAAAATGATACTGATTGCCCCAAACTGGCCCCACCAGCACTGGTACCCAATCCTAAAGAGCTTGTCTCAATGCCCAGCTTGGACACTACCTCAAATTCCTCATTTATTGACACAACAAGACAGTCAGATACTGCACAGCCAACTCAGAACCCTAAACCTGGCAGCATGGCGGATAATGTAGCCATTCAAGACACACCTCTTTCTAAAGCAGTTATGGATGTTATTTTGGAGGCCAGGGAGGCCTAGCACCAGAAAATCTTATGCAGAAAAATGGAAGAAATTCTGTGCTTGGAACCAGGTACAAGGTATTGACACGCTTGTTCCAAATAGTCCTCAGATTTTGCAATACTTAACTGAAATGCTGGATAAAGGCCTTTCCCTTTCATCAGTTAAAATTCATGCTTCTGCCATTTCAGCTCATTACAATACAGAACCACCTATTTTTTCTCATCCATTACTAAGGCAGTACCTCAGAGGGGCCAAAAACATAAGACCCCCAAGGAGAGCACCAATACCTGCATGGGACCTCAACTATGTCTTGGAAAAACTTACACTGCCTCCCTTTGAGCCAGCCTCTACAGCTGATATAAAATTCTTATCCCGGAAAACAGCTCTGCTCCTAGCAATAACCTCCGCTAGACGAGTCTCAGAGTTACAGACACTCATGTCTGTGGAACCTTTTATCATTTTTCATCCTGACAGGGTTTCTCTGAGGACAAACCCTACATTTATGCCTAAGGTAGTGACCAGTGTAGCCCTTAACCAAACAATTCACTTGTCTACCTTTTACCCAAACCCACAGAATAAGGGTGAGAGACATCTGCATTTTTTGGACATTCACAGACAGCTACGCTTCTGCTTGGACAGAACCAAAGCTTTCAGAAAGACTGAACAACATCTAATAGCATATGCTGCAGGATCACAAGGAAAGCTTATCTCAAAGCAGACTATTTCAAAGTGGATAGGCCACTGCATTCATTTCTGCTATTCACAGCATGGCAAATCAGTGCCTAAGGGCATTAGGCCACATTCCACCAGAGCAGCAGCCACTTCAGCAGCCTTCCTCAGAGGAGTACCAACCAAAGACATCTTAGAGGCTGCGACTTGGAGTTCAGTGCATACTTTTACAAAGCACTATCACTTACCTCTCTATTCTAAATCCAGGGCAGGCTTTGCCACTGCAGTTCTGCAGGGCCTGATAGCCTCTCCTAATCCTATTTAGCACCAGTCTCCCAACCATAGCTTTGGGATTCAACCCAATTGTAATGACTGCAACAGTGAAACACAATGAACGTAGTACAGTTGTGTACCTGCCATAAATGTAGATGTTCGAGTGTATTCACTGTTGCAGTCCAGGTTACCCTCCCTCCATCCCCCTTTTTTCCTTGCTGGGACTTATCTGTACTTCTCTATTCTATACAAGCTATGTGGTGTATTTGCTTGTAGATGAAGGAAAAGTTGCTTTTTGGTTATGCATGCTTTTTGGCGTTAGGGAGCCTACCATTTTAGGGGCACCTGACATCTGGGGCAAGAAAGACTGAAGAAAATGGTGTCGGCTGCAACTTTTATACCCCTGGCGCACTGACATCAAGGAGGAGGCAACAGCAACCGACGCCGGACCTAGACTTTGGAACTCAGGCCGACTGTGGGTAGCCTTCCAGCAGGATAACCCAATTGTAATGACTGCAACAGTGAATACACTCGAACATCTACATTTATGGTAGGTACACAACTGTACTTTCTTGACTTCCAGTTACTGTGTGTAGTTTGCATATTTGTCTGCTTCTTTTTTCTTTTATGCCTGCATCTTTTCACATTTCAGAATGTGCTTACTGATTTCATTATGTATGGAAAATTTAGAATATTCCAGTTGTACTTGACTCAGTTGTCCAGTTATGGCTGAAAAGGGTCCACTTAACTGATTAACAAATAAGTAGATAATGAGAAGTGTGTAAATTATAGAGAGCAAAAGGAATATAAAGGCATTTGTGTTGGACTTTATACAGGGTATAGAGAGCTGGAGCAGTTACTTTGTGTGTGACATTAAGGCTGGCAGGTAATGACAGATGAAAGTGCAAGCATGATGAATGATCTTCGAGGTTTTTGAGGGATGAACTAAAAGGTAGTAGCTTCATTTCAGGTTTTCATACTGAATTTAGGGAGAAGAAAGTGATAATGCCAGGTTGTTAAACACCCATTAGGCCTCTACTGGTATAATCTGGAGTTCTGGAGACCTTATACGTGTTTCTGGAGAGGATACAGAGGAAGATAGCAACTATAGTGCAGAGAGGGCAGGATATGTCACATGATAAGAAAATGGAGAGAAGACCTTTGTTTTTTACTTGAACCTAGGGGATATTATGTTGTTTTTTTAAGGTAGTAAAAGGAACTCCTGAAAAAAGGATAGGGCAGGCAGAAGACTGTGCAAATGGCTCCATTTACAATTAGTTCTGCACACGTTGTGTACTGTGGTTGAGGTTTTGGCCATAGCTAAAGAAATCCTTTTAGTTATCCTTGGCTTGGGAGGCTATTTTTACCTCAAGTCTGGCTTGTATAGATTTGATTTGCCCTGAGTTGCTTATTTAGTTGATCAGAGAGTTTTTATCTTGCTCGGTGTTACACTTCCTAATTTTTGGCATGACTTTATTTTGTTATACATCTTGTTGATGTTGAGAGTCCACCAGGGAGGCTTGTTTTCTGAGTTTGTTTTATGCTTATTCCATGTAGGTATAGCTCTATCGATCTATTAAAAAGATTGCAAAGGTTCTCTGTGAACAATTCTACATAGCAGTTTTTAAATTTTCCGGGTTATCACTTAATAGTAGGAAGTTCATCTTATAATTTTTCCTAAATGTTCCAGGGTTAGTTGAGATCCCAGGTTTTATTTTTATTCCAAAGGTGACAGCATTATAATCTGACATTACATTGGTGGGGGTAGCAGTGTTCTGTCATGTTAGTGTGGAGCCTATCCATCATATTTGCACCGCTGGTCAGCTTATGGACTATCTAATCCAAGGAGTTTGTGTTGACAAAGGTCAGGAATCTGTGGGCGTGCAAGTTTGGGATCATGTATGAATCCCAGTTTAGTGGCATAGTTAGTCACTCATGAATACGGTTTTGGTTAGAATGCTGAGTGTCGTCAGTAAGTTTAAGTATATGCTTTGGGTTTCCTGGCCCATAGAGAAGAACCTATAGCTTGCAAGGATATGGTATGGGACTTTGCCTCTCCTGTTGTGCCTTTTTTAGGCTGTGCCAAACTGACTAACCTTCTGACATAGCAAAAACAATCCTAAAAGACCTAAAGCTGTTACTGCTCAATGCCAGGAGTCTAAATAAGAAACTTCACTCCTTCCATGCTCTCCTCACCCCAGTGAATGCAGACATTTGTGCAGTTACCTTGGCATGGTTTAAAGCCACAGTGAGCACCCACACAGTGCAGGGATACAGTGCATATCACACATTTGGACCAGCTACTGCACAGGCAGGAGACTAAAGGTGGAGTTTTCTTACTTGGCAGCAAAAACAAACATGCCTCAATTTTGGTCAAACAGGATGATGTGCTTGAGTTTCCCGATGTCCATATTACCACAGAACAGTGTTTTGGACAATATTCAAAAGCATAGAGAGGGACAGATGTAGATCATCCCTGGTAAAACAACATGTTCCTTTGGTCATATCCTCCCATCCTGACAAATACTGTAGCCCCTTGGATTGACACCAAAACTTAAGCCAATTGTTAAAGTCAGTCATCTTCTGTTCATATCGTGGCATCATCCTTGGGGAAAGTAGAATGCTGCTTAATGCTATGCACATACCAGCCATATACAATCTGAGACCTGTATCATCATGTAATAACGGAGTCATGCTGGTCTTTCTATCCAATGACCTGAGTGCATGCATGATCTGTCAGCTAACCTTGACTTTCTCCTTACTCACCCTTATGAGTGGGACATCTGTATGTCTCACAGTATTGTGAGACATACAGTTGCTTAAAAGACAACTTTGTAAACATTATTCTGTTACCTCACTTTTTGAATGACTTTTAGATGTTCTTCCTGTTTCACTGTTGCAGTCATCACACTTGGAGTATCCTGCCAGGAGTAGCCCTCAGTCGGCCCGAATGCCAGAGGCTTAGTATTTCTGCATCGGTTGCTGTCACTCCAGGACTGACGTCAGGCCGTCAGTGGTATAAAATCAGGCAGCCAACACCATTACATCAGTCTTTCTTGATGAGGAGCCCAAAGCAGAAGCAGTTTGCATGAGTGCTAGTCGGCCGCTACCTTTCGTTTCCGAATTGAAGTTGAAGTCTTCTAAAGCTAAGTACCCCATTGGGGATCCTTTTTTTCTTGCTCTAACCGATGTCAGAAAAAGTTAACAATAGTCTTGCCTGTGGAAAGCAAATACCACACCAAGACTTCCATTCTTACTGCGTCACCTGTTTAGGCCCAGACCACGACGTATCTCGCTGTTCCTTTTGTGCTTTGTTCAACACCAGAACTGTATGTCGTCTGGCCCTTATTGTACCTAAATATTTTCACTCTCGGTCCCCGTATTCCGATATGGCTTTGGTAAGCCATCTGACTACCGATCTTCTGAAAAACGTAAGGATAAAGACAGAGACAGACCGCACAGGTCAAAAACTGCCAACGATGCTTCCATTAAGCTAGTCGTCAGTTCTCCGATCTTCATTGAGGCGCTTTTGCAGCCCCTGATGCCCAAGGCTGCTACCGAGACCCTTTCGGAGTCTGGTATGCCACGAGACTCTTCTTTGACTAAGGATCCTGCTGATGTCTCTACCTTGGATGGGTCCGGAGCCGCTGAGCAGGCACCAGCTTCCGAGGAAGTTCTTCGCACTACCGTTACTTGACACAAACCAACGACTTCTTTCACGTCTTCAGTTCTTTTTAAAACTACTATGTTTCTAAGGCCCAGGGCACGAACTACGCCTAAAAAACTGACAACCCAAGCTTAGGCACCTGCTTCCATGCCTCAGTCTCAAATGCTTAAAATGACGAAATACCTTATCTTGCTTATTAGGGGAAGCCAACCTACCCCTTCCAAAAGAAAAAGAGACTTGTCCTCAGCAGTTTGACCAGGAGTCCGATGACTCTGAGGTTTCTGAATATGAAGACATGCAACCCTTATCTGCTTATGAGGATTCAGATGCAGAGGAATCCATTCCTTCTGCCTGTCCTCCAGAGGATTTTTCATTTGGTGAAACCCTACATACTTTAAGGGAGCATTTTCAATGGGAATGTCAGGACTATCCTCAGTCCAAAAAGAGACTCGGGGAATTCTTAGATTTACCACAGCACAGACCTTTAGCCATTCCTCCTGTCTTAGATGTTGTGGATGATGTCTTTATGGAATCCAGTTTGACTCCTGATACCCTTCCTCATGCTCCCAGGAAACCTGACAGGTATTACAGAGTCCCTAACTCTCATAAATTTATTTTCAAAAATCTTACTGCTGACTCAGAGTTCATCTCCCAAGGACCTAAAGGAATTAAAGCAGCCACAGCTAAGAATCCCACCCCCTCGGACAGGGATTCCAGAGCTTTAGACAGATGGGGTAAAAAAGTATACACCTCTGTAACTCTTGCCATTAGAGCGCTAAATTGTCGGTTCCACATGCTGAAATACCAGCAACATACCATGGAACTCCTCAAACAAAAAATATCTATCTTTCCTGCTTGTGCAGAAAATAAAGAATTACAAGAGCTTATGCATTCTGCAAGCCAAGTTACTAAACACACCTTGCAATGTGGCTTTGACGCCCTGGAAGCATCTTGCAGAGCAGCAGTCACTGGTTCTGTACTTAGAAGGCATGCTTGGCTTAAGGAACAGATCTTGCCAGACCATGTCAAATCAAAACTATTGGACGGACCATTGAACAAAGACAATTTGTTTGGCCCCAAGGCAGAAAAAGTCTTAAAGATGGAAGAAAAAGCTAAATCTATGCAGACTTCTTACAGGTCCAGCCTCCGAGGTTCAGTAGGCATTGCCCATCCAAGCACTGGTCCTTTCCAATCCCTTCCAGGCCAGCTCAGCCAAGACCTAGGGGAAGCAGACCCCCCCAGATAGTAGTCCCAGGGAATGCAGAGATCTAAGCAATGGAGTTCCTCCACTTCAAAAACTGAGAGTGCTAAGCCACCCCTTTATGGAAAAAACTCACAATGACTTTACACCTCCACCCCTTATCAATGCCCACCTGCTTGTGCCCATAGGAGGAAAACTCTCCTTCCGTGCAAACAACTGGGCCTCTATTGCCAACGACCGATGGGTCCTCAACATAGTGTCCCAGGGATACAAATTTTATTTCCACACTCTGCCAACCCCAAAAGCATTCCCAGATCTTCCTCCAAACCAGTGGGCAGAGGCCAAAAAACAAGTCCATTCCCTGCTCTCCATGAGGGCAATACAGCCTGTTCCTGCAGACCAGATACACCAAGGTTTTTATTCCAGGCTTTTCCTGGTACTCAGAAAAGAGGGCACCTGGCACCCAATCCTCGATCTATCAATTTTAAACACCTCCCTGGTGATACCAAAATTCAAAATGCTCACCCTCCAGCAGCTTCTTCCTATGCTTTCCAAGTATGCTTGGTTAGCCACCCTAGACCTAAAAGAGCTCTACCTACACATCCCAATCAGGAAATTTTGCAGGAAATATCTACGTTTCAGGGCAGGATCTATGCACTTTCAGTTCTCTGCGCTTCTGTTTGGCTTATCTGCTGCTCCCAGAGTTTTCACAAAATGCCTGGCTCTAGCCATTGCTTTTTGCAGACAAAGAAATATTCAAATTTACCCCTACTTAGACGACTGCCTGATTCAGGCAGACAGTCAGGAAAAGCTGTTACGGCACCTGTACTTTGTAAAGGACCTACTGACCTCCCTGAGGTATACTATAAACGAAAAGAAATCAGAACTAGTCCCCACTCAAAAAATTGTATTCCTGGGAGCAAGCCTGGACACGGCATCCCAGATGGCATTCCTTACTCCAGAAAAGCAAGCCTACCTGACAGGCTACTTCTCTCATCTAGCCACCAGAACCCAGTTATCCGCAAGGAAAATCCTGCAAGCTCTGGGGTTCATGACCTCCTGCATTCTACTCATTCCATATGCCAAACTGCATATGAGGAAACTACAATGGTACCTAAAAAGCCTTTGGTGTCAACACTGTCAGGACCTGGAATCTATCATACCTGTGATACCCTGTCTAAGGAAAGATTTTCTTTGGTGGGCAGCAGCATGCAACCACAGCAAGGGTCTTCCATTCTCACAACCCCACGCCACCCAGACCCTCACCACAGACGCATCAGATTATGCCTGGGGTGCACACCTGGATGCCAGGTGCATTCAGAACCACTGGAGCCCAAATCAAATACATCTGCACATCAACCAAAAAGAGAATTTTAGCTGTTCAGCATGCTCTGACAGCTTTCAGACCCCTACTCTCCCCGGGGTTTCTAGTGATCAAAACAGACAACACCACAGTGATGTGGTATATCAACAAGCAGAGAGGAACTCACTCTTATCCTTTCTGCAGGCTCGCCATCACTGTTTGGCACACGGCTTCAGCCATGCAAATACACCTGCTAGCACAATTCTTACCAGGCTCCCTAAACTCTCTGGCAGACAACTTAAGCTGAAACCTGCTAGACACACACAAGTGGCAGCTAGACCATAGAACCTTCAGACTTGTAACACAGAAATGGGGTACCCCAAAGGTGGACCTCTTTGCCTCCCACAACAATCACCAGCTCAGCAAATTCTGCACCAGGGAACCTCACACCATGGCCTGGAAAGTGGATGCTCTCTCCTTCCAATGGGTAAACCTCTCGATCTGTGCATTTCCCCCTCTACCACTAATTTCAAGGGTACTGCTCAAAATAAGGGAGGAAAAACCAAGGGCAATCTTGATTGCCCCAGACTGGCCATACCAGCACTGGTACCCACCGCTGCACAGCCTGTCACCCCTGCCACCATGGCACCTACATCAGATCCCAACTCTCCTGACTCAGAAGAATGAAGAATTCATGCATCTGCAATTGCAGACCTTGAACCTGGCAGCCTGACTTATACCCTGACCTCTCCTCCAGCTGCCAGCCTAAGCAAACAAGTCCTGGATGTTATATGAGAGGCCAGACACCCCAGCACTAGAAAACCTATGCTGACAAGTAGAAAATGTTTTGCACCTGGATCCAGGCTAAAGGAGCTGAAACAGCACAACCCTCCCTACCACTCATCCTCGATTACCTAGCAGACCTACTACATAGGGGCCTATCCTTCTCTTCTATTAAAATTCATGCTTCTGCCATCTCTGCTCATTACAGCACAGAGCCACCTCTCTTCTCACACCCTCTCATCAAACAGTTCCTAAGAGAGGCTAACTATTTAAGGCCACCCAGAAGAGTTCCTACCCCAGCTTGGGACCTTAATTTTGTGTTGGAAAAGCTCACCCTACCTCCCTTTGAACCTGCAGCTTCAGCAGAGTTAAAATTCCTCTCTTGAAAAACAGCCATGCTTCTGGCCATCACTTCAGCTAGATGAGTTTCAGAGCTACAAGCACTCATGGCTGTAGATCCCTTCACCATTTTCCATGCTGACAGGGTCTCCCTCAGGACTAACCCAACTTTCATGCCTAAAGTGGTATCAAGTGTGGCTCTCAACCAATCAGTTCATTTGCCCACCTTTTTCCCTAACCCACAAAACAAGGGAGAAAGAATTCTGCATTCTCTAGATGTGCACAGACAGCTCGGATTCTACTTGGATAGGACTAAATCTTATAGGAAAAATGACCAGTTGCTAGTCAGCTTTGCAGCAGGGGCAGAGGGCAAGGCCATATCGAAACAATTTCCAAATGGATAGCACACTCCATCCATTTCTGCTACAAACACCACGGGAAACCACACCCTAAGGGGGTCAGGACGCATTCCACCAGAGCAACCTCCACCTTTGCAGCTTTTCTCAGAGGGGTCCCCACCAGGGACATACTGGAGGCTGCAACATGGACTTCTGTTCATACCTTCACCAAGCATTACTACCTACCTATCTTCTCCAAATCCAGGGCAGGTTTTGCAACCGCAGTCTTGCAGGGCATCCTAGCCAGCCCCCGGTCTTCTTGACTGCCTCCACCCTTTTCTCCAGCTTTGTGAATCAACCCAACTGTGATGACTGCAACAGTGAAACATGAAGAACATAGTAAAGTTGTGTACACTTACCATAAATGTAGATGTTCGAGTGTATTCACTGTTGCAGTCCTGGTTTCCCACACTCCATCCCCCTTGTCTAGCTGCCCCTGTCTCTCTCTCTCTCTCTTCCTCACTCTTTACAGGGAATTTTTGGTATTTACTTTCTACTGGTGGTGTTATTCCACCTTAACCTAGCTCCCTATTTGGGGGCTCCTGACAATTGGGGCAAGAAAAACTGATGGAGTGGCGTCGGCTGCCTGATTTTATACCACTGACGACCTGACGTCAGTCCTGGAGCGACAGCAACCGACGCAGAATACTAAGCCTCTGGTATTCGGGCCAACTGAGGGCTACCCCTGGCAGGATAACCCAAGTGTGATGACTGCAACAGTGAATACACTCGAACATCTACATTTATGGTAAGTGTACACAACTGTACTTTTCCTTTATCTGCTACACAAATTTGAAAAGCTAAGAAAAAAACCCTGTATAAATATAGTTTTGCTTTAAAACAGGGTGCACTTAGCACAAAGCAGAAAATGGCGGCAGCAGTATGGCTTTATTTTCTTAAAAAACTATTAAACTTTACTCAGATGTTGGTATCGTAGTGCCCAATAGTTTAAAAAATGAAGATTAATGGTAACTGCGAGCTAGAGCTCTCTCTTTTTTATTATATAAGTGTTGATTGCAGTCATTCCCTAAACACAGACTGTGCAGACTGATTCCCAAGCAATGTCATTCATTCATTCTCCAGCATCTGCTTTAGCCTAATCAGGTCGCAAGGGAATAGGAGCCTATCCTATCCTGTCCAATAGAGGACATAAGGGAGAGAAGTAGTCCTGGATTGTATGCTGCTCCATGGAGTACACACACACACACACACACACACACACACACACACACACACACACACACACACACACACACACACACCATTCTTACATATATACAGTTTGTAGGATTTCCTTTTCATCTAACAACATGTCTTTGGGATACTGCCAGCTGGGGACTGAACCAGACAACCAATGTGGTAAAAGTGCTGATCACACTGTGGCACTCTGTGCTATGTTAAAAAGCTCTTAAATGTTCATAAAGTTAAATGAGAATTTGGATCATTCTCTTTACTTTTTTTTTCTTCTAGAGGTTCACTGACTTGAAATAAGTTGTTTTGTAAGAAGTGCTAGAATGAAGTAATAATTCTAAGTCCTTTGTTTTTTCCAAGCTTAAGCTAGTCTTTAGTATAAAAAATGACCAGTGTGGGTTTTGAGTGATTAAATTGTGTTTCCTCTGACTATTAATTAATTGATCCCATACGTTTAAAATAAAGCTTTTTTTGTACACCAGAACTGAAAAAAAAAGGAATGGTTGAAATGTCAAATGAGGTCAGTTTATCAGGTATCAAGTATGCATTGCAGTTGACCATAATGGTGGGATCAGCAGGAAGTCTAGCATAAAAGTAAGGCTGTTCAATTGCTTGTAAACTTTTTTAAATATAATAGATAATCGCACAACAAAATTCCTTCCCATTTATCAGCAATAGTTTACTACTGAATTATCCTCTTTTAATCTGGACATGGCCTTTTGTTCTTCCCTAATCAAATCCCAGTTGAGATCCAGCACTTTTTCCCCTCCAGAAAATGTTTACATTTAGCTGTCTGCAAAAAGATTTTAAACCTATCACTGTGTATGAGATGCAAATAAGGAGTAAAGCCCAAACCTTTACTGAGCAAACTATTATCAGAATCTTTAAAAGGAAAATCAGACAAATTGATAACTGTCTCTTAAAAACTAAAATGCTGGTCAAAAATCAAGTTCAAAGATATTATTGAAGCTACAGTTAAAATTTCTCTGTCAAGGTACAGGGTTATGTGTGCATTTTGTATGTCTGATGTGTATACAATCCATACACATATATTGTTTTGTACTTTAGAGGAGTTAATGTGAATGAAAGCCTTAAAATGTTATAAAAGGTTGGAACATGTAGATTCTAGTACTTTTGGTTTGAAAAGTAGACCCCTAAGAATTGAGTTAGTAGTAAATGAACTCATTAAAAATGTTTAAATTCTTCAATTGAATAATATCTAATAAAGTATGAAGCTTTGAAGTTCCCACTTCACATCCTGCAGTTGCTCAGAAGTGTATACAGGACTGTGAATATTAGGGAAAGTAATAAATATATTGGCACTGAGTTTATAATTAATTTTTATTCTCAAAGTTATTTTTTACACTTATTTCATTGAATTGCACTTCTTTAACTCGTATTGTGCTATACAGATAATCTACTACATTTTGCACTGTTATAAAGCTTTTTTTACTATTTCACTGCATTTATGTACTGTTTTATATGGTTTTAACTGCATTTTCATTGCTAGGTACTGTTTCATTATTCTTACTGCATTTGTACTGAATTACTTAACTGTAAACTACTTGTTCATAGTGAGAGTTGTATTTTCTGTTTGTGAGTGCTCTATCTGTGCTTTTCTGTGAAGTTTCTGTGTTCTAGTCAGGTATCATATAACTGATTTGTTTGCAGTTAAAAGCATTCTCTAGAGTCTCCTTGCTCCTTTATCTGTTTAAAACTTTCATTTAGTGGCTACAGCTAGTAGCTGTGATAGTGGCTTTGCAGTTGCCCGCCCATACTGTAAATTTGATCTGGGACACTCCTCCCAGTCTACTGACATTAGCTCATTCTACCTAATACAGAGGAAACATTTGAGAAGGCCAACCCAGTTAGGTTCTTAACCTTGAATTATCTTCTGTTCCTGCTTTCTCCTTTTCCACTTTACTAAAAAAAAAAAAACTTCTAAGCTTGTTTCCTACCTTTGCTGTAACTAGTCTAGTCCAGATACAGATTTGCTGTATCCAGGACTGTTTGTAAGCTCCTGAGCCCCCCAAGCCTTTCTGTGTTGGAGGGAAGCCTTCTAGCTTATCAGTGGGAGTGGTAAGCACTAGGTAGCCTATCTACCACAAGAAGAGTGGTTTCTGGCCCAGAAATTGTAGTTTATTGGCCGTTTGGGCAGTTTTTCCATCTCTCTCAACTTTCTGGTTTAAAAGCCCGCGTATGCACTTGTTTCCTACCTTTCCTGTAATTAGTCTAGTCCAGATACAGACTTGCTGGATCCAGGACTGTTTGTAAGCTCCTGAGCAGTGCCAAAGTCTGCTCTTCAATTTGGCCCTTAGATCGACTAGTTCTCTCCTTTCCTGCACTTATACTAGCTTATTAGTCTAGCACTTTACCAGACTTCATGTAGCAATTATTGTAGCACACAAAAATGCTACCAACACTAAGCATTCTAAAAGGAAACAGATCCAGTACTTATTATCAATGCCCACCCCTCCAGGCATGTCTAAAGGTCTGTTCCCTGTGCTTTCTCCTATTAACCTGGTGAACTTGGGCATCCTGAGGCAATGTAGCAGCTGCCTCATGTACACCGACAACCCTCTCCTCTTACCTCCCAGCACTCAGATTTGTGAGAGATGCACTTATATATCCAAACTGGAAGCCACGCACTCTCCAACCAAGACCGGAATAGCTGGTCAAGAGGAGAAGGTCAACACTTGCACCACACCACATAGCCTTCCAGAACACACACCAGCGCTGCCTTCACATAAAAAACACAAACCACACACCCACCTTTGTGGAGGCTCTCAATAAAAATCTGCCCAAGCAGCAGAGACCTCCAAGGCAGAAACGCACTCAACCACCACAACACAACACTAATCATGAGGCACACAACTCTCCTAAACAGTGTGCCACTCAACCAAAGCCCCTAAGGCAAAACAGCATGCCCAACACACTAGTCATAGGTGACTCGATAGTGGGGCACACTGATCTCCCATTCACTAGGTTGAATAAGGAGAAGGTAATGATCAGCTGCCTGTCAGGTGCCAGGATCCGTCACATAACGCACACACTCAGGTCCCTCAACAACAGGTACAAATATGACTCTGTCATTCTACATGTGGGTGTGAATATTCTGAGACGTACCTCCCTGGACTACATGAAGAGAGACATGGAGGAGCTCTCGGATTATGTAGCCCAGGCAGGTATGACCCTATCCCTGAGCGGCATCCTACCATCAACCAGAATGATACCACAGTACAAGCAGAAAATGATTCATTTCAACAATTGTCTAAGTTTCTGGCAGACCTCTATGCTTTGCCAGAGATGGCCTGCATCTGTCACCCCTGGGCTTCAAATACTGCCCAAGGCTCTTGCCATGCCTATAGTGCCTTTTTAGGCGGTGCTCCAAAGACCAAATTATCACCGTAACAGCTGCAAACAAATGCAGTCTGAGGGTCATGCTGCTCAATGCTAGAAGTCTAAATCTCAAAATGCACTCTCTCAAAGCACTCCTTAAAATGGAGAACATCGACATTTGTGGTGTAACAGAGACCTTGTTCAAGGCAGCAGAACGCAACCCTGCACTACCAGGCTATAACTCATTCCACATTTTTCAGCCCCAGAACTTGGACTGAAGCTGCAAAGGTGGTGGTGTTTCCATATTCATAAAGGATGCACACACCTCCAGACTGGTAGCCCAAAATAACACATCAGAGATACTTCCGGTGCAGCTAACATTGGGTAAGACAGCGATTCAGGCCTCAGCCTGATATAGGTCCCCAGCCATGTCCGAAGACTCACACTCCACGTTCCTAAGCACCCTGGAGAATATTAGGGTCTGACCTAACATTCTCTTAATAAGCGACTTCAACTACCCCTCCATTAACCGGGAAAACTACTCATGTACCAATACACTTGCCCAATGTTTCCTGGATTTCATTAATTCCAATGCCCTGGATCACCTCGTTCTTACCCCCACTAGAGGTAGCAACATCCTTGACCTGGTCATTACTAACATGGGCGACCATTGCTCTACACTAATATTCAGCTCCTCCCTGGTTAGGCAATCCACATCCCTCCCACCCCCACCCGCAAAGGTAACCACCATGAAAAACTTCTCCAAAGCTAACTTTGGGCTCCTAAAAGCAGAAGTGACTAGCTTCACGGCACCCATGCAAATGAAGAATAGTTGTATGACCGCCGAATCATACACCAATGCACTGTACAAACACGTACACAAATGCATGGATCTCCCCATACCCAATAGAACCAAGACGCTCTCCTCCAAAAAAAGGAAGCCAATCTGGTGGTACCCTGACATAAACAAACTCTACAACAGAAGGAGAAAAGTGATGCAGAATAAGATGAAGTCCCAAGACTGGAAAAACTCCCTTATCAGCCTCAACAAAAAGTTGAGATCCTTCATCAAATCCTCTAAAGCTAGCTATGAAAACAGAATTGCAGCAGATAGTAAAGACAACCACAAGGCCTTCTATAGTTACGTAAAGAATCTCCATGGCACTACCCAGATTTGCTCTGAGCTACTGCACAATGGTACCTCCTATACTGAGCCAACAGATATTGCCAGTATACTGGCTGACAGATTCAGTGCCAACTTTACCCCTCCCCCCAAAGGACCAATCACAGTACCAGTAGATTGTCAGGCACTTAGTATTACTGCTGCACAGGTTAAAACAGCACTGTCCAAGGCCAAGAAGACATCTTCTGTGGGACCTGATAATATCCCTGACTGTGTTCTACATGAACTACAGAGTGAACTGGCACCTCACCTTTGTGGCCTTGTTCAGTCACAGCCTTACCATAGGCTTTGTCCCTACCAAATGGCGCACTGCTACAGTCATCTCTCTCCACAAAGGAGGAGCGACTACAGACCCTGGGAACTATTGCCCCATTAGCCTGATGAGCCTAATATGCAAAGCTGTGGAACGCATCATCATCGACCTAATAAACAAAGATATAGGGAATCTCCAAACTCTGGATCCCACACAGTTTGGTTTTTGTGAAGGGTAGATCAATCCTATTCAGCTTGATCGACTTCTTTGAGTCAGTCACCAGAGCTGTGGATGAAGGCAAGGTGGTTCATACAGCCTACCTTGATCAGGCCAAGGCTTTTGATACCATTCCCCACTCAGGAATTATAGAAAAACTCAGTAAGCTAGGCATCAACCCCTGTATCACTAGGTGGGTTGCAAACTGGCTCACAGAAACCAGAGTTTGAAAGTAGCTGACTCCAAGTCAGACTGCCGAATAGTCGCGAGTGGAGTCCCACAGGGTTCGGTCCTGGGTCCTCTCCTGTTTGGTATCTACTTCTCTGAAGTCCAGGCCAACACGAAGGGACTCTGACTGACAAAGTTCACAGATGATTGCAATTTGGAAGCTATTATCAACTCCCCAAGTGATGTTGACATCCTACAGAATGGCCTCACTGAGACCAATGACTAGTGTCAGAACCATGGCCTTAAGCTCAATGCCAAAAAATATGTCATCTCCTTTGTGAAAAACCCGGTTCCCATGAATTACCACATTGATGGTAGTCCACTGAACACAGAAGGTGTTATAAGAGATCTGGGAACACAGGTCGACAGCAACCTCTCTTTTGATCACGACATTGCCACTGTGGTCAGAAATTCCTTCTATGTGGCACATCTCATTACTAAGGGTTTTGTGTCCAGGAAGAAAGAGGTCATTGTCTCCATCTACTCTTCCCTCATTAGGCCAATCATCGAGTGCAATGCCCCATTTGGCATGTACCTCACTAGACACCTGCAACAACTTGAGAGGCCGCAAAAGTACTTCATAAAGAGGATCCTAGGTCTTAAACACTTGTCTTATATGGACAGACTCAAAAAACTCCCACTATTCTCTGTCTCATATCGCCTACTTAGAGGCAATCTCTGCTTGACTTACAAAGCCATGTCTGACCCATCTCTGTTAGAAATGCTACATCTAGAGAAATCACAATCCCTCCACACCACATGCTCCAGAGACCTCAACCTCATTACCACAATTAACAGAACATGCTGGAGGGACAGGGTCATAACCCAGAGACTGCCCTCGCTGACCCTCTTCAAGAGAAATCTTGATGAGTGGATGGGAAACAGAAAATTCACCCCGGGGATAACTCCAGTGGCTCTACTTGACAAAGGCACTGGGAACTAAGGTTGGATGGTACTACGCCAGGATAATCCTATGGCTAGGTTTGTAAAGGCCCCAGGACCATGAGCCTGGTACACACTTATGAACCTGTACAAATCTGTCAATTATGTCACGAAGAATAAAGGGTCTGCAGATAATCCTGGACCAATCAGGCAGAATATTACACTTGAGCACTGACCTAACAAACACATTCAACTCTTACATTACCAGCAGAAGTAAAGGTATGAATCTTATACTCGGGAATTTCAATGTGATACTTTGGATATTGCCTTCTTTCCAGTGTTGACATCAGAGTTAGTGACCAATTCCTTGCCAAATATTAAAGTTAATTCTAGCCAAGATCCAGATGATATTCCAGCTTGCTTTTGGACAGATTTACCTTAATGATATGACTATCAGGCTTATAACTGTGTTTAACCTGTACTGTCATTATGAGTGGTTCTTATAAGTTGCAATCACTGAATGTGGTGCTTATATACAAGGCCCTCTGATAAGATTAGTAACTATAGTTTAATTAGTTAATTTCTCTCACTGGAAGGTGCTTTGAAAGATAATAGAAAATGGCTTATGTAGGATCATTATTGGCTATTTCTGACCATGGATTTATAAATAGAACTATGTCTACAAACTTGTTAGAACTTTTCAACCCTATCAGTTTGGCTTTGGATTTTGGAATTAGGATTATGGTGGTGTATTTGGATAGATGCAAGGCATTTGACAGCCTACCACATCTTGTTGTTGTTGACTCAGTGCTAAAGTTTTCTGTTGACCAACATATTGTTAGATGGGTCAAAAACTGATTGTATAATATACATCAAAGAGTCAGAATTAATAACCAGTACTCTGAATGGAAGGCTGTCCTGATCGGGGTCCCACAGGAATCAGTCTTGGGTCTAACCCTATTTAACTTGGTCTTTTCACACCTCACAATATCAAATTCATTTTGGGTAGCTAAATTCACTGATAATATAAAAAATTGGGGAATTGTGAATAGCTATGGTGATATTTACAAGTTTAATAAATACTTGGAAGCGGTGTTTAGTTGGTTGACAGAGCAAGAATTAATGAGGAATCATGTATTTTGGTAAACCATCCTCATGGAATGCAGCATGTCAGGAAGCTATTGATTTAAATATATTGTGCAGATATAAAGATCAGAGGATCATTGTATGTGATACTTGAAAATGTAGAACTCGGTAATTGATTACTGAATCTTAAGCCCATAACACTAGTTGGAATCATTCTTAAAATATTTTCAACAATAGATACTGCCATTCTGACAACATTATTTATGATATATGTAAGACCTGTGATAGAATATAAATTCATTGTTCTAATCTTAAAGTAGATGTGACTTGCTTATACTTGAAGATGTACAGCAAATGTATTCAAAGAGAATTCCATTTATTAGACATCTTCCCTACAATCACAGACTACAGACAAGATGCCTTTACTCCATCAGTTATATGCATTTAAGGTGAAAATTATTTCTTGATCATACAGCACATATCTTGATAACTCTGTATTAATAAATTTTGTTGCAGCCCAAAACTAATTTTAGAGGTGATAATTATACTTTCAGGATAGGAAGGATTGCTTTACAATGTATGCAGGTATGTTTCATCTTCCAGAGTTTGTCTGTGGAACAAACTTCCACTGCATATCCAACTGCTAGATGAATGGATGGGACAATTAGCATGTTCATTAAATCCATACTCTGTGTTTTTGTTGGCCATTGCCCATACTCAGTCTTCAATGAACTATGATCTATAGCGACTTTGCTGAGTGAAGAAAGTTCCTTTAGAATAAAAAACAAGCTCCAAACTAGCACTGAAATGTACACCAATAAAATAACAAAACGACCAGTTAGCAATCGGAAATATAAGTTTAATGAAGGTTCACGTTAAAATCCATATTAAAAACCACACCATGTAGACCTTCATTAAACGTCTTCTGATTGCTAACTGGTCATTTTGTTACGTTTCAAAGTTCTAGGACTGACTGATGTGGTTAGATAAATATGTAAAAATATCATCAGCGAAAACTGTAATATATAATATTTATCATAATCCATGAGATGTATTGGTTGATAAGAAAGGCTGTAATTAAGAACTGAATAAACTGGAAATAAATAACCCTGATTTGAGCCTTTTTTATCCAAGTATCATTAGATATTTGTCCAGTTATAAATAACGTGATAGATACACTAAAATAGAATTGTCTGTGGGCTAAAAAGGGAGAAATTAAATTTGTAACAAGAAAAGAGATGTCTCCATTATCAAAAACTTTAGAGTCACTGAGGACCCATACAGCCTATTTAGCTTGCAGTAGAAAGTGAAAGATAAATTCACTAGTTATAGCTATGATCCTGTGTTTGTTTTACTGTAATTAATCTGGACCAAAGAGTTCTTGCTTGTTTTTAATTTGTGTACTGGAGCTGAAGGCATAATTTTGGTATTTGTATATATAATAGGAACTGTATAATGGTAGTTCCATTTCATATTAAAAATATAATTGGGTTTAAGAATAAAAACTGCTTCTGGGTGCTTAAGATAGGGATCTTTAATTTTATAATCCATTATAAAGTTAATGGGCTGGGGTAAAAAAAAATTTTTTCAAAAAACAGAAACAAAAATGGGGTTGCTGCAGATAAATCTCACATTGATCTTGACTTGGTGACTTATTGATTTTCTTGTTTGAAATTACATTTTCTAGCATAAAGTAAGATCCAGTGAAGTCAAACTGTTCTAAATTTAGGACTGGACTTGCTCTGTTTTTATCACATATAATCAGCCTGAAAGATACAACCCACCACTTTTGAACTGTTAAAAGTGCTTTGGCATATTAGCCAGAACCTGAATCACTAATCAGTTGTATTTGATTAGAAGAAGTACATCCATATTTATCCCTTAGGGTGCTAGGCAGAAATTAGAAAAGCAACTTGGCCTTCTTATACATAAAACGCAGGCATCCTATGGAGTTTAGCTTACAGTTTATGTATACTGTTTTATGGTAGCTCAGCACTTGTTTTGCTTCACTGCAGAATCAAGTCATTTTGATAAATCTTTCAGGTTAAGTACTTTAGCCTTCATTTATTTGTATAGATCTACCAGCTAGGATTAATTTCTGAGTTGCTCATCTGATAACCCAGGGGGGTATTTGGTGATAAAGGTGTCTACCAAGAAATTCTTAATAACAGCATTTATCAAGTATCTTAACTTACTATTTTAAAATATAAGGATTTTACTACCATATTTTGTAATTGTTAAGGTGGCTGTAGTAGAAAGTTCTAGATGATGACTAAAATGTGCACTGTAATGTATTGACTTTGTAGTTTTTTTGTTAACCACAGAAATTGAGTATGAGATTAGAAATACACCTCTGAGCAAACAAGATTTATACCAAAAAATTCTTCTTCTTTCGGCTTTTTCCTGGTTAGGGGTCGCCAGAGCGGATCACCTGTCTGCTCATGATTGGCAGTGGAGTTTTTACAGTGTCGAGTTGCCAGCCCGGCACCCAACCTTCCACATAATGCGCACACACACAAGCACTCACACCTAGGACCAATTTAGAGTGTCCAATCCACCTACAGCATGTCTTTGGGATGTGGGAGGAAACCAGAGCACCCAGAGGAAACCCACGTGACCACAGGGAAGACATGCAGACTCCACACACAAGGCATCCCAGCTGAGGATCGAACCGGAGAACCTCTTGCTGTGAGGAAGATTCATACCAAAAAATAAAGATTGTTTAATCAAGAATAAATGTATATTACTTCCTGGAAGACTATCAAGTTTGGTGAAGAGATGCTGTTATAAATTTTACTATGTCTATAGACAGGACAGTGGAGTGTTTATGAACATTAATTTTATTATTAATGTATAATACCCTAGTACCTTCCTGTCATATGGGGCATAATGAAGCCATATAGCAGTGAGCATGGTGAACCCTCTTTGTCTACCTCTTGAACACCAAAGACTATAGTTAAGGCAGATTTCACTGTGACTGACACTCTTATAGTTGGATTTCCCACTTGATTCCAGTAGTTTTCTATTCTGTTTTTGTTGCCTATAGCTAACCGATTATGTGTAAGATGCTTTTTATTTAGTGATCTAAAGAAAAGGGAACCAAAACCGTTTCTCTTTCAGTTTTTGTATACCGTTTAGGTTCCTTGATACAAGATTTAATTTGTACATTATAGGGGATTGTCTTCTGACAATGACTGGGATCTGTACGTAGAATATGAACAACAAACAGATTACATGAAAAGAGATGCTAGATGAGACCACCAGTATGTTTGTTTGTTTGTGTCTTTCGGCTTTTCCCGGTTAGGGGTCGCCACAGCGGAACTCCGGTCCGCTAATGATTGGCAGTAGAGTTTTACGTACGGTTCAAAATTACTTTTTACAAATATACTTTATGATCCCACCCAACTATGATAAAACAACACTAATTATTATTAGTGCAAAATATCCTTTATCTGATCTTCCTTTCTATATACCTTTATTTGATGCCTCTTCTTTACAGACCTAATTAACCATCTGCAATAACAGAAATGGGATATGTTTTTCCAATTCAAAAGAAAATTTATACTGGACACTCAGCAGTATTACACAGATGAATAATGTCTGTTGTATACATATTAGTAGTCCTGTCTTTCTGTCTGTCCCGAATATTCAAATAGAGTAGCATAGGTCACAACATGCCCTACTTGATTATTAAATATCATCATGCATGTGTAGAAGCAAGCTGTAAGAAATAATGCAGTCTTAAGAAAATATGATCCCATGATCGAGGAAAAAATATGGTTGACTGTTATGCACAGTTAAGAAACATCCATTGAGGTAACCATTTCTGAGTTAACTGGTTGATAATCTAAAAGACCACAGGTAGATGCCAAGATAGCATTGTTATCCAATTAAAATAAAAGTCAAACACGAATGATTTAAAAACCTTCATTTAACTGCAGGTTTTAGTACACTAACTACAGTTGAAATGCATGCCTCTTTTAAATGAACAAAACAAAGAGCACATAAATATTGTTAAACAAATTCATATTTTACTTAAATCAGGAAATTGCTCATGGGAGTGCAGGGGGCTTGCCCTGCTGCAAAAAAAATTTTTAGTTTTTCACATTTTAGATCACTTGAGATTCACTTTAATGTGACCTCTCTTTGAACGTTTGCTCTTGTGAATGTTTGATATTTCCTGAAGCAGTCATAGATATATATATTTTTAGGATGTATGGATGCTTGAGTATTTTGGTGGGTAAGGGGAATAAGGCTGTTTTTATATAGTATAGCATAATTTTTCCTAGGGGGGGGGGCAAAGTGCTACTTTGATCTCTGTGGAAGGTTAGAGACTGTTCTTTGGTTTGAAGGAGGTACAGTTTCTCAGAGCCTGAGAACTTATGATCTTAATAAAATCATTTGGTAAGTTAGTTATAGCATAATATAGACGACACTGATGAAGGAATATAGTTCACTGGTGTCATAACTGGATGCAAATCTTATTGATGCAGGACCAAAGTGACTTTTTATAAGAAACTAGAATTCTTGTGATTGCCCTGACTGAACAGAAATTTAACCACATCCATTTCAGTTTACTCTTTTTTTCTGTAAAAGAAGGAAAGGATGTCTCGGATAGTTCTGACTGTGTTTAGCTCTCTGCCTCCTATTTGGGTTGAGTACAAGAAATGTGCCCCCTCAACCATATTTGTATAGGCCCACCCTTGAGTAGATGCATGCTTTTCCCAGGCAAACAGAAACAACTTCCCACCTTTTTACCCAGCATAGGTTAAACATAACCCAACATTTGGTCACTGTTCACCACCCAAACACAAAGTTAGAGGCTTTAGTAGCTTACGTAAAATGATTTATTCTTGTTCTGCATTGAGTCTGTAGATTTTTAACTGCTTGTAACATGTCTCATTTCCTGACTTTCCTTGTTTTCTCAAGCATCTCTGGTGGGAGAATGTTCTTCTGGCTTGTTCTGTTCTGGAAAGTCATTACCTAGAGCAAGAGCTGGCCAGATTGTTTTGAAAGAGGCCATATTATGGAACTGCTTCATCACTTCCACTTTTCCTTCTCTGGCTGATGAGTTGGTGCCCGTAAAACTGCTGCTGCAGTCAGTACCTTCCTGCCAAGAATGTAGTTAAGGCTATTCTAAAGTGAAAGGAAATAAGTTCTACTGCTGTCTTTCCCTGGTCGGGAAGCCGGGAAAGGGGGCAGTTACTATTCTGGATCTGAAACATTACAATATTCACATCAACTGTTTGCTCATCAAACCCTGATGTCACTTCTTTCACATTTTTTTGAATAACATCAATTGACATTTACTAGTGCCCAAGGGTTTGGAACTTGTGCCAGAAGTTCCTGTAATTTTTTTCTACAATAGTTTTTCATCACTGAGTTCTACCACTGTTTTTCTTCTGAATCAAGGTCTTTATCAATATGTTGGACATAATGGTAGGGATCCATAACCATCAAAGCATTATTCTGTTTTTGTTCTTGAGTAACTGACAGTCAGTGGCCGTAACCTGGCATTCACTTCTTAATTCATTCATTTTTTTTTCAAAATCATTTTTATTGAAATAACATACTTCATAAAAAAACACAGTACATCTGCTTCATACACCCAGAGCCACCACAGTCTATTTTTTTACATCAATATTACTTGACAAACAAGGCTAGCACTTTATATTTTGGAAATACAGATACCTTCCACATATAACAACTTATGTCTTACATAAACGTACAAAATATTTGCATTTTTCCTATTCATATTATCTACTTCTTGCTAATTATAACTATCACATATCCACGTATAATGATGCTTGCCTTATGAGCATAATTTTATATTCATATCTATCTTCTTCACTGTAAAACTTTCTCCCCATCATATTACAACACATAAACCTTTTGCCTTTCTCCCTTGATAGTCCCCTCTTAATCTTCTCTGACTGTCTATAGACGACTGTATCCCATTTATCCTATAATATTTTCAAACAACTTCTGTTGCCTTCACTGACTGCTGCTTGCTTTATCCATGGTCCCAATTTTTTTTCTTGATATTACCAATACTGGTCTGTTTCCATTCTTTAGCAGTTTCCTTTTTAACCATACTGAATCAGCATCTAGAGCATACATGTAAATAAACATTAACTAAAATGTGTGTGTATCATTTATATATATATATATATATATATATATATATATATATATATATATATATAAAGAGAGAGAGAGAGATGCACATGTGTTCACCTGATATAAGTGTAGTAGATTATGCATTAGCTAGCATAACAAAATTAAGGTGCTATCAGGTACAACAGTTTGTAAAACAGAATACAAATGAAACAAATGTGGGAGAAATATTTAGAACTAAGAACACAGGATACTATAGACCATAATATACAGGAATGGTTTAGCAGGTTTAAAAAGTAGGAGGAGTTGGGAGAGGGATGATGATCAGGTAATTGTTAGTTGACTGAACTAACAGCATTAAAGTACTGGAACAAATGCTGTTTGTTAATTTTTTAATGTACTGTCAGATGCTAAAGGAGGATGAGAGTAATTCTTATTACTTTGGCCCTACAACCAGGAATGTCTGGTTGTTGTTATGTAGTTTATTATGAGGATATCTCAACACATTGGCATAATTTTCTTGAGCTCTGTACAATTGTCAGATATTAGTTTAGTAGCAAGGAAGTTTTAAGGTATCGAGTTTAGTCAGTTTAAAGAGGAAGGAACATATTAGAAAGCCAGCCATCTGTTTTACTGGGAATTGCTTTCATGAGAACTGTCCAGTGATGCTCTCATATGGGGGGGGGGGGGGTTGCTAATGTGACAAAGCTATAAGTTTCCATTTGGTGAAGGTTGCAAAGATTTAAGAAACTGAGGTGATAAGTTGGAATTTTTTTTTTTATGTGAACTTTGTGTTTTTTCTGAAAAAATCATTCAGGATTCAAGTCACTAAATGACATACATTTGAGTCTCAGGCTTCATATCCTTAGAAAATGTATGCAAAATCTGTTATTCTGATAACTTTCTAAGTTTATAAGAGTAATATATAAAATTTGTCCCTGATTCGGGACCTCTGACCCCCAGTTATTTTTGACTTTGCCCAGATTTCTTATGCTTAGATGTTGAGAGGTGTGAATTAAATATGTTTGTCTGTTGCTTCTCTTCCTTGGAATGAGGTGACTTAGACTTAGAAAAAAATGCATTCATTTTAACTTTGATATGATGTTGAAATATGACTGAAGGATCTAAGCAGAATTCCTAGATACTTAAAGTGTGACATTGTTTCTAGGGGGTTACCGATATAGCCATTAATAGACCAGTGATTAAGGATGAGTTTGAGTCTGGATTTCATAGCACGTTATATTTTTTTGTTTTACTCACAATCCCTTTTTAAGAAACAAAAAGAAAGATTTTAAAGCTGGATTCAAGGTTTATTTTCTTATGAGAGTAAGAGAGAAACATATGGTAAGCAACCGCATTTTCATTTTCAAGGCTTAGATGACCGAGAATGCCATTAGGAAGAGGGTTAATGAAGAGAAAAGATGTTAAGGGAGCAAGAACTGCAAGAAATGAGTTTTGTGAGATAGTTTTTGGATAAACAATAGAATGAGCTAGTGAATAACAGTTTTTCCTTGTAAATGATCTACAAAGAAGATAGCTGAAAAAATCATTCAATTTACCCAATGCTAAAGTCAGATGTAATTAGTGATGATCTTAGGAGATGGTGGTTGACACATTTGATGAACAAGTGCCAATAAGATTGCATGTGTTACTGTTTTGGAGGATTTAATTTATTAAGGTCCGTAGGAACACAGGAAGTTTAAGGCTCCTGGGTGTTGTGACCATTGTGCCTTGCCAGTTCCCAGCCAAGACTATCCCTTCCTTCTCAAGGAGGGCAATGCTTGTCATACCAGGGATGAATTTACGAATATCCATCCAATTATCCAGTCATGTTCGAGGAAGATTAGTTAATCACAGCACTTCTTCCTGTCAACAATCCATTTTGATGCCTCAAAAGGTTGCTTAGTAGCAGGGAGACTTGCAAAAATTATCTTAGAACTGATTGCTACAGGTCAGTGTAGTTTTGCGAGAGGCAGAAGGACATATGATAACATTATTAGGATGTTCGTGATAAGCCACCAGGCTAATGAAAGTAAGGAATTGGATGGTGGTAATTGTATCTGTAGATACAGAGAAGGCCTTTGATAGGGAGGAACGACAGTTTTTACTAGTAGTTGATCAAAAAGTTTGTTTTCAGCAACATTTATTGAGTTAATACAGGGGATCTGCCACAATGTGACACCTCAACTGAAAGTTTATGCATCTCTCTTGGGAGTGTAGAGGAATACAGCAGGAGTTTGCCCAATGTCTCCTTGATTGTTCGCACTTTATCTAGAAACACTGGTGGGAGCAACTAGGGAGTCTAGTGTGCGGTGCTTCAAATGGTGAAGGAAGTCACTAAAGATAAAACTGTTGCCGGATATTATTTTGACAACTAATAGATTTGTATGGAAGAGTATCTAGCTATAAAATCAATAAAGCCAAAAAGACTAATGCTGTTTACATACTAAAATATGATTGCTGGAGTTTGAGTGGGATGCAAAATTTAACATGCTGATTACTACCTTCCCAGCTTTACTTCTTGTAAAACTGCATCTAGCATATATCCACTCCATATAGTATGCCTGCATTGTTTCATTCTGGGATCCTAAGGACACGCTATATTATTAAAGACTATCTTCCCTGGAGGAGGTGGAATTTTTACTTTTAATTGTTAGACATTTTCTGCAGTAGTATTTGAAGAAGTGAATAAAAAATGGTAGAACTGAATTTCACTCAGTCCTTGCCCTGTCTGACCTGTACAGGGAACTCTAAAAACAAAGCACTGACTAAAGGTAGAATCAGGGAATTCTGCTGATAACAAAAGGCTTCTTTTGAGGACAGCTGCATATTGTCGTGACATAATTTGCATTTACCCCTTCACCAGAATATTTCTCTTTTCTAATTACATTTTCTGTTACTTCCATACATGGTAAGTTAGCACTACAAAAGTTGCCAAATCATTAGAATGCGTTTATGCCAGGGTTTGAAAGTTAACTGCAGTACCTGGGTGTTCCAGGATTTTGGAGTGGCAGAAGATGCTGGAAAGTTGCTACAAAGATGGAGAATTTTCTTGGCACAGGGATATCTGTGGATGAAAGGGCTCCATATCACCAGTGCAAGACCTAATACTGTTAAGTCCTAACACATCAGACTTAAACTGCTAGCCTAACAAAGCTAGTGAATTCTGAAAGTTACTGTTATATCTTTAAAGCACTTTTGCAGAGGGAAAAGCTTCTCCATACTCCTGATATGTGGGCTGCAGGGCTGTGTATATACTAATTTCAAACTTGCTGCACTCCCTGATTTGCAGTACTGTGTGTATGTAGCATTACTTCTGATATATTAAAGAACATAACAAGTTAGTGAGTTATCAATTACAGTTTTGCATTTGTTCATACTTTAATTTTCCAAATGCCCATTTTGCTCTTTTTAGGGTCAAACAGGACTCAGAGCCTATTCCAGTAAGCAATGAATGTAAGGCAAAGAACCAGTACTGGATGAAACAGCTTTCCATCTCAAGATACACATATCCACTCATTCCCCCAGCCTTTGGACACTGCTATCCCAATTGGCACTTTGCGGGGATCCCTAGTTTGCCCATCATCATGCCTTTTTATGAGCAGGATATTAGTGAATCTGAAGGAAATCCACACAGACACAGCAAGGGCAAGCTGACTCTACACAGAAGATATTCCAGCTGAAAACCTAACTGAATAGCTAAGCACTTGGACTATTTTCCCATAATACATTTAGTTATTTTTCTGGCCTTACTGTTTATATTCTTTTTAAGATTATTTGAAATAATACTGTATTTCCAATACTGATAGTTTATAGGACATACAGCTTCAAATTAGTTTGTTTAATTTAGTTAATTTGTGCTTGGTACAAAATGCACCCAAGATGCACAATTCATGTTTGTTAGTTACACGAGTTTCCCAAGAATCTTCATTAGTAGTTGACTAGGCTATTATTCGTGTTAGCCAAGCATATTTTAAGTTTGTAAGTTCCAACTTTAATATTTGTATTCACTGATTTATTGCTCTGTGAAAGGAGAATGATCCTTTAGTTAGAATTATGAATATTGTTTTACTGTGAGTTTTATCAGCTTGTCTGTGGGGAAGATAAATTAAGTCTTATTTAGAGAATAATGCCAAAAACAATGAAGTATCCCTACTTCATGGAAATATTAAGTACATTTAAAATGTATGTATAGCACATATTTACTGCCTGACTTACACTTGGTGGATTCTTTCAGATTGAACCTGTTATATTTTAGGTGGTGTCTTATTATAGAACATGCTTTTTCTGCATCAGTGAAAGTATTGTACTATGCTACATATATTTAAGGTGCTGCAATGGTGTTTAAGCCTTTGGGATGTCTCAAAAAGGTGAAAAATATCACCCGTTTCCTGTGTGGTGACAACTGACTGGCACTTCTAACCAATTTGATCATAAAACCCATCACCAGTCAGAAGTGATTGATGTGCTGATTTCCTGACTGATTATTGTAATCTCATTGGTCAGGGATGGGTAGCTATGCATGGCACGCATACGTCTTCACTGGATAAGTCTGACAGTGTACATTATTTGTTCAAGTAGCAAGTCTAGTGACTTGACCAAGCCCTTGGCTGACTTTGTATTTTTTGACATGTTCATGGATCTACACCTGTTTTTAGAATCAACAGTCCTGGCTTGTGGCCTTGATTTTTTTTTTCTAAACGGCCTAATTCTCATTTAACTTTCATATAATTATTTTTAGCATGAAGTACAAAGTAGTGTCAGCCACAGGAAATGAGATATTTAGGAAGGACAGTGTTTGAAAACAAAAAAGAACTTGGGCCAAGAGGATTTTGGAAGGAAATACCACTGCGCTTAGGAGGTGTACAGCAAACAAATCTAGTGCGAACGTTTATATGTAACAACATTTGACTCTGCTGTAGAAATATTTAGAAGTCAGAATAGAACGGTAGGTCATATTCATTCTACATCCTGGAAATGTCCACATGGAATATGCACAAGTTAGGCTTTTATCAAGTAGGTGGAGCTGGAGTTTTGCTTGACAGTTTTAAGAAGTATTCATGACCATTGTTATGTTGTGTGATTGCTTGGCTTCATGGTTCATTTTTTTTTTTACGTATTTGAAATATAGAAAATGCACCTCCAGCAACTGGATGTGGGATTTGGCTGATAGTTTGTGAAACATCTCCAGGCAATTGGCAATGTTTTTTTCTCACACTGGCCTAATATAGATCTACAGATATGATCCAGGCACTGTTTGTTTGTTTAAAGCAATCCCTAAAACGGCACAGTTCTAGGACACAAGAGTTATTCAAAAGTCATTATTTTGCTGGATCTAGGGTCTTGGATATAGAAAATGACTATACAGCCCCATTTTAGCTTGATTATATACCTCTTCTGCATTTATTATATGCTGTTGAGTTAACAAAATCTTTTCTGAGTAGTTGTAAAGTTTCTGGATATTTTGGGATCTGCCACATTGACACTCCATCCACTGTGCTGGCCTTGTAAAACTTCAGTGTACTATAGAAGTTCTGGCAGAAGTCCTATGGGGGAAATGACTTGGGTTTTACAAATGTTACTTATTAAATAAAAAATTAATAAAGGAGGGCCAGCTTCACCGGACGAGCACTAATGATATGAGCCGGTAGCAGTGCATGTCTTATTTGCATTTGCACCAACAGCCATTTTGGCAGCAAATGTAGGATCTTAGGTTTCTAAGAAAAGTGAAAACTGCACATTAAAAAAAAATCTTTGGGTGTAGAGCCATAGCTTGGATATTGGTACACAGATATGATGTAAAGGAATAATAAACACAGTCCTCAACATGGAAGATTGAGAATACAGTGAAAGAGCTGGAAACAAAAAGAGTAGAATTAGTCTTCAAAAGGGTAGTCCATCTCAGGTCATTAGATTTTCCTCAGAAGTTTCATATATTTGTTCCTTCTCTCACTGATTCCACTAGAAAGAGCAAACAAGCTGTTGCTCATGTAATAATTTTGAAGATACATTTGCAGGACTTTTCAGTGAGATGAAGCCCGATCAGATTATGTGCTGGAGCTCCCACAGTCATAGAAGCACTCCTGCAATATTTTAAATAAAATTTATCAGCGAGTATTTTACTTTATCTACGTGTGTGTGTGTGTGTGTGTGTGTGTGTGTGTGTGTGTGTGTGTGTGTGTGTGTGTGTTTTCTTATTACTTTCACCAGCCTGAATTGGCCTCCAGATAATTATAATGTCTTCCAGATTTATGCCCATAGTAATGTTGATGTTCCAGTTAAACATGCAAAGATAAACTTCTGATTGCAGTTAATTGCATTTGTAATGCAAACTATGCATACAAACTTCCATTATAGGTGTTGTGGTAAGCTGTATTCTTTGCTGGCTTATAATAAAAAATGTGAAGTTTTGCAAATTGTTCCACTGATACAGTGTGTGTGTGTGCGAGTGTGTGTGTTAAGAAATCACTTTTTTAAATATTGTAAATTCCCTTGTCTATTCTGTAGCATTGGTTCTTTTTTATTGAGTGGTATGCCTAATGTGTAGAATGTGCAGGTTTTGTTTGGGCTTGGCCTGCTGGAGAACGTAGCCAGAATAAACAGATGGGGAGCCAAATGCATGCCATTTATATATAACTTTGAGAAGAACAAGGCTTGTTTCATGCACATTCCATATGCTTTGTTACATACTAGATGTGTAAAAACCAAGGAGCAAGATTACCTGATACAGGAGTGAATGTCCAATCTGAGGCCTTTACTGTTAAAATTTAACGTTTGGATTGCTGGAGGGGACAAGGATAATTTGATTTGCTTCAGAAAAATACTGGATTTTCTGTTTAAACTGTTTTGTCTATAACATTCAGAAGATCAGCTGTCTGTGAGAGTGGAATAAATTTTTACTTGCAATATGTGTCCTAATTGACAGCAGTTTTATGATAACTGATGTTGTTTAAACGAACACTGAAATTTGTCATTCACTTACCCCAAATATAAATTAATTTAGTCATAAAATTGCTGTTTCCCTCTTGCACTTCTGTCTCTAAATACATTACAAGTGAGATAACTTAAAGTCCTTATAGCTATTTGCCATTCTATAATGGCATGTTAAGTCAGGTAAGAGAAGGACTCAGCCATCCAGAGTTATAGCCTCCTGTAAGTCATACAGAGGACAGTAGTTTGCTTTGTTTTCAGATTCCAGATGATGGCTACCAAAACACACACAGTATTATACATTTACTTGACTTCAGAAATATCGGAAGTTTCTTTGTGCAGAGTTGCATTAGATCCTGGGTTGTTGAAGAAATGTCTACAGTACCTTTTGCTGTGCACTTTGATTCCACTTAACTCATCACGTTGCAGCTTGCAAACTAACTGCTCACAGCTGGATACTCATTTGTGTGTTTGAGTTTGTTTTAACTTAGATTTATGTCCCCATGTTCTATATTTACTTTCTCGGAATCAGTGTGATCTTGCAGGAAGTACATACAGAGATTGTTGGTGTGAGTAGGGCCCCCATATTTGGGATGCAGTCAGACTTGAACTCCTGCAAAAATACTGTTGTTATTTTTAATGTTTTCTGTTTGGATCACAAGCAAAACCAATAGCAAATGACGGAAGCTTGTTGCTGAGAGTTAGGCAGATGGTGCTTCAGCTCCTTTAGTTAACTCTGTATACTTTTAAGCTTTTCATAGCCATCTAATGTACAGTAATATAATAATATTTATGAAAAGAGGATGGTGCTGAATCCCATAAAAATCTGTGTTTTTGAATGAGTAGTATTTTATATAAGCGAATATGACATCGTCAGGAAGGGTTTCCTCCCCAAAAATCCTGTTCAGAAAGCCGTGCTTTTTTAGTAGATGTAACTAGGAATGGGCATTTCTCACTGATAATCGTTAACACTGTGCACTATATTGTATACAGGAAGAAATTCTCAAAAGCTACAGAAGAAAATGTCCCTCTGCCTTCCAAATCATACTTTTGTATGACTTTTCCATGGTGAACTGTTATTTTCTGCTTGGCTGATGTTATATGTAACCATACCTGAAATAAAAAATCTTATATCAGAGCTTGTGTGGAATAACAAATGTAGTCAGTATAAGTGTGTTAACTTTTTTCTTCTTCAGGGACTAGTGTGAGTGCATAAAATTCTGACTACCAGTACAGTGTTTTGGTTAAGGTAATGAGGCTTAAATAGATTATATCATTTAAAATGTCATGTCTCCTTATCTTTCTCACTTGACCAATGGCTACTTAACTCTTTGAAAACATTAGCTACCTGTGTCTAATAGGTTATATGTGGTCAAAATATTTTTAAAAAGGGACGTGAAAATGGTTAAACTGTAGTAGAATACACTCAATGTTTAAAAATTGTCTGCGAAGCATTTGAATGGAGTAGCTGCTCTTTTAAAAGGGGGGGGGGGTAAAGGATTCTTGCTGTTTCTGTCTTTCCACCGTAATCAGCTTTAAATACAGAGTCTGCAGACAGGAGACTTCAGCACATGTTCCTCCAACAAACATGCCATAGCTAGCTAGCATTTAAAGAAGAAGGATTTTGAGAAAAAGGATGCCTTAAAATAAAATAATAATGTTTCACTGTTGCCTTTGAAAGGCTTACCAGAAGACGAGAAATACTTATTCCAGAGTACTGTTCACTGGTTACTAGGGACTGCTATATTTGCAAACTGTGGGTCCAGGTTTGAGAAAAATGTCACATTTGTAAGCAGTGTAGCTCCTGCAGTTGAGGCATACTCTAATTATGAATGCCAGCTTAACCAAATGTTGACTTTAATGCACTTTAGGGTAGGTTGTGATGTCACAGAAATTAATGGGACACTTACCACCGGTCTCCCATATATGCTGTCAGATGACTAGCTTAAGCTTGTGCATGTGCATTACAAAGCAGCATATAGTTTAACAATTTTCATGGAGAAGTGTTTCGTGCTGCAGATGTTTCCTTCGTGTTGCTGCAGCGGTGAGAAGTCAGGTGTTGAATTCAAGCAGAATATGCATTGTCTGCATGAGAACTGAGCATGGCAAGCAGCAGTGCCTGGACTGGAAATGACATTTGGTGCAGATGCACAGGTTGGGCATTTAAGCTGTAACTGATGTAGCTTGATATCTTGGTCAGTCGGTCTGTTATAGAACCTGTACATCATCATTCTGCCACCTTGAGAATTATGGGTAGGTATTTACATGGCTGGCTGTCATGAGGTCAGACTGAAGCTGCTGAAGTCAACAGAACAGAAACTTGCTGTAGGTGATATGCAGTTTCTTGCCATTTGGCATGTTTTCTAGTCTGTGCCATTCTGGTAGCTGAGATTGGCCTAATTCATTTTGACAGTCCAGAACAAATTTCAGTTTTGTCTGTATCTCATTTTATACACTAGTGATAATGCCAGTACAGAAGCATTTATCAGATAGCACTTTGTGAAAAGAGATGGAATCTGTACCATTCAAACAAATTACTTCTCGCTGCTGTTCTTGTTAAGTCTGGCATCCTAAGTAGCTCCACCAACTCCTTTGTCATTATTAGTCTTCTGGAAAAGATTCATAAAATGTTAGGCTCCGTGCCTAACATTTTGCCCATTTTAATTAAAAAAAAAACAAAGGTACACAAGAAAATAAAATTGATACTATCTGAAATTCTGTTTAACCCATGTTTGTTGATCTTTCAACCAGGTTTTATGACTAATCAAAGGAAAGCCTAATGTGGACTTAAATAAGTTCATAATTCAACATTAAGTTTATTAATTGATTTCTTTTTTCTACATTGTTTGGTAAATCTGCTAAGTCAGCATAAGATGATTGCTGGTCACTAGATTGTTTTAATTATATGAATTACATTACTGCAACATACATTGTTGATACTCGGAATAAAGAAATGTGCACATTTCTGTCACAGAAAGTGCATTTGTGTTTGTCAGTTCAACAGAATGTTCATTTGCTGTTTGGGAGGGCTTTTAGTACTCTCAGCAATGCATATAAAAACTGCTTCCATCAGCAAAAGCATCTGGCTGGGCTTCCTGTGCCTCAGTATTTATATGGGTATTATAGTTGTGAATGCTGCCCCTTTGGTTCTGTAAATGGTCTTCTTACGCTGGTGGTCTTTGAATTTTTCAGGGTTGATGGAAGAACTCAACAATAAGCCTTTTACTCAGTGTCAAATTAACAGACCTACAAATGCAAGAGAGGGTTAACAAAACTGGCTGTCTGACTAACTGCCTCTCCTGTAACAGTTTAACTCACTGGAGGCTGTTTTTTGCAGTGTGTTAAAGTCTGCCTTAGGGATAAGTGGTCTTCATAGTAAAAATAAAGCTGGAAGCAATGTTAGAGATATGAGGACTCGTACTGGAGCAAAAACTATTTTTATACCGTAACTGTTTCAAAATAAATAAAGCAAACTGCTGTCGGAATACAATCAGCCTTCTCAGATCACTGAAACTAAATATACACTGTGATTGTAGATTTGTTTGTGGATGATAATCTTAACGATATTATTTATATATTTATTTATTAAGAGAAATTTTTAATATCTGTCATATCAGGAGGACAAATAGTCAAGCATAACAATGTCCTGGAAAAAAGTAAAAGTAATGCTCGGGACATTAGTGAATTTGCATTACAATCATTGGTATTATATTGCAGATATCACTGATCATTTTGTGTTCTTGATGTGTGCAGAGTTACCTTATTCTTGATATCTGTTCTGTGCTGTACAGTATTCAGAGTTCACATTCACTTTAAGTTTACTGTACTCGGACTTTAGAAGGCATCTAGTAATAGAACACTACAGTCTGATATCCTTAGATGTGTTCTGGTCAGCATTTGCATATGGCCATTACACTTAGAACAGTTGGTGTTAGTTTTTATGGATGACTGCCTCTTTAATGTGTGTAAACTTAGAAATAAAATGTTGATAAAACTAAATTTGAAAATGAAAAACTCAAACTGTTGAAAACTAAATTTGAAAATGAAAAAAAACAGTGTGTATATTTTATCTAATGACTAAAAAGACAAGGTAATGCCTTGGAAGAAACATTGCCTGTTTTTTTCAACCTTCATAACTTTTTAGTGCAAAAAGCTAAACCAGTAAACCATGTCTTTCTCTAAAATTAATTTTCTTTTGTTGTCGTATCAAATGCTGAAACATTTTTATACTGATTTCTCCCTGACTGCAGAGGTAAATAATATTCTGTGCTCCCTCTGTACAGTAGGAATGTTTTTTCTTGCATTTGTGCCACACCATATTTTAAGTGATTAACATTCTCTTTCTTGGGCATTTTCTGTGTACCTTTTACTGGTTTGGACTTTATTTCCTGTACTACTTCACCCATTGTTTCCTGACAAGGACAGACATCTGAAGATAAAGAACAAAATTAATTTTATGACAAGCATCGTGTGTTCAGTTTACTCACGAATACTTAATGAGATATGCCAATTCTATTGCATTCAGAGCTTTGGAGATATTTATAAAGAAAGTTAGTGCTAGTCAGTGGTTAGATGCTTGTTGAGAGTGACCAACAGATGCATAGATGAACTTTATTGGCACATTACTTAAATATAGCTTCTCTTGTTTTTTGACCATCTGACCATAACTGTGAAAACATTTGTGCAAAACTTTGTTATATATTGTGACACACACACAGCTGGTTGCAGGATATTATCTGTGGTGCAGCAGAGTCTCAAGAAAATGTAAATTAGAATTATGAGAACACTTCTTGAGCTTATTTTAAACTGTTTTTCATTAAAAGCACAAATGACTTATTGAAACACAGAGTGGAGGGGGTGTGGAATTGGTAGGAGAATCCTCAGTTCCTGCTCCACTAACAAGATCTAGGACTAAGATGGTGGTGTTTTAAAGCAACACATCACAGTGGGCATCATTGAAATAAAGTCTGCAAACTTAAAAAGCCAGATGTTTTAGTTGGGAAATGCACTTTTGCATTCCTTTCGCTTGATGTCAGCACATCAGCTAAAAGCATTACATTAATTATTTAAGCAATAACCCATGCCTGCGTGTGGGTAATGCTGGATTTACCCAAGGTTGGTGTGGTTTGGTCACGAGGGCGAAGTCCGAGTGGCCAAACAAAGAAAACCGTGGGTAAATCCAGCATTACTCACACCCAGAAGTGAGTTATTGCTATTATACAATGACATTATTTAAGAAAAAAAATGCTTACTTTTCTTACGTAATGGCATTGTATAATGCCTCCTTGCTGCCTTTCCTCAGCTGTCCAGTATTCTGCGGTGGTTCTGATGTACTGCACATGCGTATGGTTACGCAGTACATCAGAACTGTGTGTGTGGAAGCAGCGGGGAAAGGAAGATCTCCGTTGCTTTTAAAAACTTGTCTCGCTATGTTAAAAGAGTTTAACATAGCCAGATAGCTTTAAAAAAAGCAATGGAGATTTTCCTTTCTCCATTGCTTTTTTTAAAGCTGCTTCGCGATGTTAAAATTTCGCTATGTTAAACGAGTTTAACATAGCGAGACAGCTTTAAAAAAAATCAACAGAAAAAGGAAGATCTCCGTTGCTTTTTTTTTTTTTTTTTTTTTTTTTAACATATCTCGCTATGCTAAACTCGTTTAACATAGCAAGATAACAGCAACAGAGCTCTTCCATTCTCCATTGCTGTCCAAAAAAAAAAAAAAAAAAAAGACTTGTACTAATGGAAAAAGTCCTGGCGACCAGACCTTTTTCCATTAGTATAAGTCTGATTTACAACGTGCATGCTGACCAATCAGTGTGCAAGTTTTGGAATACTAATGGGGGTCATTGTATAATAACTTTTCGGACACTTTTTCTTTTTTTTACAAATCCTCCCTTCATCCCATTTGATGAAAATCTTTCACACACACACACACACACACACACACACACACACACACACACACACACAAACTTGTCCTTTTTTTCTGTAAAGTTACATCACACATTCCTTAGTTTAACATGATATTGGGTGCCCAGTTCTCTAGCATCCAAGTGTTGTGTTCATTACCTTGTCACTTTCTACTATTTTCCAGTGTATGATCAGTGGCTTGTGGAATGTAATTTTGGAGGATTTCTGCAGTAGTTATTGTTGATATTTTCTCTTCCAATATCTATATCTTAGCACAGTTCAGAATATTGTCTAGTGCTTACGTCCAAAGCCATTGCATGGGCCTCCAGCCAGCGAACATAATAATAATAATATATTTTGAACTAGGAGGGCACGCTTCCTGTGCTCCATAGTTCTGCCCCTTGCACAGTCTGGATCTCAATCCTTTCATTCATCATAGGAAACTTGTCATTGTAAGTACTTAAAATGTATAAACGTTTAACTGTTACTACAGTCCGGAGATCATTAGCCAGTAATCGGATAGGAACTGCTTTGCATGCTTGAGAAAGGAGCAGGATTTGAAGGGTTATTTGTAAATGTCAGTGCTTTACCCTGTCCATAAATTGAAGATATAGAGGGAAGCTTAAAGCCAAAAGTACCATGATGAATATAATTGATGTGGATGATGCTCCACACTGAAACCAGCAGGAGGGTCATTTGTGTGAGGTCAGTACTGGACTAATGGTATAAGGTAGTGGATCAAGTGGCCAGACTTTTGTCAAAACCTCCTCCTCAAGTCCACTCCTGTGATGGTCATGCCCTTATTGTGAGTAATGACTGCACTCTCTCTCACTTTTGATTGAATAACTGATGATGAGAAGAGCAAGGCGAGGTGCATCCCTTGCTGCCATTTTGGTAGAAACTGTTGTTGTTAGAATTCACTCAGTCACTTATGAATGTCAGAACATGGTTGCACCTTGGAAGTTTTTTTATATGATTCCTAAGTAAACAAATCCAAGTTCACCAAAAGAACCCCCCCCCCGAACACTTTTAGTAGTTGAATTCTAAATCAGGAAACATATTCTGCTAGATCTCCCTCACCAGTGAGTTTTGAATGAAGAAGACAGTCCTTTTCCATTTGGGCTCTTGAGGATGACCAAATCCTGGACATGACATGCAGTTAATGTGTCTGGTGGGCTTCTCTTCAAAGAGATGGAAGCAAACAGTTTGAGAGCAGTTTGATGCTAGTGCAGCCCTAGAGAACCTTATTTAATGCCACTCCCATAACCACTCCCACAGCAACATCTTGGTACTTGGCCCACCTTTAGTATGCACTGCCCCAGGCATTTCCATTTATTTGTATGTAATTTGCTCATTACCTTTTCTAAAGATCCGTCTTTCAGTTTTTATCTTTTTACAGTATTCCATACTTCAGATACAGTTGGTTTAGACTTTGATTTCCATTTTTTTTTTTCTAGTAATCACTTTTTTGGCAAACAACACAATTAAACTTAATAAGGCCTTACTATGTCTAAGCAATTCAGATCCTGTATCCCAGCTCAAAAGAATCAAATCTTTAATTCAGTCATTTGCTTACCCATTATGTCTAACAAAATACTCTGCTGTAATTTTTTAAAAAATCTGCCAACTCATTAAACTCTCAAAACACGTTCCCAGTTACCTCTTACTTTCCTATCACACCTCCAACAGTTGCTATCAACCTGAGGAAAAAAATTTTTGAAGTCTGGGTCTTACAAATGCCTATGCATACACTTGTAGGTAAAGATCCTAAGCCTTCTGGACTTTTATTGCATACTTGGGAGCCAGACATGTGTCCTTCCATTGTTCTCTTGAAAATTGCTTGTCCAATCTCTCTTCCCAATCTTTTTTTAACCTCCTCTGATTGATTCTTATAGTTATTGATTTCTCTTTTTTACCAGCAGCTTCAGTTCTAGAGTCAACTAAAAACTCTTCTAGAACAGTTCTATCACTTAGGATTCCCCTATCACTTTGCCTATGCTCTGGTATCAGTCTCTAGCCTGCTGTCCAAATGGCTTGCTGGCCTCATCTCATCCTATAATCTCTCCTTCAATAGTTATTTGATCTCAGTACCTTGGTTTCTTTGCTATTTATCTCATATAAATTCTAGCCCTCTGTTGCATATTCTGTGTACACCTACTTGTAGTCATCCTTGTTGGCAAAGTCTCCTTTCTTCATTCTCGTGTTAGCTTAGAATACTTTCTCCTACTTTATGAATATAATATTCTGAAAGGCTGCTGTTATTCTCCTTAAGGATCTACATTCAACATCCACTCTCTTATTTCTTCATATCCCCTGCTTCATCATCATCTTTTTCCACATTGAATTATAACTTTCTGTTCATGTTATTTTTATGAGCATTCATTCTGTAGCTCTAAAGTATTCCTTCAAATCAGATCATTCTAAATCACCTTGATCTATTGGAAGGATCAACTTATCCCACTTTAACCCTTGCACTCTTCCCTTCCCAGATAGATTCATTCAACTCTTTATTAATTATTGTCCACAATATCTCCTCTGGTTGATAAAAAATAAAAAAAAATGCCTAATCTTTGTATAAAACTAAAGGGATCAAAAACATTTTCATTGCTTGTGTATTACTATCCACGTCCATAAACATGAGTTCCCAGTTTCTCAGTTTTTTATTACCTTTTTAATATCTTACTACATATCCTTAACTAACATAACAGAAGCATTTTTAATCCATATTCTTAAATATTTCAACTTACCATGACCCCATAAATATAGGTATTGCTGAACAAATTCATGTGTGGGTACACCATTTATGGCTATACCCTTTCTTTTATCTTCATTAAGTTTATATTCCAAAATGACTTGAAACTGTCTCAGAATGCTCCACTGCACTGAAATATCCTTTTGCAGATTTACCTGGTAGAAAGTAATATCATCTGCAAATAAAGCCAACTTTTCTTGATTACCAAATCAATTATATCCTTGAATTTTTGAGGTTTTTATTTTCTTTGCCAATGGATTTAAAGTAATAATAAAGGGGAAAGAGGACATCCCTGTCTGGCAACTCTGTTAAAACACAACTTGCCAGAAGGAAGCCAATTGTCTGTAATTATTGCCTCCTCCCCTTCATATATTATCCTTTTTAACTCTATAAGGAATGCAAATGCTACTATTTCTCTACTTATAAAATCCCCAATGATTCTATCAAATGCTTTCTTTGCATCAAGACCCATCAACAATTGCTACATTTTTGCACTTTGTTTCCCCATTGGATCATCATTGTTCTATTACTATTGTAAAAATTTTGCCTCGCCTCAACAAAACGACATTAATTCATATGTGTGAATTTTGGCAACACTTTTGCTAGTCCTTTAGTTAAGTATTGACATAGACCCTTTATAATCATGGTTTATATTGAAATTGGTCTATATGAAGCTGTAGCTGAAAGTTTTTTTTACCCTCTTTAGGTTTGGCATAATGGTTAAGGTTTTCACTTCATAGACACAAAGTACCGGGTTTGATTCTGACCTCTGAATATTGGCTAGGCTTAAAATGGCCTTTCAGGGCAGTTAGTTTAGCATCCAATTATAAACCAGTGAACCTAATACAGACATAACAGGTTTCTTCCCAGATTGTAATACTGTCCCTCCTTTTAAAATATTACAAAACAAAACATCCCAAATCTTTATTACTTTCATCCCTTCTAACTAACTTCCAAACTTACAAAGGAATACAATCTCTCTTTGGCAACTTCCCCTTTTGATCAATGAAGTATCATGATTTTTGTTTTATTCCTTCTTTTCTTAGCTGTTAGTTTTTTTATCCTCAGCTTCGCTAATCTTGGCATAGTTGCATAATTTTTTTCATTTGTGCCTTTTCTTGGTTTCTCCATTCCTCTAGTTTATACAGTTTTTCATAGAATTTCTGAAATATCTCTAATCCCTTTGAAGGATCTGTAGATGTTTTGTCATTAGGGGCTCCTACATTTGGCAACAACCCTTTCAATTGTCAAAACCATTGTAATGAGCGTTTTCCCCCTGTGGAATTATCATCACAAAATACTCGCTCAATAGCACCCTTTCTAAACACATGCATGTTATTAACAAGTACTCCATTATTTTCCCTTTAACATGTTAACCTTTGTCAAGCCCTTTAAATAATTCCTAACTTCTTTCTCATATTTCTCATATTCCTTTCTCTCTTATTTCTACCGTATTTAATCTTCATTTTAATTTATCCCACTCCCTGCCTGCACTTTCTGAAGAAATTTGTAGCTTCTCTAATAATGGTCAAATCATTTCCACTACACATTCTTTAAATTCATCTCTTTTTAACAGATAAGCAGAAAAATGCCAGTGTTTCATTTTTACATCATTAGCTTGCATCTTTATTTCAGCTTTATGATGTGAAATAGTTATTTAATGTGTTTGCTTTCCATGTTCCTGTGAAATATAATTTATGTCCAATCTCACCCAGTTGTTGCATCTTGGGGAATAATGTAATGTGAAGTAAATTCTGAGTTACTGCTTCAGTCCAAATATTCTCATATATTTCTACAGCAGTATGTCATGTTTGTTATATTTCCTCTTTTAGTTCTCACTGCTACATCCTCCCTATTGTAAATCTAGTTTGTTCCCATCCATAAATAATAATCCATGCTGAAAGCTAATTATTTCTCCCAAGGTTTAAGTTCCTTAATAATAATTTAATTAGACTATAAATACATGCCAGTGTACTCTTCCTTCCCTTTTAACTTATGTTTTCCTTTTATATATTTCATTGTTTTGCATTTTGTTAGATGGAGATGTTTTACATTTATGGCTTTTTTAAATTGCTTAGGATGCACTGCATTGAATGTGTGTGAAGCATCTGATTGGCTAATGAAATTTTAAAACTTTTGTATCCACATCATTTTGTATTCGGAAGAAGTCTTATGTTACATATAGATGAAGGTGCCTAATCCTTAATTAAAATTTTGTTTGTCGTTACTTGCCCTGCTCACTGAACTTTTGGTTGCTGAACTAGGAACGTTTTCGAGTTATTGGTTGGTTGGGCAGAATTATTTTGGTTACTCTCCCTTCCCTACCATTAACCCTTTATTACTACAAATCTACCATTATTATCTTTCTTTTCCTCTTCTGTTACTGCTAGCAGCCCTCTGTCAATCAATATTATTATTCTCTTTTTTCCTTTGTCCTTGATACTCAAATGGCCATTTTGAAATCCTTACTTTGACAAATTCATATGCTCATTTCTATCTAAATGTGTCTCCTGTAACATTACTATTTGGACTGTATAAATCTTAATATTATTCATTACTCTTTGTTTTTTGTCTATACCTGCAGTATAATTTACACTCCACATTAAAATTTATAAGGCAACCATTCTCATAAAAACATGTTCTGCAGAAAAGTTATTTGAAATATATCTTTCCAACTTGCAGCTTAAATGCACACACTAATGCTTGGAAAGCTTCTCTGCTTGTATGCAGTTTCTGCTTCTTGTCTTTATTTTAACCCGTGTCACATTGTCCCAGACTTTTTCCTTGAATAAAAACACTCCGCAAGCAAAAAGATAATTACATTTGAACTCTCAACTCATTTTAGCAGCAAACATCCAAAACTGTATATACTTTCCAAAAAAGTAAGTACCCCTTCATAATCATATGTGGCAGATGTCTCAAAACAGACATTAGAGCCTTAGGCTTTCCCTATTTTAAAGTTAAGTTTAATTATGTTAGAAGAGCATATTAAAATCTGTGTTCCCTCATGCACAGACATCATTATCCTTGTCCTATCTCTTTTTCGCTCCCAGATGTGAAAAACAACCTGCATTCTGTCAACTGATTTTTATCCTTAAGAAAAAGTGCACTGGCTATACTCAGGTGAAGAAACTAAACTGTGCACAATTATATTTAATATTGATGTACTAAGGCTGTTGGGAATGTGACTACTTGCCAAACTTCATTTATGTTAAATGAGTTGCTTGCCAGTTCCCATTTAAACACTGATTATAATGATTCTTAAATTACTTGGAGGACATTGTTCGCTCATTTCATGATTAATTACCTGTGCCTCTAGACTCGCTATCTCCAACTGTAGGCATTTGCTGATGGAAAAAATAGCAGCTAATAGTTTTACAGATGCAGGAAACAATTATTTTCAAATGCTAGAAAATTACCATTTCATGTTTTTTCTAGTCTTTTTGCTTAAAAATCCATTGTCTACAGCATAAACTAAAAACATTATTCTATACTTCCACTTGTATAAAGATAAGAGACATTATTATTATATTTAATGCACATACAATATGAACAGTACACTTTTACATCACACTCAGCAGCCCAAGATCACAACATTATATTGATTATATCCAGCCTTAATCTTGTTATAATATAAACCCTAATACACTGCACTCAAGAAAAGATAATTTCTTACTTTAATATCAGTAGCATGAATAGCAGTCACTAATAAAACTTTCCCCACCTCCACCTCACATTTAAAATGCCTCTGCTTACTATACAAAGTACTGTATAATATACCTTGTGATTTTCTTCAATAAATGTATTATAATATTATTAGCAGCAAAAACATTTTTTTACTTTCATTTGCATGTTCAGTCCCTTTGTTGTCCTTCTAAACATTAATTACAAGTTTGAATGCTACATAACACATTATATTCTGTAATGCATCATTTGAGGTGCTACCAAATTTTTTTTTTCACTGTGGTATACACAGTGATCAGAACTGAAATTGTTAGTTGCCATTGTCTGTAGATCATTAATGTTAGTGTTCCTTGTTAAAATATGAATTACCTATTCTTTTGCAATAATGTATACCCATTTTTCAGGTCTCATGATCGTACATATGTTTTATCCAGTCACAATTTTCTACCTTCCATACTGTCTACTAATTAATAAAACCTTGTTATTCCAGTTCCTCTTTATTTTTATTCCTTTCTTTTGTACTTTGCCATTATATATGTATTCAGCTGACCTTTCAGCCGCTACTATAATTTCTAGTCCACCTTACATTCTGCCAGTACTATACCTGTATGAACCACATACAACGCACATCCACAAGCCCACATAGCCTTCCATTATATAGTCAGTGCCTATGCACATTAGCACCTATTCTGCTTCACATCACCATATATCTCCACAAACACAACCTGCACCATCACAACCCTACCCTCTTCAGATTATGATATAAAAACAAAGTCAAAGAAAAGTAGATTTTCTCCTACTACCTCATTCATCTGAACATAAATTTGTGAGGAGATATTCACCCTAATCGTCACCCAGCTGACCTTCATCACCATATTTATTCAGTGCCATTATTCTCCTTATTAATCATTCCCCTTAGAAATCTAGCCCATAAACATTGGAAGGATTTATAACAAAGTAGTAGAATTCCATGCTTGGCTATTGGACTAGTCTCCCAATATAATTATTCTAACAGAGACATGGCAAAAGCAAAAAGTTAAAGATGAAGAAATTTTCCTCCAGGATACAATATATTAAGGCAGATGAAAATCAGAAAAAGGCAGGTGGAGTTGCAGTTATTTATAAAGGCAACCTACAGTTTAACCTCTCAACCCCTTCCCCCAAATTTGACAATCCCGAAATCTTAACCTCTTTCCTCAAGCTAAACAATTGCAGTCGTTATGTATAATAGGTGTCTACATTCCACACAAAAATTGTCATTTCTGTCGTAAAACAGTGCAAATGGGGCAATCTAAAATACCGATCTCTGAATTAAATTTAACTTTCCTAAACATCATAAGTGAACTAGCACCACATAGAAAAAAGTGTTAGCAACAGCTAAGCCCCATGGCTATTAAGAAGCATAAAACAACTCATGAAACAAAGAGACAAAGACTGGAAATCCTGTGCTATACATAACTAAGTCAGATCATCAACAAGTCCATCCATACTTAGCAGGCAACTGGTTTGTGAAAATCTTAAGAAGTGTAACCGTACATACATTTTCATGGTAGATATTTTGTCACTAGTGTTTTCTGTGTGAATAACCCAGAGGCAGGCAGAAAGAGGACATTTTGCAACATTTACTTGAACACTTATCCATGAGGGACATGGGTGCTAAGGTAAGGGTGAATTTGCAGATTCCCATCCATTCATCCAAATTAGTTTTGAATAAAGTAAGAGAAGTGTTTTGCTTTGTGTGGAGTGGAAGGCAGTTCCATAGAAATTTTATTCTGTGTAATACATACCTATCCGTCCAATAGGTCTTGCTTATGTTGCAAAAGAGATTGAGATCCCTTGAGCAAGTGTTCATATTAACGTTGGACTTGTGAATGCATAAGAGGTGAGAAAGTATAGTATTTGCAATGCAGATGTCACCTCTTAGCAGCCTATAATGAGAAGAGTTACAAGGTTTTGAGACCGTCTGCACAGTTTTTTATGGTTTAGGCCCTTGATTTTATATACATATACATATATATATATATATATATATATATATATATATATATATATATATATATAAAGCATTATGCTCTTTTCACTTCTGACGTTTGGACAGGTGTATACCAAAAGGAGCATTATACTCAATGATCGATCTAATGAGGGATGAGTACAGTGGAACAATTACACCAATACAGCATGATGATGTTTTCTACAATAAGGAATGCTTGTAGGAAGTTGAGTTTATATAAGGCTTTTTCTGTCCTGCAAATTTCCTGGAAGGAAGTTCAAAGCAGGTGTGAGATTGGATTGCCAATGTATTAGCATTCTGGTCAGTATGGGGTAGAAACGTGTCTTGGACCCGGTGGTAGCCTATACTAATTCTCCTTTCTCATTTAAAGAAAGCTTCATAGCAGGCTAAGTAGTGGGTTAGGGAGTTGGCTACAATGTTAAGACTAGGTGAAAGTAGCTAAACTGATTCTTTATCAGTTTTACTGTCTTAGATCACTTCCTGACGTTGGTACTAGCCTGACAGTCACTCTACCCAACTCTATATATATTTTATTTCCAGATGATTTAGTTATTCTAAGAGCACACAGTTCTTCTGTAGAGTTAATCTAATGTGAGTTTTTGTTTGCCACAATAAAGTTTATTTTGATTTATTTACTCCTTGTTGATGAGGTTAGTCCCATCAGGTCAATATCCTGATTTAGGGGGAGACCTAAGGTGATATTCGTACTAACTTTCTGCAAACAGTCAGAAATCTACGGTTGTGATGTTTGTGATCCACAAAAGACTGCCAATCCCATCCCATTATCAGTTAAGGAAACTAAAAGTCAAGAAATTCCAGTTGCTAGCCACCTGAATTATCTAGGCATAGCTCTGGACCAAACTGTTCCCCAGCAAATATATAGAATTGTAAATTAGTAAGGTACTGAACCAACTGAAAAAAAATATCACATTTACTGACCATGGAGGTAAGGCATATGCAGTAGCATTAAATGTACTTTTGCCCAGACTCTGGAGTATAGCCTGCCAGTTAGAGCATTATAATCACCACATAATGCAGGTCTTTTACAAACTGCAGGGAATAAGATTTTCAAGTTTATCAACCTGTCTCATAACAAGTAACATCACTGTGTCACCATATAAAAAACTAAACTGTTGCATGTTGAAGCCAGAGACATCTTTTTCTTTTTTCTTTGCAATTTAATGTTCAAACTGCTAAATAATGACTATTGCCAGCCACTTAGAAACAAGTTGGTAATAAGACACACTAGCTGCAGTCTGCTCAACTACAGAGGTCAGTTTACACATTAACAACAGCTTTGAAAGCATTTACTAAGAGAGCCCCTACTGCCTGTAATGTTTTCTCTCAAAAAGTACAAAATAATAACAACAAGCTTCTTGATTTTCATAAATCATTGAATGCTGACTGTTAAATACAAGTGTAACAGTTTAACCAGCCAAGGATAACTAATTTATAAAAATATTGGCTATGCATACAAACTATAAGCTTAAGATCTGTTAAACCTACAGCTATGAAAGGGCATATCTGAATGTAGTATGGTACTACGAAAGTTATTTCTATTTTTTTTTGTTTTATTTTTGCATAAAATGTTACTTATTGTAAAATACTGTACATTATGCCTCTGTGTAAGTTATAGTCCCACATTATTTTATATTATATTGTATAAGAAATATGCTGTTGTGTGTGTGTGTATTGCTTTATTCTGCCTTGTGTTTTGTATTGCATTATGTGAGCAACTGATTGCAACTCTGCATTTACTTGTTAGCCTGAGTCTTGGCTGAAAATGGTCCTGTTGTTGGGTTAACAAATTAAACTAATTAAGGCAAACATTACCAATAAAGGATAAACAGTTATACAAGTACAAACGTAGTTGCAGCATATTGCGTGAACTGGTTTGTAACAGTCTTGAAGTCAAATAAATAATGGGATTAGTAGCCAAGATATTTAAGGCCTTAGTAAAAAAACATTGACATGTAAAGACAGGCACAATATGAAAAAAACAAAACAGTTAAAATCATTGGAAGTAGTGGAAGACTATAGAGAACATGGTCTAAGCTTGTTGGCTGCTTCTTTATCCCCACTGTGGTGTATTTGATAAAAGCAGGCTATTTCTAAACACCAAACTCCTTTACTTCAGATTGGAGAATAAAAAGTGCCAGCTACTGGAGGAACTGTGTATGGCGAAGGATTCTTAGAAGCAAGTATACAGCTGTCAGTACTGTGGATAATTTCACTAGTCATACGTACTCTCTAACCAATGTTGCATACTCAAAGTAGACTGTTCTCTATAGCAGCAATGATGAATGCATTGATGGAAAACATAGTGACAAAAGAACAGTATAAAGCTGATAGTGACTGCGTATGCTGTGAATTTAATGACACCTTAAATGAATGGGTTAAGAAGAGGAATGTAGTGAGATGATGATGTCAAAATGCAACAGAGACAGTTGACTGAGGGCTTAGAAACAGATCACGTGGAAGGAAATGTGCAACACTGAGTATAGATTCCAAAGACTGAAGTACAAAGGATTAAAAACAGAGGCTAGAAAATTCTAAAGAATGAAAAGAAAGTGTAAAAAGAAATTAATTTTGTGGAGTGGTGGCAGGCATGCACCTCCACTAATGATAAGGTTGATGCAAATTAAGAATCAGAAAATAATGTGTTGAGTGCCCCTCTGGAATATGTTAGTAGAGTGAAATGGAAAATGAAATAATTGTAAGTGGATATAATATGGTGGAGTTTGATTGATTTAATTTGTATGCAACTGCAAAAATTAACTCTAACAACAGTTTTTGTTAATGATGAATTGTTATAGTTATTCAATACTAATCTCTCCCTGGCTAGCTGCATAAAGTTAACAGACAAATTTGGTTATGTTTTAAATTGTAAACTCACTGTAGACAAAGCTGCTGTAATGCCCCTTATTTGTCAGTATGGTCCCACATTTAACCGTGAGAAGTTCGACTGAAAATTAGTACTGTTTGTATCAAATATTTAGGCATTAAACATCCCATGACTTTGAATCATAACTAACCCTAGATCAAATTAAGAAATTTGAAAAAAAATAATTTTAATTTTCTTTAATTGCATTGCTAGATATTGTAGCATAAGAATGAACATCTGTATTATGGTTCTTTACATTGCTATTATTATTAATACCCCATCCTTAAGTAATAAATAATTTCAAAAAAATCAACACATTTCTTCCTACTGTAATACAGAGGAATAAATCACCCTTAGTGAATCTTTCTAAAATCACATTCTCTGAACAAAAAGGAGGAATTAAACTTTTCACATTTTGGTTGCATTGCCTAGCTACTGTTTGCATAATTATATAATTAATGAAGAAGTTGGTCTTCAAATTTGTTTGGGATATTGCAAGCCTACCTTAAGTATAAGGTTAATACCAAATATGCATATTTTCTGTTATCACCCTCAGCAGTCTAATTCTCTGCTTCCATTCACTCTGACCCAAGGGTGTAATTAATTCTAATACATTAAATAAATCTTCAGATAACTTATAATGTGTCAACCCATCATCAGTACTCCTAACCTTACCCCAAACTCTGTTACATTTGAGAAATTATGCTTTAAAAATATCCCCCTTTCTAACTACATGTGGGATAATCAGTAACATGTTAAGCTTTGATAAGCAACTATTGGATGGATGAAACTTGGAATTAAACTGGGCAGCATTAATAAATCTTAGTCATAGAGTGACAGCAAAGCTATTCCATTTTCTTTTTTTGCCTAAACAAATATACAAAAGCTCACACATTGTTTAATCTTTGTCCTAAATCAGATGGCATTTTCTTTTTATCATAGAGTGATAAATGACCCTGAATTTTTTTAACACATGCCTCTAATTACTCTGTAACTATGATGGACAAAGAACATGTTTAATACAATTGGCCACACATTTATAGTCCTGCACAATTAAATACTTAAATGTCCTTAGGTTAAATTGTGCCCATTTCATGAGAAATCACAGTGCGCAATATCCACCAACCAGATTTGATATATGACATCTCCATAGCCCCACTTTGTCAAACATTTAAAGTAGAATAGACTGCTTTTAAACTCATTACTTAGAATGTAGCTATGTTAAGTGACTAAACCCATTGAAAGCCCTTTATCTTGACAGCATTATATCGTAAATGTAACTCCTCGGGATCAATCAAATTTTGCCATATATCATTAGGGCATATTAAGTATTATGTTACTAGGCACTGGACACAGAGGACTAACCTCATTCACAGATTGGGTTAATTATGCCCTCGAGGTGCTTGCAGCTGTATGAAAAAGTCCAATGGAGCTCACAGAAGTGAGACTTTATTACAAGTATGTTTAATAAAGTTTCACTTCTGTGAGCTCCGTTGGACTTTTTCATACAGCTGCAAGCACCTCGAGGGCATTTTGTGTTTGGAGTTGTTATACTAGGTCACTCAGTTATACACTGTTTGGGTTTTTGAAGATTGAGTTAACTAATCGAGGAAACTTCTCAGTTTTATCAACCTGTCCAGAACAAGGTCTGGTTTGCCATTATTAAAAGATATGTGTCAACAGCTGAACCTTTCCACTCACTCAAGTCATTATAGATCCAAAAATCAGGGATACCAGGCACTTGTGTGTTTCATTTTATATTATGAATATTCATAACTTTATACTTTAGTTATTTGTTTAATCAAGTTCATAGTCCCAGCTCTTGGTGGATGTGAAACAGAGAAAGGTATCCGAGATAAGGTGTCAGTCCATTGCGGAATATGAACATGTATGCCCTTGCAGTCATACATGGCATACACATGTACAAGTTATTTGGAATCTCACCAATTTTTCTAGGGCACATTTTTGAGATGTGCAAGGAAACTTATCACACCCACCAAAACCCTATATGATCACAAGGAGGACATGCGGACTCCCAACAGTCATCACCCCATATGAGAACCATACTAGAGAAATGGAATGCAGTGCTCGTGCTAAGAGGATTCTTGTTTATAATTTCTACTCTTTATGATATTACAGAGAATTTGGTATTTATTTCTGTTTTTATCTTTTGTTTCTGCTAGATTAATAGCTATCTATGTATTTATTTGTGTGTTTGTCAGCCAGTCAGTGAACTGTTCTAAGAACCTTTTAGGCACAACCCTGCACAAAAGGCAGAGGCAATTTAGATGTCAGAAGAATAGCTAGCAAAACAAGAGAGTAAGTAGGCCCAGTTAGTAGAATAGCTAACAACATATAAGCCTGTGGAAAGGAATCACAGTGAGCAGGTCAGTTATATTTAAGCCATAACATTTGAAAAGTATGATAAATATATTGGATATGAACAGTGCTGTGTATTTGAGAAAATTGATAGATATGGAAAAAAGACGAAGAAGGGGCAGTAGGAGACTACATTATTAGCCACAATCAGTGAAGCAGGTATATTTACTTTCGTTCATCAGAGTTTGTTCTTTCCTAAGTAACAGAGGTTTGCTTGCGTTTCTGTTTTAAGCATGCTATGTATTCTAGTGGATCTATGTTACATACCTGACTTACCAGGAAGCTTTACATGCACATCATTAAGACTGGAACATCAAAGCTGAAATATCTTCACAGACTGAAACATCGAAAACCCACAAAACTGACAACCCCCTGCACATTATATATATCAAACACTGAGATCACACTACAGCTGAGAAAGGGCAAAACCTTAATCCCTTTTCTATACCACAATCTCTTATAAACACCTACTGCCACTGTATTTGTGGGTTTTTTGATGCTTTGGCCTATTGTGATTGTGGCGCTTTGATCATCTGGGATCGATGTTGTGAACATCAACTCTGTGGTAAATCAACCTTCTAATGTAGACCCATTTTAATTTCTTGTAATACATCATTCCTGGAAATTAATGAAATTTGAATGTTAAAAAAAAAAAAGACTGCCAAAGACTGTGAAAAGTAGACAAAGTATTACTGTGTATCTTAGTTTAACAGTAACTAGTAAGACAATGGTAATGATTCAAGTACTGTAAAATAAAGGATTTAAAGATTAAGAAAGAAAGTATGCTGAAATCTTACATCATTGAGGATGAACTTAATTTGGAAATATAACTTTGTAACTGACATTGTCTTCTGATTTTGCCCTAAACCAAAAAACAAAAAATGTAGTAATTTCTTTTGAGTTTCTTCAACCAAAGGCATTAGGTCTGAGTAGCTGAACACATTTCTGTAGACTGCTTTTTGTTTATGATAGCTGTCTCTTTTTCAGACACATGACAAGCAAGTTTTCATCATTGACAAACATTTATTTCCTCTAATGTTTTCTAAGATACTGAGATTTCTTGTATCTCAAAGGATTTCATTATAGTATGTGATTTTTAATGTATTTGAAATAAAAGTTCTAGAGAAATTAGTTTTATTTGCCAGTCTTGGCCAGGGAGACTGATTGTTTACTTTTTATGGAAAAAATGCTGGTAAATCACAAACCATGAAATTCGGCATTTTAGGCTGAAGCGCTCATTCACAACAACCTTTATTTATTTTCTTATTTAGTACTTGTAATACTGTCCGCTTGCTTTGTTCACTCTTCTGTACCTAGAATCCATTTTAATTTTACACACACACACACACACACACACATATATATATATATATATATATATATATATATATATATATGGGTTAAAAAAAATGAAATCACGGAAAGGGCCAGGGATTACATTTAAAAATCATCTGTATAATTCCTGGATTATGTTTTATGAACATGGAATTTGTTTTTTTCTTCTTCTTCTGTTTTTTTGTTGAGAACCCAGTGGTCAAAGCATTAAACATGGTTTTCATGTTTACTTAATCAGCTAGTAGTGATACTTTAAGTTTATGTTTTAATAATTTATTTCAAGTAACACACTTGCAAAACAAGTAATTTTTGTCACTTTCAGGGACATCGCCCAGAGCCACTTCATGAGATATGCAGATGGAAGCTCACTGTGCCCTTTCTCTGAAGGACAGACAGACATTCTAAGAATAGTATTGTTACTGAAAAGTTTATGAACTTTCATTCTCAGAAGCAGTGAGTCATTAAAAAAAGCTTCTAGAATTCTATGTTGTCACACTACATTTTGGATTATTAAATTCTTCCATTCTGTGTATTGACTGATTTTCATTTTTTTTTTTCTCAGAAATCATTGAAAGTCTTTCTTTTCTGGACCAACAGCAGCACCTCTGACATTGCTGTATATGGTCTATAGATTAAAGCAATCCATTATGGACCAGGAATAATTGTCAGCATGTCTGCTTAATTATTACGGGAGACATCGCCAGGCTGCATTGCTGGTGGACTGAGAGCTAGACTGTAATTGTGATGATCCAATTTTCGCTTATTAGTGAGGGATAGTTTATGGCACCCTTCAGGACCTATTACTGGAGCCAGTTCTTTTCATTTTCTTCATAAACCTTCTAAGGTTTGTGGTAGCTTTGGTTTTTGGCATCCTAACTTGCCATGATTATAGATGAGTTAATTATAGTCACATATTTCACAGTGGCACCATATTTTTATCTGCTAGTCATATTGCTAAATTATAGATGAAGTCCATTGCTTGAAGTTTCAAGATGAAAATGATATGCTAAAGTTGAATGTAGATGATTACCTTTTTTGCTTCAGATATGTAGAGAAAAGGCCTGCAATGCTGTAAAACAAAAGACTTTTAAATAGAAGGCTTACATCTTCTTTTATAAAACTAGAAGAATACTGTCATGCAGCAAGTCCAGGTATGTTCAGTGAAAATAAAAATATTATTTCCATCCTGTTTCACCTTATTCACACCCCCATGCTGAACTTTGTGTTTAATCCTCAGTATAAAAGTATCGTAATAAGGCATTGGCCAACTCCAGTGATGTAGGAGGATAAAGCTATATGTTTCAGAGGAGGCATGTCATTGCACTCTGTGTTCTGAGGATAGGTTTTTGGCTCACAAGAAATGAGGGCAAAAAAAAAAAAATATATATATATATATATATATATATATATATATATATATAGTAGCGTGGTCGCCTCACAGTAAGATGTTGTCTTGTTCGATTCTCAGCTAAAGCGTCTTCTGTGTGGTGACAGCGTGAATGGGCGTACCTTCGTTGAAGGATGTGCGTCAGGCATGGCAAGTCGGTACGTAAAAATCTACTACCAATCATTAGCGGACTGGAGTTCCGCAGTGGCGACCCCTAACCGGGAAAAGCCGAAAGATACAACAATATATATATATGTATATATATATATATATATATATATATATATATCAAATTGGGCATTTTTTTAGGGGGATGTACAAAGATTACATACAAGAAGACAATGTGTGTTGCTGTATATGTGCTGAGAGCTGCATCACTAAAACTTGGGATCAAGGAGATGTTTGTAACACAAAATGAGCTTGTCAAACACAGAACATTTTGATAAATTTTTTATAAGCTTCTCGTAATCAAAACTTCAAAGGAAAACTGTGCGTTTCATCTGAAAAAAATGAGTACTGGCTTATGAATGAATAAATGAATGGCTGAAGTAATATTATAGCCTATTGAGATGTGTGTCCTGTTCATATGATGTTACTTGTATTGCCTCTGTTTTTGATTATTTTCTAATGTGATTTTCACCCTGGGGCTGCACCAAAGGCAGGACTTCCCTCATGAAAATTCCAAGTTAACAAATGTAAACAAGTAGATGAATATAAATACATACACATAAGCAGTGTGCAGGAATGCTTTTTTCAGGGATCATTTGCATATTTCCTATGACGCCACAAAAAAGAGATTTTCAAATGTCTTATTACACAAGGTAACTGATGAACAATAGTCAGTAATCTACTAGGCAACAGAATGCAGGTTGCATTAGTAAGTATAAAACTTTGTTGTGGTTTCATTGCTTTGCATTGCCTTGCCAGTTCAACAGCAAGTCCTTAGTGAACTGGCAAGGTGACACTCTTCACTAACTAAATGGTTTGTGTTTTAAGACAATTTTGTACGATTAACATTTTCATACTAAACGGGGAATCTAAACAGAGACTTTCACTGGGATATTTGATTTTTTTACAGTGATATACTTGAGACTGAGTGTTTATAAATTTTGTGGAGGCAGTTTTAATATTACTTGTGGAGAACTTGCTTTGTAGCACAGTATTCTCTTGTGATGTAGATCTGGGATTCAGTGCTAATCTTTGCAGAACCTTAGGTGTTTCTCTGGTGTGAAGCGCATATGCTTGTTTCTGAAACATACCTCAGCAGCTTCCCACTAGCTTATTTAAACAGCGCAGTACTGCTGAACATTGCAAAATTATTGTTAATTTGTGTAGTCTTTGAAGAGTTTGATCAGTGTTGCTTCTTGCAAAGTGTCCTGTGTTTAATCGATTTACTATAACATACAACAATCATAGATCCTTTACCATTTCATTGTGATAGCTGGAACATTATTTTTTGATGGGAGATCTTCTGCAAACCAGCTGGGTATTCCTAATATGACACTTTTAGTGTTAGAAGAAGTACACAAGGTTTTCATTTATAAGTGTCTTGGGTTCTACCAGGACCTAACACCGTGTATAATCACCTAAAGACAGATTTGTCAGACCTTCCATTCAGCTTTATTTTACATGAATATTGAAATGTATCCCCAGATAGAGCTTGGACTGGTTATTAGCTAGGAAAGAACTGTAAAATATGAACTTTCACTCTCCTGCATTTTGCCTTTGTTTACTTTATTCTTTCAGACAGAAAAATGCAGGGTTTTAGTTTATGCTTTCTAGTACAGAGTAAAAATTCAAGCACTAACATTCATTTTGGTCACTAAAAGTTCGACAGTGTCAAAACTCTTAACTTTTATTTTTGGTGGCTTGCTACTTCAAGGTTTCAATAGCATTCAGTAAACTGATACAATACATTGCATCCTTTCAGTAGTATTTTATCTCTAATGATGAACTGATTTCTCAGCAGCTGCTGTCTGGATTAATTCTTTGCTTTGTAATAAATGTTGTCTACGTGTGGATCTGTTCTTGTATGTGACCTTTTCATTTAGACTATCCTGATGTCCCATTTTAGGCTTTTGTTTGGATTTGTAGGCTTGTTGGACCCCGGCAGCAGCTAATTTGTAATATTTTTTCTGATAACATACGATTAATAACATTGTGTGTACACATGTACATGTATGTGTATCTTTGTGTGTGTGTACATACACACACATATATATATATGTGTGTGTGTGTGTGTGTGTGTGTGTGTGTATATATATATATATATATATATATATATATATATATATATATATATATATATACACACATTTATGTGTAAACGGCAGATGTATTCAGTCTTTTCAGTAAACGTGTTTGGCAACTTGAATACTTACAGGAGTCATAAAATAAGGGATGTATTATTTTTAAATATGTTTGTTTATTCGTATTAATGTGCCTAGTATTCAAAATATTAGAAAATAGGGAAATACATTCTGATAAGTTCAGCAGCATTCCTAGAGTGGTACTGCATGGATTAAATGACTTGTACAATTTGAGTGTTTAAGTACATACTCCGTGGATTATGCTAAAACCCTAAAAATATAACTGCATTTGTTCACCACTTATAAAAGTTCAGAAGAGGCATTAATACCAAATAAGTTTAAGCTTCAGAATCTAATGTTAAACCCCATACTGAGCTATTGTATACAGAAAGTCTAACTGCTGTAGTAGAAATAATATCCAGTAAATATTTAAAGCTACTAGGTTTACAGATTCAGTAAAGTAACAGTTTCCTTGTATGTGACAAGCAGTTTAAATCCCCAGTCATTTTAAAATGATCAAATGTTCAGTTATCCCCTTCACCATCACTGTGATATCATTTCTGGTTCTTTAAGAATATGCTGTTTTATCCATGACAAGTTAGTTTCTGCTTGACTGAAAATGAGCGTGCCTTAATCTGTCAGGATGTGCTATCTTAAATGGGCCACATTAGCAGCCTTTAGCAAACGTTTCACAAACTGAAAGACGTTGATATTCTTATGGCAAAGGATAATCTCAGAATAGGCATTTGATGTACTTTTTCCTTCTTCGTGCCATGAGTTGAACAGAATCTCTTTCTCTACAACATTTTAAGGGCCCATTGTTTTTTTTTTTTCTCCTTTGAATGATTTGCCCTTACCACTTAGGCAGAATTCATAAACCCTCCATCCATTTGTTTCAGTAGCCATTCCGTCAACAGTAACTCAAGAATTTTGCCCTTATTTGCCCCTAACATCCCAACCCCGACACTGTTTTCAAAATATTCAGTCTGACCACGAGCAGATTGCATCTACTATGTACAAACTGTGAAAGCCATCATTTCAAGGCTTGCAGTTTTTGGTGCCTGCGATACAAGCAGTACCAGCTAAAGTGTTGCCGTCTTAGACACTGACTCAATGCAAGTAAAGAAAGGCATGTATTTTAGCACCAGCAGCAGTTTTAGTCTGTTTTAGATGTAACATCAACAGCAGCAAAAGCTACATGTCAGAAGGCTTCTGTAGCTGTTTTTGTAAAGAAAATTTGTATTACTTTCTGTTTGTGTTTTTTTTTTTTCTTTTTCAAATATATCTCCAGTGACATTCTTCACTGTCACATTTAATGTTTAGTGCAGTGCAGTGGTGACAATTAACCAAGAAATCTGAAACACATTTTAGAGTCAGAAAACTCCATATGATCCCGTAACAGTAATGTGGCTGAATTTCTCAAGAGTTCCCATTATAGGTAGTCTGATAGATGACGTCATTGTTAAAAAAAATACTTATACCAGTGAAGAACAGGTGCCAATATTATATTGATAAAGCAACAAAAAGTATTTAAGCCTTATAGAATGCTAGATAAGTATGGGGATGATGTTGGACCTTATGCCACCCTCACAAGTGAGATAATGACAAATTACTATGCAACTTTCCTATGACAGAACACAATCTGTGGATTAGATTAAATTAAAGAAGAACAGGCTCAGTTATTTCATTAAATTGTATAAAATAGTAGCAGTTCCAAACTATCACTGTCTGGCACATACCACTCATGACATTTTTAAGTGCCATCACATTTAATTATTAAGTTATATAATTTTTGGTTTGCATGCTAATGACTAATCAACCCCAGTTGTAGTGTAGAGTGTATATCTGTCTCTTTTTATGTGTGTGGATGTATGTATACATACCTATCTATCTATATATATATGTGTGTGTGTGTGTGTGTGTGTGTGTGTGTGTGTGTGTATATATATATATATATATATATATATATAATGTATGTATTTGTAATGCAGGTTTATATACAAATATCCCATATTGCATGAAATATACATGTGCCTATTAGCAAGGTTATACAACATTATAATGTCCACTGTGTACAGATCAGACAACATTCATGTTACTGAAGCAATAATGCAGTAATCCAAATTTTATTTTAAATTCTTTATCATTACTTGTATTCTCTGATTTGCAGTATTGAAATGCAAGAAAAGAAAGGCAGAGACTTGTGGTTTTAGTTAAATGTGATAAAGGTACCGTTATGTAAGTAAGCTTACCATAACAGAAGATGTTTGAATAAATCACTGTTACAGTAGCCTAAGGTATGTGGGATATCCTGTCAAGGACTTGACCAGCCAGCTAGCTCCCAGAGCTTTAGGGCACCTTACCAGTGCCCTAGTCACTGAACAGATTAAGGAGAGCATTATAAAAACCGTAACTAGGGCACCAAAACTTCAGAGCTTTCTTGCTTCGAATGAGGGAGGATTGAGTCCTGACAGATAAGAATGGTTATAATAACCCCCCCACCCTTGCATAAAAAACAGCCAAAATGAGGGAGGGGGTGGGAGGATGCAGCTACTGCAACACTGATGTATTCAAACATCTACTGTTATAGGTTCATAGATTAGTAGGTTCTTAGATTATTACTAGGCTAACTGCCCTTGCGAGCCATTTTGAGACTCAAACCCTGCACCTTGTGTTTGTAAGGCAAACACCTTAACCATTTGGCCACCCTCCCAACCCCTAAACATATGCTAAGTTTACTTACACAGCTGTACTGTGTTCATCACTAGATCACTGTTGCAGTAGCCTAAGTTGTATGGGATAAATACCAGAGCTTAGAAAGAAGGATCAGAGGCCAGAAGCCCCTGGAGAATACTCTTAGCCAAGCCTGCTGTGGACCTAGAGAAGGAATCTGGTTTGTAGTGCTTGTTAAAGGTGTTCACAGTTTAATCAAGTTCCTGCCTCTGGTATATTTCTAGAGTGTACCCCTTCCAAAACAGCCACAGAAGTAGACAAAGCCCTGGTAGAGTGGCCTGTGATTTTGCCTGAACGTTGTAATGGTGAGAATAACAAAAAGCAATAGCATGAGACAGCCATTCAAAAATTGCCTGTTCTGACATTGATTGACACTTTTTCTTACTTTCATAGGAAATAAATAGTTGATCAGAAGTTCTGGTTTTGTTTTTGTCTTGTCAGTTTAGTATCTGATTTGCCTGGGAGCATCCAGGGTGCATAAAATTCTTTCACACTCCTATTTTGGGGATCTGGATTAAGCAGGGAGATGAATTGCCTGTCTCCATTCAAACTTTGAAATAGACCTTAGGTATAAAGGAAGAGTTTGTTTTCAATGTTACCATATCTCTGTGATAGATGAGGTAGAGATGACTTAACTTGTTATTCAGACTCTCATCTTATCTTTCCATAACAAATATCTGGTGTCAAAACCACAGACTAAAACTGAAGGCCATGAAATGTATAATTGTATCCTTTAGCAAAGACCCTGTATACTGAAAGCCACAATAATACGTCACGATTGTTTCACTGGGGCATGTAGAAACACTACAATATTGAAGTAGCTGAGAAGAGTTGGAAACATGAACTACAAATTGTTACCACCAGTGACTAACTTTATTTCACTCGGGATCACCGATTACCTACAGATCAAAGAATAGACGTAGGAAAACTAGATATAGTAATTCAGAAAAGTAGCATTCATTGAAATTGCTATACAGTGGTTATAGTGGCTGACGTACAGAGAGAAATAGGGTCATAAAATGCCAGGTTTTGCAAGCAGAAATGTGAGCAGTATGGAAGAAAGGGGTCTACTTTTCTTAATCAAAACCTCATTATTTCGAAAAAGAAAAGTACGACCCCATTTGCGCAAAAGTGCACTTAAACGAAAGTGCATTTTCGCGAATACCGGTTCACCGAAACAGTAATAAAAACAAAAAAGGAAACACTGCAGCAGTGAACCACACTAGAGTAGGGATAAGGGAATATACCTATTTCCTCACTGTAGTGCGATCTCAGAGTTAGTATATTTAAAGTAGCTGGGCAGGTTGAGGGATCCCCCCCAGCAAAACTGCCTTTGTAGTGTGATCTTACCAGGGAGGATGATACTGTAGGGGTGCTGCAGTGGTTACTCATGTTGGTTAATACCAAGCCCAAGATATTATCACCTCTTGTGGGGGTATCAACTGGCTGTTCTAAGGTATTTGCATTGATAAAATCGAGGATTCTCTGGACATTTGTGTGCTGGTATGAGTATTTGTTTTCAATCTATGGTTGGGTAGTTAAAGTTGCCCAGGATTAGGGTAAAGGATTGGATCTTGATAGATTTGAAGAGGTCCAGATAGGTGGAGTGGGCATCTTGAGTCAAATTTGGGGGCCTATAGCCAGCTATGATCTGAATAGTAGGGGTCTTGTCAATGGTTAACTGCACCTGGAGTGTCTCCTGTGCATCATACTATTTGACCAGCCTGGAGGTGTGTGTGTATCTTTAATATATATTGAAACTCTACCTCTTTTGGCTTCGCTGCCCACAGTTTGAGATCTGAATGTATGATAAGATGAGTAACCAGGCAAGGCTGGGGTGCTCTCTGCAGCTTTGAACCAGGTTTCTGTGACTGCACAAATGTCAGCATCTTCCAGGGTTACGAATGCTTGCAATGAGTGCAGTTTCATGTTTAGACTTGTATTGGAACTTATCATCATTTCTAAATGCCTTTATGTATTTTAAAAATCCCTTGTTACGTTGAGCTTGCAGTGGTCCATCTATCTTAAAACAAAACTGCTTACCATATTATTGCCAGCTTATATGCCCCACACTCTATCCTCATTTGAGCATGCTAATTGTCTAAGTCATATTGAAAAGCCCTCCATCAAACTGAATGTACTTTTTATGAGTTAATTTAACTACTCCACTTTAAGCAGGCATACTGATGCAACTAGCAACAAATACAGTTAACGATAACTTAATTTTATTAAATGCTAATTCTCTTGATCATATTGTTCCCTCCCTACCAGTTGATAATCATCTTGACAGTATCCTTACCAACTGTACTGCCTCCTACTTTTACTACTTCCTTAGTAAAATCCAACTGACTAGCAGTAACCTTCTCCCTTAAAATACACTGAAACCCAGAAAAAATAAAGAAAAATATAATTCCAAAACAAACATCTCCCTGTTTCCTGACATTCTTGCCAAATTGTAAATGGTACAGTTCTTTTGAATAACCTAGTACCTGATGCTATTGCGTACTCACCTGAATTTTATTCCCTTATGGGCAGATATATCAAGGAGTCTGTTCCCATATAGCATAAACGTGATGGTAAATTCTGAAATAAGTCCATATTGTGTAATTCCCATATAAATAAGCCTTACAAGAAAAAAGAAGAAACCTCAATTTATGTGTAATAGATTCCCAGTCTCCCAATATGAAAGGGCTAAAAATAAGTAAAATCTTTGGGCACATACATCACCAAGGTCACCTATGTCACTGTTTATCAGATCAGCAAATGCATGATCAGTGAGTGAGATTCCAAATGAGTTTGGTACATTAATAATCATTTCTAAATGTCCTTGTAATTTAAAAATGCCTTGGACGTTTAGAAATGACGATGATGTACCAAACTCATTTTCATTGGAATCTCACTCACTGATCCCATCCCAATGTTATTGCTAATACCATACAGGAAAATGCGGTACTATTTTCACTCCCTCATCCTAGCCAAATGTTCCCCCATTACAAACCAACCCATTCCTCCTAAATTCACCTTGGACCGGGTTATATCCATACTGTGCAAATTTAAAAATGCAAGCTGCCTATCACTAGCTGTCTTCAGGTAACTGCCAAACCCCTCTTAAACCCATTCAATTTGTTTCTCTGTGGTTTTTGTCCCTGAAATGTAGAAAATAGCCATAGTGGTAGCATTACACAAAGGCAGCCTCACTACACACCCTGGTAGCTATAGTTCTATTGGCCTCATTAGTATCATGCGTAAAGTCTTTGATCATGCGTTTGCTAATCTGATAAACAGTGACATAGGTGACCTACAAACCTTGGACCCAAACCAGTTTGGATTTATAAAAGATAGGTAATGTCTATTAAATCTTATTGATTTTTAAAAACATTACTGAAGTGGCCACGGTGGTGCAGCGATCAGCGTTGTCGCCTCACAGCAAGAGTTTCTCTGGTTCAATCAGGGTGACTTCTGTGCGGAGTCTGCATGTCCTCCCCCTGGTCGCGTGGGTTTCCTCCCACATCCCAAAGACATGCTGTAGGTGGATTGGACACTCTAGATTGGCCCTAGGAGTGAGTGTGTGTGTGTGCCTTCTGTGGAAGGTTGGGCGCGGGGCTGGCAACTCAACACCATAAAACTCTACTGCCAATCATGAGCGGACAGGTTATCTGCTGTGGCGACCCCTAACCGGGAAAAGCCAAAAGAAGAAGAAGTCTGAAGCCCTGAATGATGGCCTTACAAGTCCATACTCCTAACCTTAACTTTGCCAGGACCTTTGACACAACACCACAATCTATTATAGATAAATTCTGCCAACTTAACACAACTCTGTATGTAGTCCACTGGATAGCACAAACCCACATTGTTAAGGTTGGGGGTTCCTACTCAAAGCTGTGGATTGTCACCAGTAGGGCCCCCTGCTATTATTAGGAAACTGCTTCTCAGAAATAAGAGCACATGGAGTCAGGCTGTGGTTACTTAAGTTTGCTGATTTGCAAACTAGGTGCAATTATTTAATTATTTAATCTTGAAAGACCCCAAAAGTTTTTGACCAAAAAAAAATTTCTAGACTGTGCAATCTCGGCTACCTCCAAAGACTAAAAGCCCTATCACCCTTTCTGTTCTGTCTGATAGACTCCTGAGGGGTGATCTCTGTTTATCATTTTGAACTCTTATCCTTTTTGACATCCTTCACTTTTATAGAATGAACCGTCTGTCTATAACTCATGCCAAATATCTCAAAATAACACTCATCTAAATTAACCTTAATAATTGAGAGGGAGACTTTAAATTCATGCCGTGGATATGGGGAATTAATCTGTTTACTAGGGCTAACTAATATACTGTCAGAACCACGGAGTGTTACAATTAAGCTCCTTCATGACTCTTCTGCCATAAGTTTAGTATGTACTTGTGTTCAACTTGTTTGCATTTATATTGATGCATTTTTTATGGACTCTTTTTAGGTATCTGCATAAAAGCTGCTTTGAGCATCTTTATATTTCTGATAAATCATACTTCACTGGCCCAGTATCTAGACTGCTGTTTAATAATTTAGTTGCTGTGTTTAGCTATCTTTTTTTTTTGTGGCGTGGTTATCAGAAAGGACCATCTTCCATGTGCAGTCTACATTAACTCCCATGATGATGTGTACTCTTTCTTTGCTTTTCCTGACTCAAACAACAAACTTCAGAGAGATATCCTTAAGAGCTGTAATTTCTGCCTTTTCCAGCAGTTTGACTTTTTAATGTAAGGCAAGAATGCAACATCTAAAGCTCTTTGCTGTTTTGAGTGCAATGATGAGGTTAAGATTCAGCTGGCATTGTGTTTCCGATTTGATTGATTAAGTGCAAATTACACTTAGCTGCTTTATGAGAGACTAACAAGTATTTCAAAGTACTGCAGAATGATGTGTCATTTATACAGTGGAATTACTTACATAACATATGTAGTCATCTATATGTCCATTAACACTTTAGCTGTATGTATACAAGGGAAAACTGTGAATACAATTGAGTGATTTATTCAACACTGCTTATACAGACTGTAAATAAGGACTGGTGAACTTATCTTACTTGCATCCTGCTCTCTCTTAAAAGTGCAGCCCACATCCACATTCATGTATCTTTCTCACACCCTGCTAAGCCTTCTCCAGTATACATGTGTAAAGATGTTCAACAGTGGATCATTGTTGCAGTACCCTAAGCTATTTGGGTTATATTATTCCAAGTCTATAATCAACTGGCTATCTTTACAAAGCTTAATGGCACCCTTCACATGCTTTAACTGCCAGGAGCTTGAGCAGAACTCCATATCAGAGTAAGTTATAGAGCATCAAAAAGCTTAATAATGCTCTTGCTGCTGAAGAACACTCTCTCTCTGTAGGCTATGTCGAGCTGACAGCTGGCTAACCTTCCTTCAAGGCTGGACTTTGGGAACAAATCATCCAGTAAACTATTTTTCTGAAGACAAACTTATTTACCTTTAGACAGGAAATGTTATATTTTGGACTGGCTTTGCATGTAAAGGGATCAAACAGTTTATATATGTATATATATATAAGTTCATAGGTAGGTACTAGGCTATTGGCCCTAGGGCCTATATAAGCCTAGCCAAGCAGTACCCTGGCTTTTGCCACCCAAGAAAATTATTTTCCTGTGTCCCTGTAGCAGAGCCACAGAAGTGATCCTCGGGGCGAATTTCCTATCTCCCATCCAATCATCAAGATTTTTCCTGAAGAGTGCTAATGAGGAGCTTTGTTTGATATAGACAGGTAGTTTGTTCCAGAGTATGGGAAGTCTCTGAGACAGGAATCTGTCCCTCCAGCATGTTCTGTTTATTGTGGTGACAAGGTTTAGGTCCCTAGAGCATGTAGCTTGGAGGGATTGGGATTTCTTTACGTGGAGCATGTCCAACAGCTCTGGGTTTGACATAGCTTCGTATATTAGGCAGAGATCGCCTCTGAGTAGGTGATATGCGACAGAGTAAAGCTGGAGTTTTTTGAGACGGTCTGCGTAGGGCATCTGTTTGAGGCCGGTAATCCTCTTTGTGAGGTATTTCTGTGGCCTTTCCAGTTGTTGTAGATGTCTTGTGAGGTACATACCAAAAGGGGGGTGGTATTCTATAATGGGTCTAATGAGTGATGAGTAGAGGGGAATATATATATATATATATATATATATATATATATATATATATATATATATATATATGGATCACCTTCATTTCGTCAACAGTTTATTTCACTGACACTCAACTCAGCAGGCCCAGTTCACTGAAACTTCATTTCACTGGCACTCATTTCGTCGACAATGATATAAGGCCTATTCCCCACTGTAGAGTGACCCTGGAGTTAGAATAGCTAGTAAGGGGGGTGTTGGGGGCACACCCCACATACTGGGGTTCTATGATTGTTTTTTGGAAACCATTATTCATTGCACTTGTAAGAATACATCTGTATACTGTAAAACGTTTATGATATGAGTGGGGCTCTGCCCCCGACACCCCCCATTGTGGGGGGCTGTGTCCCCCACACCCCCCTTACTATCTTTTCTAACTCCAGGGTCGCTCAACAGTGGGGAATAGGCCACATATCATTGTTGACGAAATGAGTGCCAGTGAAATGAAGTGTCAGTGAAATGAACTTTCACTGAATTGGGCCTGCTGACTTGGTTGTCAGTGAAATGATCTGTCGACAAAATGAAGGTGACCCATATATATATATATATATATATATATATATATATATATATATATATATATATATGTATATATATATATATATATGTATATATATATATATATATATATATATATATATATGTGTATATATTAAAAAAATGGCACGTAGACTCTAATAAGAAAGGGGAAGCCTCCCACTGCCAGGGGCTGTACAAAAGTGTCTTTATGACTACTTTCTCCTTCTAGTCCTTCACCCTGGCAATTCCTTTAATCTGCCCTCCTGTTTAGGTCTTCATCTTTTCCAATTGGCATGTTTTCTCAAACAGAAGGTTCTGAGAACATTCATACAGGAATCAGATGGCACTGGAGAGCCCTTCTCATCCTATGCACCACATTTTTTTTCCACTTCTGGTTCTAATGTTGTCTCATCAGATCATAGTACGTGTGAGTTCAGATTATGTAATTAAGGCAAATATAAGCAGTTTGCTACTCATGCTAGAATTTAGCTGAATGATCCCACATAAATTCAGTTGCCATAATTTCCCCATGTGCTTAATAAATATAATTAAGATAGAGACTGGTCTGTTTGCTGTCTCAGAGATGGGTTAAGTTGCACACTGTCATTAAGAAACGTGCATGTAGACAGATTAGCTAGAGAGGGCAGAGGTATCTAATATCTACTACAGTCGTTGGTTTACTAAAGCAAGCAGTGCTTGCATTGCTCTCCCTCTTAGGCAATGAAAAAATAATCTCCATTCTCCTTTTTTTTTTAAGCATAAGCTTTATACCTCTCAGCTCTACAGATTTTCACAGAAAGTGTAGATTTTGCCCCATATTTCTCATCTGTTTTTCATAAAATTGTGTTTCTCTGGCAAATTAGTGGCAAATCAGTAAAGACTTAAGTTAGAAAATAATGACAGGCATTTGAGATTCAGACTTCATACCCTTCAGAAATTTCATGCTAATGCAAAACTTGTTATTCTATCAACTTTCTAAGTTTGTAAGAGCAATATCTAAAATATGTCCCTATTTTTGGGCCCTTGTCCCACTTTTATTAACGGCTTTGTCCAGATTTCTTGCTCCAAGAGGTTGAGAGGTATGATAACTTGCTTTGCCCTTTAGAATCTGAGGTGTAACTACGATAGTTCATTGAAGTTTTTTTTTTTTTTTTTTTTTACTTTTTTTTAGGAATTTTTCATGATAATGGGTTTCTTTGTATTTATAAGTGAGTCACATATCTTTGAATTTATTACTGCTCAATGCCTGTGTTATTTGGCTTCTGCTACATACCTGCAATCAACTGCATTACTTGCTGAGTTAAGTACAAACTTGCAGGGTTAAAGATTGTATTGCATTTCATTTTTCTATTTAATTGTTTTATTGAATATTGTGTCTGTGTCTCTCTGTAGTTATTTATTTTTCTATTTAATTTTTCATAGAATATTGTGGTCTCTCTTTGTCTCTGCAGTTAGTTTCCTGCCCACCCTCCCTGTTCTTTTTTGGTATTAATCTTGGTGGCTTTGGAATTGCCTGCCCCTCTGTAAATTTGTGTTTGAACACATCTCCTGGGTCTATCTCATTTGCTCACTACCAGTCCTATCTCTTCAGCTTTATTCCAGTATAGTGTCACTAGCTCACTCTGCCTAATACAGAAAGAACATTTGTGAAGGGCAAGCCACTTGGGTCCTTAATTTTGAATTATCTTCTGTTTCTCCTTTCACCCTTTCTACTTTCCAAAAATAAAAAAATTAAGCTTGTTTCTTGCCTTTCCTGTAACTAGTCTAGTCCAGATACAGATTTGCTGTATCCGGGACTGTTTGTAAGCTTCTGAGCCCCCATAACCTTTCTGTGTTGGAGGGAAGCCTTCTAGCGTATCAGTCGGAGTGGTAAGCAGTAGGTAGCCTATCTACCACAAGAGTGGTTTCTGGCCTAGAAATTGTAGTTTATTGGTCGTTTGGGCAGTTTTTCCATCTTTTTCAACTTTCTGGTTTAAAAGCCTGTGTTTGTGCTTGTTTCCCACCTTTCCTGTAACTAGCCAAGTCCAGATGCAGATTTGCTGTATCCGGGACTGTTTGTAAGCTTCTGAGCCCCCATAGCCTTTCTGTGTTGGAGGGAAGCCTTCTAGCTTATCAGTGGGAGTGGTAAGCACTAGGTAGTCTATCTACCACAAGATCCAGGTACAGATTCTTAGTTTTAGCACTTGAATTTGCTGATTCGTTCTCAGCACTTGTTCAGAACTTGCTGTTAGCACTAAATAAGCGACAAATTACTACAGCACTCAACCTTCCTCTTTACCTAGAGGAAAACAGTTCTTGTACTTAATTTCCTCACTTGCTTAGAGAAAAACAGCTCTTATACTCACTTTTCTCACTTGTCTAGAGGAAAGTAGTTTTTTATTCAGGCATGTCCAGGGGTCAGCTCCCAGTGTTCTCTCCTATCAGATGAATCTGGGCATCTTCGGGCAATGCAGCAATTGCCTCATGTACACAGACAACCCTCTCCTCCTACCACTCAACACCACAACCTGTGAGAGATGCACTTAACTAGCCAAACTGGAGGTAAAGCTGT
>NC_056731.1:824483315-824498315 GCF_019279795.1 Protopterus annectens | reverse complement strand
ACCAGTTTTACTAACAGTGAAAAGAGTCTTGCCTCTTGATAAGAATATATTTTTTAGCCATAATGAGCCTTATATGTGTAACTATTTACCCAATTTGCAACCTTAAGTATTTGACCTTTTCATAAAAGGTGAATGATGCTTTAAAATGGAAACACAGCATAATGAAATGATACATTTTCGAGTAATAGAACAGGCTGTTTTCCATTAATCCATATCCAGGTATGCAGAAATGTCCAAGCCTTACTTAATTCGTGTGAATTTATTTTTTTTTATTTCATTGGAGATCATGGCGGGCTGTTTTGTGGAACTGATAACATTATAGTTTGGACTGAGATATGTTAATAAAAAAGAATCATCATAATAATCCCTCCACACAAGGGACACAGTATCACTGCACAATTTCGGCATTGTGTTTTAAAGATATATTTATTTTGGGAAGCTATAGTCATTAACGTTGTTTTCAGCTTATATCAACTGACTGTGCCTTTGAGTTAATTTCTTTTCCAACTGTAGTGTGCAACCAACATGTAAAACAAACACTGTGCTGCTAATCTGCCAGAGAAAAAGGATAACAAATAGCTACAAGAAATATGCTATTTTCAGAATTCCTAAAAAGAACCACTCTTGCGTCTGCTTCTTGCACAGCTGCATCTCTTAAAGGGTCATAATAGTTTGCCCAGCTGCTTCTAACCTATATACTGTAAGCCTCTCACATTCTTTATGAATCTTCTGCTTTGCTGTCAAAATTTCATTAAAGCAGACTATTTCCAATCCCATAATGTATGATTTTAAACTAAAGTAAAAACATGATGCCACTCTTGAGAAAATATAAAGATGTGGCATATAAGAATACAGCCTTGACTGTGGCCAAGGAAACCCAAGTTCGATTAGCAGCTCAGGTGCTTGACAGCCACCCCCTCCTCCCAAGATGGGCAAGCTGGCAACAGACACTCCCACTCCCCTCCCTGCAGTGCTTGTCGAAGAGGGTTTAATAGTTGAGGCTTCATCTCTCTGTATAATGACAGTGGGCTTGTGTGGGAGATGTAATTTCAAAACGTCACAGCATCAGTGGAGTGTGACACTGGATGGACACTATAAATCCCGTGGTACAATGTGAACGAGACATGAATTTATATGGGAAACTTAACCTGGATAGTACTGCACAAGCTGCTCTCACTCAGGCTCCATTTTTTATTGTTTTTATAAGGATGAAGAAAACTTAGTGAAACACACTAAACTTTTAGCCCTGATGCACCTGTTTTCCTTTATGCTGGGCAGTCCCTATTTGAACAGTTGTTGTCTTTCGGCTTTTCCCAGTTAGGGGTCACCACAGCGGAACTCCGATCCGCTAATGATTGGCAGTAGATTTTCACGAACGCCGAGGTGCCAGCTCAACGTTCAACCTTCAGCGAAGGCATGCCCATTTACGCATGTCTTTCGAACGCCCACCCAACCGTGGGGAGGACATGCAGACTCCACAGAGAAGGCACTCCCCGCACTCCAGCCAAGACTCGAACGGGAGAACCTCTTGCTGTGAGACAACAACGCTACCACTACAGAAGTCCTATTTGAACAGTTGTGTCCTGCAAAAAAAAAAGGAAGGATGAAAAAAATGTCATGAGAATTTTGGACAGAATATATTTCCCAAGTTTCTTTTACCTGGTAGTTGGCACAGAGTATTAAAGCTATGAGCTGTAGTTCCTGCGGCACAGAGTTTGATTCCCTCGGCCTTCATTTGCCTAATTTGTGACCTGGAGCAAGTCACTTAACCAGACACTGCTTCTAGGTTGCTTCCAAAAAGGGGCTGTGTCTGCAGTGGGCTTACCTGGTTAACACATTGATATTATTAATAGTTACACAAAGCAATTTAATTATATTTTGTAACTGAAACATCCACATATTGTGTCAAACAACATAAACAATAAAAATTCTACAAGAATGAAGTTTTATTTTGGCTAAACAGTGAAGTCCAATACTTTGCACTGGTTATAAGTATGGTTTGTTTTGCAGAATTTGAAATTTCCATAAAAATGTCCCACTTTGGGCATCTGAAAAGGTGGAAAACCTGGTAATGATATGGTAAGTTGGATGACATTCTTAAGACACAACTTTTTAAGTTGGCCTTCATTTGATGGGCTGCATGGCTATAGCTCTTACACGTGTGTTTGCACCCCATCCAAGTTCTGTAAGTGGCATTAGCATCAAACATCTTTGACAGGTTGGTGACTCAGCAAAATAATTGTTTAGTGTTCTAGTCATCTTTACAATAAAAAATATAAAATTCCATTTGAAGATATGTAATGAAATAAAACAATCCACAAGTTTAAAATCCTAAGGATATTCATCCCCCTTGTGCCTCCCCCTTGGGTATTCATACTTTTACTTTCTTCCCCAAAGTGCTCCAACTGATCTTCACCCTCTAATTTATAGCAGGAGAAGCTGGAATAAATATGAGGAATTACCTGTACCGTCCAGTTTCCATACAGGTAACTGTGGATCTCTAGGTTGGGTTCCAGGTATTTTGAACAAAATTGGACAATATCACTTGCTAGCTAACTATTTCTTGTCCGGGTATGTGGACTAGGTCTAGTCACCCTTTTCAGTCAGGTGACAGAGACATCATAGCTCTTGTTTCCTGCATTTTTCTTCCAGAACATTACCGTGAGGGGTGCTGTACATTTTTAAATCCTCCTGCTATCCCAAGTAGCTTCCATTTACAATCAGAAGAAATTAAGCCATCAACATAGTTCATATTGGAAGTCATTGCCATTAATCCCCTTTCCCCATTTTTACATTGAGTTGGGGTGTCACATCAGCAATTAATGTGGCCAGCTTACCTCAAAAACCTCTGATCCAGTGGGATTTTATTCCCACCCACAATCAGTCTGAGTCTGTATCTAGAGGTTGTCTTTATTTAGAAGATTCTTTTTTTCTCTGCAATAAAGCTTCTGCTAATTAAATCAAAAGAGCATTAATCACTGTCCCCTTCCTTTCAGTGACTCCATCACCCTTCAACAAAAAACTGTTTTCAAAATCAAACATTTTCTTAGGAAAAATCTATAGACTTTCACTGGTAATCCAGGCTTCCCAGGTTCTTTAACCACGCAGCAGTCCATTATCTTTTCAAACCGTTGTTAAGAATACTGGCAGTCTGTCATGGAGTCTATAACTCTCTTCTCAGTAATAGATTATTGAATTTTCTGATGCAGCTTCAACCAATAGTCAGCCCCCCACCACACTTTTTCTTTCCCCCAGCCTATTATCTCTGTTCCAATCAGCCATTCACCTGGTTTTTGGTGATAAATGATAATCTGCTGACCACTGCCATTTTTACAGCGGACATCAGGACTCTGTTGGGGATGACTACATTTTCTTCATGGTTTCAAAGAGCCACGGGTATTGAATAATGCTGATTCCTGATGTTTTCTTTCCATGTTTTTTTTTTCAGATTAAGTATTAAAGGCTGACTTCCACCCCTGATGCAGTTAACTGTAGTTTCTCAGTGAGTGGGCCTTCTTATGCTGACTTTGATAGCATTTTTAGAGTCAGTGCTCAAGGTATCAGTATTGCACAAGCCGGTAGGTCAGACACCATCTCTGGTGCCTCTCCTGACACTGGCCTTTTCTGCATTGAGCATCCCATTTCAAGCATCAACAGCCCCACTACAGGCTTTTCAGGTGCTGACAACAGATAGACTTGTTCTTGCCCTTTCTTTATCAGGTGCCTTTTGGCTTGAAGGAGAACACACTGTAGCTGCATGACTACTTTCCCTGGTTTTCCTGGTCATTTCTCTGCCATACTAATATTCATTGCTATCAGCACTCTTCCCACCCTTATCCCCAGTAAGGTTTTTCCCTGACAACCAAATTCTCCAAGAAACCTTTCAAATCTTTAGAGTCTGAGCCATTACTGAAGAGGTACCAGAAGTGCATTTGCAAAGCTAAGCACTTTATTCCCTGATCTGGGCTCACCCAGCAGAGACTTGAATGAAGATGAAGGGGTCAAACTTCTCCATCTTGAGGAATGACTACAGTTAGCTCAGCAAAGAGGGTTTTAATGAGGTTACTGCACCAAGATGTTGTCCTGCTGAGTCATTTTCCCTCCCCCAATGAAGACTTCAAAAGGCTTTTTGGCTTTCACCTTGTTCTTTCAGCTTGGCTCCTCCAGTTGTGGACATTCGTTGGGATACCACAAATTTAACCTAGAAAAAAACAGATGCATTGTTACCAGTTCCAAAAAAAATGCAGAGTGGATATTCTAGCCTTCTAGGAAATATCTGGTTTGGATGGAGACCACCAAGTCAGATGTTATGATTTCAGTTGCAGCCTTGCGTAAGGTACCTATACCGTGGAGCCCAGCTGTACATCCCCAGAGAAGGAACCACAGGCCATGGACAGACTCAGATGGTATATGTTCCTAGCTGCCACGTTATCCATTTGGGTACTAAGCTTTCAGAGTCATACTCAAGAATTATGTGTTCTTGTCTGCAACCTCATCCCTTTGGGTACTGAGCTTTCACAGAGATGTGGCAGATGAATTACAGCATGCTCCTGAAAAAGTTGCCTCTTGGCGTCCTAAAAAAGAAAAATAAATAAAGCATATGTTTCTACTTCTCTCAATTTCAATAACCTCATGGGTTTCCTGGCCTGCAATTCATTGGAAGGTGCTACTAGGGCAGCAAGATGAGGCACAACTGTTCACCTGAATGAGCAAAAATGACATCCAGCGAGTCCTCACACCGTCAAACATGATAATGTCGAATTCGACAGTACCCAACTTACCTTGATGTCTGGAGATGTCCTACACACATTTTGCAGGGGGGAGAGCCCCTCTGCACCCCCACACCCCCTGCTAATTATATATTCCAACTCCAAGATCACACTACAGTGAGGAAAAGGGTAATTTTCCTGATCCCCACTGTAGTGCGATCCATTGGAAACAGTGAAGCTCACAATGACGAATACAAGCCAAGTCTCGACGTTCTGGAGGTGGCGTGATTTCATGTCAGGATTTTCAAATTTTGCACCTTTACCGTCGACCACCTGAACTCCTGTAAATTGCCTTTCAGTCTTTGTATACTAAACCTGTTACTTAATATATTGTTTGAGCTCAAGCCACTATATGTTGGAGCTTTGTGGTTGGAGACTGACTACTACTCGTGCATTATTTTCCCTGAAAAATAATTTCAGGGATCCCAAGATTCTTGTTTTGCAGGCTAGGATAATTAAACTTCCCCTCCCTATAGTTCTTTTCTTATGAATTCCTCCTTGGGTAGCTACTGATGATTAAGAGGTCCTGCTTGGCTTGGTCTGTTATTGTTCTGCCTTTATCTCAGAAGGGGCTGAACTGGTTATCTATTAAAGCAGGATGAGAAGCCGTGAGTCATTTCTGTATTGGAACCTGCACTGATGAATGAAATTTATGCAGCCTAGAAAGACTCAGATTCATCTTCTGCTTCCAGGAAGGCAGATAGCCACTACAAACCATCAAGAGTGTAGAGTAACGTCCTTATGAAGTATCCTGTTACTAGTTAACTATGATCACAGACTTGAATTATATACATGGTCTCAAACTGACCCCTCTTAAAACTGCTATATCCTCAACCAGAAAAAATATTTAAAGACCTAACAGTATTTGCAAATCTATTGAAAAGTATCCATACTGCCCTCTTCAGAGTGGTTATAGCGTAATCTGTCTGCTTTGAAAAGAGATTTATTGACTCTTCTTCCTTGTCCTGAAGGGTGGAAGAAAGTACCTGTGCCATCCTGTTCTTCAGTGTTGTCAACAAGCATCTGTAGCTAGTCAGATTGAGAATATTAATTCTCCAGGAGTTTAAACATTTGCTGACTCACTGTGTACCTGGATTTGTATTGCTGGACATGCTGGAAGCCTTATTAGATCAGTATCTGGGATTCTTGCTGGAGGCTCCTGGGGTTCCTTCATTTCACACTGGACAGGCTTCAGCTTCACTGCATAATTGTTGTTTGGCCTCACCTTGGCACCTGGACTGTTTTACAAAGTGTTATTCACTGTGGCTGAGGCTTTGAATAAGACAGATGTTCTTGATGTCCTTCTGTTCTCATGTTGCAGTATTCTGACTCTTGGGTTTCCCTGTCTTGCTACCCAAATGTCTGGCCAGTATACAAAAGCTTCTAGTCACTGCTAGCTGCTTTGGACGTCTGACATTGGCTAAGGGAACGTGGGCCATAAAAGTGATGTCTGCACGCACCAGTCTTCCGAACTTCTTTGTCACCAGTTGAACATCAGCTGTTCCTGCTGTACCGGCCGTAGGATCAAAAAATTCTTAAGATAAGTACCCCATTGGAGACGTTTTGTTATTTGGGCCACTGCATGCCTGTGTGGATTAATGTCATACAGGAAGAGAAAGTGTAGGTGGGGTCTTCAGATCCCCCATAAAGATGCCCATGAGCTTTGCCTTTTTTGTTTAGGGCCTACTCATGTCCATAAGTCCTGCTCCATCTGCCAGGCCTTCGTTCTGAAAACCCTTCATAGCTGTCTGCACACGTTAAACATTTATCTTGAGAATCAGTGGCTCAAGCACTTCGCTTTGGGTATGGAGGGGTCGTCTGGTCAGCCCATCGAGCCACCCAAGAAAAAGGCCAAAACCGCTAGGCCTGAATCCATATCTGCACCATCTTCATCTGACATTCCTCGTATGGCCAACGTCAGCCTGGTGGAACGATTGGTTGCTGCCGATATGGGTACAGCAGGTACCATTGTGGATACCACAGAACCCAGAGCGGAAGGCACATCCTTGGAGGTTATGCAGACATTAGCTTCCGACAGCAAGGGGGAACCTCGGCTTGTACCAGCCGCCCAGATGGATCCCTCCGCTACTTCACAGGTTACTGATCCCTGGCCCCGACGCCTGCTAGCCCTTCCCTTAAAAAGGAGGAGAAAAAGAAACAGGTTTCTCCCCCAGTAGAGAGCCAGCCAGATTGGCAGGCCTTTCTCAGAATCTTTTCAATGCCTTTATGTCTCTTAAGGCCTGCTGCTCCCTTACCTTCCCCAGTGGCTTCTAATCTGATGAGCCCTAGGCCTCAGCCCTTAGAGACTTCACAGGCTGAAGCTGAGGAATCCTCTGACTCTTCTCAGAGGACTCCCTTTCATATGTCTCACAACTGCCACCCCCCACCCCCCACCCCCCGGCTATGCCTCTCTTAGGAAGAATCCGCAGAGGCAGGTTCCTCAGCTAAGGATCTCACCTTTGGGGAGACCATTGCAAAGATGAGAGAACATTTTAAATGGGACTCCTCTGAGATGACAGAAGTTCAGAAAAGATACTCCTATGAGATGACAGAAGTTCATAATAGGTATTATGAACTTCTTCAGATGGATTCCCCTGCCCCTTCAGCTATTCCTCCAGTACTGCCAGCATTTTTGAACACATTAAATGCAGCATCACTCAGTCCTGATTCTCAACCTCCTACACGCCCGAAGGTCTGACAGATTTTACAAGGTCCCCGAGGGAGCCAAATTCCTTGTTGCGTCCTGCAGCAGACCCTTGCGCTGTTTCAGTGTCCGCTAATAAGGCAGCTAAACTCCTTCCATCTTCCTCTCTCCTGCTCATGGACAAAGACAGCAAGGCCATGGAATGCATATGGAAGAAGGTTTACACTTCCTCTACCTTGGCATTCAAGTTCATAGGTAAGTACTAGACTATCTGCCCATGGGCATTTATAAGCCTAGCCACAGAGTGATGTCTTTCGCCTCCCCATTAGATTAGTAACCTGGGCCTCTGTCAACAGGGCTCCTGAAGTGATCCCAGGGTCAAGCTTAGCTCATAGGTTCACAGGTTCATAGATTAGTACTAAGCTAACTGCCCCTGCGAGCCATTTTAAGCCTAGCCAATTATCCCTTTTGAGACTCAAACTCTGCACCTTGTGTTTGCAAGGCAAACACCTTAACCATTAGGCCACTCTCAACCCTTACGGCTTAGTTCATAGGTTCACAGGTTCATAGATTAGTACTAAGTTAACTGCCCTTGCGAGCCATTTAAGCCTAGCCAATTATCCCTTGTGAGACTCAAACCCTGCACCTTGTGTTTGCAAGGCAAACACCTTAATCATTAGGCCACACTCTCAACCCAAGGGCAGTAAATCACCAAACCCTTACATTCAAATATGCCCTAGCTCTTTTGGAACAGGCTACTAAACAACTGACTGACATCCCTGACCCTCCTGCCAAAACTCAGATATCCAGTCTTCTATCCCTATCCTGTCAGGTCACTAGGCATTCGATTAGGTGCAGCTACAATGCTGCTGAATCTTCTGCTAGGTCAGCTGCATTTGCCTCAGTCCTGAGAAGATATTTCTGGTTTAGGTTACAGCCCCTACCTGATGACATCAGGGCAAAACTCCTGGATGCGCCTATGGACAACTCAGCCCCCTTTGGAACAAAGGTGGCTGATTTATTTAAAACTCTACAACAAAAAGGGATGGAGTTACAAGGCTTAAAGCACCTATTTGTTTCTCCTATCCCCAAATTCCATAGGAATTACCCATCAAAAACACAATTCATCAGGAAGCATTCTGCTTCCACCCCTCCTTCCCAGGCCAGAAAAACTGCCAGGAAGCAAACTACTCCTTCCAGGCCTGTACAGGCTCTAGCCCAGAAGCCTCAATTTCAAAACAGGACAGGTAGTCTGTGACTACATGCCATTCCTGCAAAAAACCTCAACTCCATTCCCCTGTCCCAAAGGCTCTGTCACTGTCTCCATTTGGAAAAACATTACCACAGAAAAGTGGGTCCTTTCCGTTATAGAGACGGGTTATTTCATGATCTGGATTACAACTCCATCCTTGAGGGGTTTTCCACAGACCCCAGAAAACAGCTTCCTTTATTTCAGCCAGTTATAAGCAGCCTCATTTCCCAGGGAATAATTCAATCTGTCCCTCTGACAGTGAAGGGAAAAGGTTTCTACTCCAGGCTTTTCATGGTCCCAAGAAAAGATGGTCCCTGGAAACCAATCTTAGATCTTTCCCACTTCAATTTCTTTTTGCAAGTGCCCACCTTTTGAATGATCACTCTGAAAATGTGTTTCCCTTTGATTTTACCTCAGGGGGTTCATGGCCACCTTGGATATCAAGGATGCCTACCTACAAACTCTCATAAAGACCAATCACAGGCAATGTCTGGGCTTCTCTGTGGCCTCCTCACATTTTCAATTCTCAGCCTTGCTCTTTGGGCTTTCTACTGCACCAAGAGTCTTCACCAAGTGCTTGTCACCAGTGGTAGCCTTCAAGACCCAAGGGATTGAAATATTTCCTTACCTAGACGACCTTCTCATTCAAGCAGACTGCACAGAATCCCTGTAACGCAATCTACAAACAATAATTTCACTCCTGCAAACACTGGGCTTTCAGATAAATTATCCCAAGTCCAACCTCACCCCCTCTCAGGACATAGTATTCCTGGGGTGCAGGATAAGGATGGATGTCATGAGGGCTTCCCTACCACCTCAAAAGGAAGAAAACTTAAGGCAATACATGCTCACTGTCCTTCAGGCCACAGGCTCGACTGCCAGGCAATACCTCAGACTCCTGGGTCACATGGCATTGACCAGTCCCATGTTGCCATTGGCAAGGCTCCACATGAGAAAGCTACAATGGTACGTATGGTCTGTATGGACTCACCACTCATCCTCTAGAGTACAAAATCCCCTTCTTGCCTTGCCTCAAGAGAGAGGTTCAGTGGTGGTTGAATCAAGTAAAGGGCAACCCAGGACTACCCTTACAGGCTCCCTTGCCAGTACAGGAGATGTACACAGATGCCTCGGATCTGGAGTGAGGAGCAGCCATGGGCTGTCTGAGTCCAGGGCACTTGGCCAGACTCCATCAAACAGGCGCATATCAATATCAGAGAGATGAGAGCAATTCTTTTGGCCCTAAAGGCCTTCCAACACACACTGAAACAAGGCCCACTAAAATTGTTCACTGATAACACTGCAGTTCTGTGGTGTGTGAACAAGCAGGGGAGAACAAAATCCTACATGCTACACAAACTCACTGTCCATGGGAGCTTGCCACAAAACAGGGAGTCACACTACAGGCAGTGTACGTCCTTTCAAAACAGAATACTTAGGCAGACACCTTAAAGCAGGTCCATGTCACAATCGGATACTACACAGGGATATGTTCTTGGACATTGTCCACAAGTGGGGTACACCTCAGATTGATCTGTTTGTCTCCCCTATGAACAGACAACTTCCATCCTTTTGCACCAGGCTGCCCAGTCCTCTTGCAAGGGCAATGGATGTCTTCTCAATCTCTTGGAAGGGGATGTTTCTGTGTGCATTTCACCCCTTCCCACCACTTCAGAAAGTCCTACTGAAAATTCAGAAGGACAGACCCAAAATCTTTTTGGTGACTCCCTTTTGGCCAAGACAGCAGTGGTTCCCCCTACTGCATTTAGTCAGGGGCAATTGACCATCTCACACAGGACAAGGGATCTCTAATCCATCCCCACTTACAATCTCTGAGGAGATACAATTCTGATCCCTTACAGACACCTCTACAATTAGGACAACCTAATACTAGGAGATCTTTTATATCTAAATGGAAACAAATTCTCCATGTGGTGTCTACAAAGACAGTTGGACCCTTTCCAAGGTGATGTCCCTTTGGTACTGTCATACCTGTGAACTCTTGCAGGCAGGGTTGGCATACTCATCCATCAAAATGCACCCGGCTGCTATTTCAGCTTGTCTGCCTCTGGATCCCCCTTTGGCTTCCAGATTGCCTACAAAGTTATTCCTAAAGGGAGTGCTACATCGCAGGCCCCCAGGAAACCCATCTCACCCCCCTGGGACACCTGAATTATGTTTTGGAGAAGCTCACAGTGGCCCCCTTTGAACCAGCCTCTGAGGCTTCTCTGAAACACTGCACTTAGAAAAACAGTACTGCAAGTGACCTTGAAATCAGCTAGAAGAGTGTCTGAGTTACAGGTTGTCATGGCCATTCCCTCTTTCCTCATCTCCCACAAAGACAGGGTAACTCTTAGAACCATCCCTTCCTTCATGCCCAAGGTGGTCAATGAGCTAACCTTAAACCAAGCTATTTACCTTCCTACCTTTTTTACCGATCCTCAGAGTGACAGTGAAAGAGTCTTACATTCCATTGATGTGCATAGAGAGCTCAGGTTCTACCTAGACAAGACCAAACCTATCAGAAACTGACCAGTTGCTTGTCTCCTTTTACCCCAGGGCCCTGGGGAAAGCAGCGACAAAACAGATAGTTTCAGCCTGGATTTCCAGAGCTGTTTCCTTCTGCTATGCACGCCATGTGAAATCCTTGGGGCCCAACGTTAACGCACACTCTGCTAGGGCTAGGGCTTCATCTGGAGCTTTCTTTAAGAAATTGGACTCTGCCACCATTTTACAGGCAGCTACATGGACATCTGTTTACACCTTTACCAAACATTACAAATTGGACCAAATTTCCAAATCCAGGGCAGGATTTGCTAGAGCAGCCCTCCATGGATTTATAGAGAATAATTCCAAGCCACCAGTCTCTTCATCCCAGTGAGCTTTGGCACTCCCCCAAGAGTTGGAATACTGCAACATGAAAATAGAAGGACATAAAATAGTTGTGTAAAATCTTACTATAACCATAGATGTCCTTCTCTTCCATGTTGCTTCCCTCCCTCCTTCCTTCCCTTCATTTTCCATTAAATGGTCCCTTTATGGATGGCACTGGACTTGCACAGATTTTCCTTGGAATGGGGTCAGACTGGGGCACTCCATTCTGAATACTGGTGCATGAAAGCGTCACTTTTATGGCCCACATTCCCTAAGCCAATATCAGACGTCCCATGCACCTAGCAGTGACTAGAAGCTTTTGTATACTGGCTGGACATTCGGGTAGCAAGAGAGAGAAACCCAAGAGATGGAATACTGCAACATGGAAGAGAAGGACATCTATGCTTATGGTAAGATTTTACAAAACTGTTCTTTTCCCCTACTGGATGACTGACTCTTGGTAGCCTTATCAAGGGTCTCCCTACTACCGATCTTTGTTTTGTTCCTTCCATGGTTGCACACTCTTGATATCTTCAGTCACAAGTAGAGGGCCTATCTTTTCCACTAAATTGTGCTGTTTTTATTAGGTAGAGATGATTGCAATTCATTATCACTCACTCCTGCTTTCAGAAAGGGACAAGGAAGTCTTAATCTTGATGTAGAGGCATAAAACCCTGACTAAGACCCAGGCAACCTGAGTTCAGTTTGCCACTTGAATGCTTCACAGAGCTGGCAATGGTGGATGGGATTGCAAATCTTGGGGAGGGGGCAGGGAAGAGGAGGAGCATACAGCTACAGTCCCTCAGAGGAGTGGTAGTAGTATGCACTTGTAGAGAGGATGTGTTGTATGTCTCCAGATTGACTTGGGTAGCTTTCTCATTCTTTACATTTTAGCCTTTCTTTGGCTCTGTCTTCCCAGGGTTTTAATGTTTATGTAAGGCTCTTGTTGTTTGTTTGCTTGTTATTTCCCTGGAACGCTAATTCCACCTAAAACGCGGCTTCTCAGCGCTTCTGTGGATCCCTAGTGATATCTGCATTGCTTACTGTACTTATTTCCTTGTTTCACTTGAAAGAAAGTTACTGTTTGTCGTTTTTGCATTTAAGTTACCTGTAACACATTGCACTTAAGTTACCTGGCACTTGCTCACTAAAGCAATTATATAAGTCAGCACTAAAAATTAAAAGCACTACACCCTCACTCCCCATTGGCCCTTGTTTTCAATTATAAGGGAATTCCCAATATTATTCTAGCATGTCCAAAGGTCAGTTGTCAATCTCCTCTCCGGTCCAGCTGGTGAATCTGGGAATCTTGAGGCAATGTTACAACTGCCTCATGTACACAGACAACCCTCTCCTCCTCCCAACAAATTCCAACACATGTGAGAGATGCAACCATATAGCCAAACTGGAGGCTAAGCTCTCTCAACTCAGTACTGGCATAACCAGTCAGGAGGAGAAGGAAACCACACTCAGTACAATTCCAGTCTCACATAGACCTACCACGACAGCAAACCAAACACATAATCACACAAAAACATACTTGGAGGCTCTAAATAAAGATCTGCCTAAGCAGCAGAGACCTCCAAAGCAGACACCCAAGCAACCGCTACCCCAAAACAAAACACGTGCAACACATATCTCACAAAGCCAGTGTGCCGAACAGTCACAGCCCTTAAGGCTAAACAACACACCTGATACACTTGTAATAGGTGACTCTATCGTCAGGCACACTGACGTCCCACTCACCAGGCTGAACAAGGAGAAGGTCATGGTGAGCAGCCTGTCGGGCGCTAGGATCCGCCACATAACACAAGCACTCAGGTCACTCCAAGGCAAGTACAAATATGACTCAGTCATTGTCCATGCTGGTGTGAATGACCTGAGACGTACCTCCCTGGACTACATGAAAAGAGACATAGAGGAGCTCTCTGAGCATGTAACCCAGGCTGGTATGACCCTGACCTTGAGTAGCATCTTACAGATGATCAATTTCAACAAATGGCTTAAGTACTGGTGTCATTCAAAGGGGATCCAATGCCTGTCAGCCTGGGATGATATGCTCGACAAGCCACGATGCTTCACTAGGGACGGCTTGCACCTGTCACCCCTGGGCTTTCGGATATTGGCAAAGGCTCTTGCTACCCACATAGTGCCTTTTTTAGGCAAGGCTCAAAAGACAAACCCACCTCCATAGGTATCACAAGGGATTAGAAACTAAGAGTAATGCTACTCAACGCCAGAAGTCTAAACCTCAAGATGCACGCACTCGAAACTCTTCTTAGCATGGAGAACATCGATATCTGTGCAGTAACAGAAACCTGGTTCAGGGCTCCCGAGAGCACCCCAGCACTACCAGGTTATACCTCATACCATGCTTTTTGGCCCCAAAACTTGGACAGAACCACAAAAGGAGGGGGAGTATCGATATTCATCAAAGATACCCACACCTCCAGGTTGGTGGCACAGCACGAAGCATCAGAGACTATCCATGTGCGACTAACAGTGGGTAAAACTGCCTTCCAGTTTATAGCCTGCTACACACCACCCTCCCAAACCCAGGAACCCCACTTGGCCTTCCTGAGAACACTGGAAAATATGAAGGTCTCTCAAAACACCATTATATTGGGCGACTTCAACTACCCAAACATAGACTGGGAGCATTACTCTAGCTCCAACACCCTAGCCCAAAGGTTCCAAGAATTCATAAACTCAAATGCTATGGAACAACTTGTTACCACTCCCACAAGAGGGGAAAACATACTGGACTTGATCATCACCAACATGGGGACTCTGTTCCAGACCAGAAGTGTATCCCTCACTGGTAAGATCAGACCATAAACTGATCTCACTGGATATTCACATCCCGACCCGACCCCCTGCCCAGAAAACCACAGTGAAAAACTTCTCTAAAGCAAATTTCAGACTCCTCAAAACCGAGGTGGAATCCTTCAAAGCCCCCGGGCCTGTGGAAAATACGGCCCAGACCGCAGAATCCTTTATAAATGCATTCTATGAACACCTTCAGGAATGCATGGATCGTGCAATCCCAAATAAAACCAAGACCCAATCCTCCAAAGGCAGACGTCCTGTCTGGTGGACCTTAGCCATAAACAAACTATACAATAGAAGGAGGAAGCTACTACATGATAGAGCAAAATCCCAAAAAGGGAAGGCATCTCTGATCAGTATTAGCAAAAAACTAAGGGCACTCATAAAATCGTCTAAGGCCAGCTTTGAGAGAAAAATTGCACAGGACATTAAGGATAATCACAAGGCTTTCTTTAGTTATGTTAGGAACCTGGGTGGGAATTCCCAGATATGCTCAGAATTAGTCCAAAATGACAAAAATACACCGAACCCACAGACATTGCCAACATCCTAGCTGACAGGTACAGCGCAAACCCCACCAAAAGGGCAAATATCTATCCCAGCAGAGTGCTGCCCCCCTGACATTTCAGATG
>NC_056731.1:824380815-824478315 GCF_019279795.1 Protopterus annectens | reverse complement strand
AAATTCCCTAAACTGAACAACAAAGAATATACTTTTTTGCACCATTAATCAAGTTTTAGTGTCAGAAGCTATTGACTATTGACAATAAAATCCTAGTAAATCCCAGATGGTTTTACATCTGAATTTTTTTTTTTAAAACTCATAAAACTTATACCTTTTTTTTCTCAAAAAATTTAACTACATAATATTAATATGAATTCAGATCATATTTGGGATACCAAAAAAAAAAAAATTAAAAAAAAAAAATAACAATAATAAAATCCTGACGATAATTATAGGCCGTTTCCTTAATTACACACTGATAAAAAATTCTAGCCTCTTTACTTGCAACAGACTTAAAAAGGTCTTACCATCTTTAATTTCTTCTGGAAGCAGGTTTTATGTCTCATAGACATGTATGGGATAATACTTTGACTCTAGAATCTCTCACCACTAAAACAGATAGATATCCATTATATGCTGCTCTTCTTGATTTGATCGTGAAGGCTTTTTGACAGTTGATTGGGATTTTTTTTCAAACTGGCCCTGTTTGTTTTATACCCCAACACTTATATAGATTTGATTAAAATCATTATAAGGATTCCTTTACTTTCCAAATATATCCAACCTATAAAGATCTCAAATGGTACACAAGGCAGGATGTCCTCCTATCCCCTTTCTCTTTAATTTGTATATGGAACCGTTGCTTCTGTACATAATACAAAACACCTCTCACAGGATCTCCAAACACCGGTACAGATCTGGTTAGTAAAATTAGCCAGATTTATTTTTTTTCCCAAAAAAATAGGATTTCATTCATACACCAATAATCTCTTAAAAAAAAAAAGGTGGCCCTAAGCCTCGAATTTTTATCTTAATAATCTAAAATTCCTAAATCTCTAAACAAAAAGTTATACTTTGGACTACTCTCCTTTAAGAAGCTTTTTACACCCAATTAATGATAAATAATCCTAGCTGCGTTTTTCATGTTGTTGCTCCTTTCAAGCTGATCTTCTTTACATGTTCTATGGTCTTGCTATCACTCTGAGAACAGTTCTTGTAGTATTTCTAAATGTTTAAAATTTTCCAGCTCTGTTGTTTTTCTAGTAAGCAGTTGTTTGAAGGCTATAAAATGCAGCATTGTTTTTCATAAGGGATGATATTTGTGCTGTGTAAAATGATACTATGATTTCGCCCTGAAATGGCAAAACATGCCCTTTAGAATTAGATTGACTGCAGCATATATGTTTTGAGTTGCATAGATACACACTGCTCACAGTTTCAGTCGTTGTCCACTTTTTTCCCTGTTATTGTTTAATGTTGGTATCATTTTTATGATTTCACTACTTATTTTTACACATACTCCATGCCCTTATTTCCAAGTCGCCCTATGCTGCATTTTGTGATGTTAAACATGAGGTCTTTACTACTGGACCAAGTATTATATAGTATTTGTAGACTATTTTGGAGAACTTTGGCATCTTTTATTGATATTTGTTGCCCTGTTTATAAACACCAACATATTTATCTGCTGATAACCCATTTCCTAATATTATACCCTAGAACAGTATCCCAAAAAGGGTTTCTCTATGAACCATCAAAGCACAATTTTTGGCTCACTATTTATTGAAAATTAAATATCAAAAATAGTCAACTAAAAAAACTTTTTTTTTTTGCAGGTGGACAAGCCCCCCTGCACTCCCAGCCCCTAAAATGTGTATACTTCATGGTCTCACCACAGAACATTCCAGTGATCTGCACCACAGTGTTAATATTTTTGAACTAAAGCCACTTGCCATGTGCCATTTTACACAAGTCCCATTATGACTCATCCAAGATTTTACATATAATATTGATCAGTTTATTTGGTTCTGTTCTGTCCCCTCAGTCTGCTTTTATGAATTCCTTTCACCATATGTGATGGGCCTATCTTAATTTTTGTGTGGGGAAACCCACTTAGCTATGTGTTTTGATCACACTGAACTTTTTTTTTTTATATATAAGCATATTTTATTTAAACATTTCCCACCCAGCAAAACACAAACAGGAACTCCTGAGTGACATACTGCATATGCTGATGAATGAGAGCAATAACATTTACAAGAGGATTTACAACCATGAAACTGAACAGGGATAAGCATGGAAGATCTAATAAAAATCTTAATATTCTTTGAGAAAATAATTATAAATCCAATTTGTTCTTAAATCTGAGAACTTCTGCTCCTGAGCAACATATGATCTGAAATTAAGGCCCCTTAAGATCACATTTAATCCTCTTGTTAGCACACAAAGTTCTTCTTGCTGCACATCCAGAAGTCCATTACTGATGTTTCAAAGTTTTTGTGACATCAGTTAGCATATCTGTAGATACACAGAGGATGTTTTACTTTGTCTGTATATCTCCATGACATATTTATTTGTTTATTGTGATCATTGTTCAGATGTTTTACAAGCATATTCTCATTCTGCCATAGATGAGTGATCACTTATGATAATATGATACATTCACAATTACAATTTTTCTATTTCAGTTTCTTCTGCAGCTAAAAAAATACCTTATTATTTTCAGCTGTTGAGACCAAGTCAAATTCATAGTTAGATATAGATGCTTTGGTAACAGGAACATGTGGCTTTTGTACTGTCTGTAATCTAGACTTGTCTGTAACTAGGATAATTTGTGACAGCTCAGTAATATCTTTTTGTTTCATGTATGTATCATTAATTTTCTGATTCCACTAAAAGGTTTTGTTGAATTTACTTATGTACTTGTGTTTTCCCAGTACACACACTTGTTCGTGAATCCAAGAGTTAATCGTATCCTACAACTCATTGACTGTAACCTTTGCAGACTTTGAGTCGTTGGATAATATCCCAGTCTGTTTTCATAAGTATGTTATGTTTTATTTATTTTATTTACATTTGTTGACCGGGAGTGTCCATTTTCAGCGGAGGCCCGGGGAGAAAAGCTCCACAGTTAAAATGTACAGACAGTAGTTAAATTGGATTTACATAGCGATTAACAATTTGATTAACATATCAATTAATTACAAACATAGTTACAGATGAAGAACATAGTACATCAGTAGACAACTAGAATCTTTATCTGCGAAGTACATAACAGGCATTAACAATTGTTAAAATAAGAAGTTCTTGCTGTATAATAAGTAGTAGGCGTATGAGCATCCGAGCTTGCTATAATCAAGGTAGTTAGTGGGGTGGAAAGAAAGGTAGTGGTTGGATGGGGTGGGTGATATTAGAGTGGGAGTTGCAATAATTGTTCTGCATCATAATTTCCATTGGTAGGGCCAAACATCTCTGTTCTTTTTGTCATGGAGTCATTCATAGACTGATAGCCAAGATGTCTTCCTGTCTGCAGGCACAAGACCTACTCCATGCAGCAAAAGGACACATTTGGAATAAACCCTTACTATATGATGACCCTGGGGAGCCTTCGGGATGCTTGGATTCTTGAAGTTGTATCAGATATACAGGGTTTCTAAACTTTGATCTTATACTGATGGCTGTGGAAATTCATACCCTGCAGGTCATTCAGAAAGAATTCAAAGATGAGAAAATGTATGAATGGCTCTTTCTATTTGGTATAACAGTTTTGTCAGCACCAGGTTGTGCAGAACAGTGAATCAGGATTACATTACAGTTCTTTTTATAAGCTCTTGTTAGCTTTTATTCCTTAATGACTAACTTGCACATTTCTCTTGAAGGATATGGAAAAAAGTTTTAAAGTTAAATTTATACATGCAGCACCCTACATTTTGCAATCTAAGCATGCTTTCAGAAAGATTTACAAAATGTAGTATAAATTAGTAGAATTGTTTAGAAGATCCAGTGTTATATTTAAAAAAAAACTGTAAAGGTTTGTTTGGCTAGAAATAGATGGTTGTGTTATACTATGTGTCATCCAGAAGAGTGAAAGTTAAAAATGTGTCACAAAAGAACTTGAATTACATATTATGTGATGTAATACAGACCACAATATCAATGAACTTAGGCTAACATTTTTGAATGCTACTTTAAACATATGCAGATTTATTGCATACAGTTAATACTTTAATCAGTCTAGCAGTAAATGTGGTGACATTATAAAGAGGCAATGTAAAAAGCTGCCAACAATTGTGAGGTTCATTTTACTGAGAGACGCTTGTCGATATGTTTAACACAGTTTGGATATTATGTATCTTGGGAATGAAGGAGCCATTGATATGGAATAGATAACCACTTATGTTTTTCCTTTCTATACACAACTTTTCTGTTACATTCCCTTTTTACTTTTGTTTTGCTAGTTGTGGGAACACACAGAACATGGCTAATGTTTAAAATTCTACTTTTGACTTCTTTCTATATAAACTAGAGTATAATTCTTTTCTTATTCTGTTTTGGCTTAATTTTATTATAATTTTCCCCTCACAGTCCGTTTATTATCAGCACATTCCAATGCCTCCATCCTTCATTGGATCTACCTACCATTCCTGATCCGTCTGAACTCAATGCAGTAGGGTTAGAGCCAATGAGGAGTTTAAGACATCCCAGATCCATATGTCATATGCTGCTGTGGAAGTTTTTTTTAATTTTTGACCTATGCTAATCCCCCCCCCACCTTGTGTTTACCAGTAATATCTGAGGGGCAGGCGTGCAATAGGCACATGCTGATGTATCACCCTGCTTCTGCAGGAGCTTAGACAGTGCCCACCCTCTTCCTGTCCTTTGACCACAACCTCTCAGTGTCTACAGCCTCCACCAAGGATTGTACATGGAGAATGCCCAGGCAACCCCCCCCCCCCCAATGAGTATGCCCATTGCTACCCTGCCAGTGACTCAGACTCCTGAGCCACTAATTGAAACATGGTCCCGTGGGACATAGGGCTTTATGTCATGGCACTAGTGGCTAGTTTTATTATAATTTTTCCTGCTGCAGAACTTATTTTGAGAATATGTGCTTTGCATGATCCACCTAGCCATATATATTGCAAGTTAGTAATACATCTTGAATGTGTTCTTGAATATTAATAATAGGATTATCTTATATTGGCTTATGATCATCAGAAATTAATATGGTAGTGGTCTTCATTCTCAGACTCTGCATTGCTCACCAGAAGACTGACCGTAGAATATTTGAATACAGAAACTTTTGTTTCAGTTCAGTGGAAATTATTTGCCTGTAAAAGTGTCAGAGCTGTGGAATTCCCTGTTTAGTTAGGTTGTGACTTGTATTTCTTATAAGTGTCAGAAGGATTTATATGATGGTGAGCAAGTATAGTAAACAGCTACTTAGGGACAGGCTTCATAGGAGGACATAATGTTCAATACATCTTCCATCAGCATTTGTATGTTCACAATGTTACATTTCCTCTTCCTAGTCTTTGAATGCTTGGATATATTTTGCATTTATGAGATGTTTTCTTGTCATTTGGAGTACTTTCCATCGTTTTAAGCAAGACTAGCTGGGTTATTTGGTTTGAATTACTTTCTAGCTGTGTTGAAAAGCTTCTGTTGATTTGTTCTGCAGTGGACAGTTTCTTGGTTTATTTTAATAGAGAACAATAATTGGAATGCATATTTTCCCCTCTGAAACCCATGAATGTGTGCTTGAGGTAGTTCCGAGCCATCCAAGACTTTTGCTGTCTGTTTTTGTCTCTGGAGTATGCAGGATAGTTGTAACTGCCTGTACTTTAACATTTCAATTTTATTCTCCCATTACCAGATGCAACAAAGCTACAGTAGTAAGGTGCTTAAACACTTTGAAAACTTCTCTTCAACAGAATAGAAGCATTTTAAAAGAGAGACTAAGGCTGAAAGGACTTAAAATCAGCAGTTGATAAATAAACAGCATAGAACATTTTAAAGGACATTCTTCAGAAAATGCAACACAAAAAAGAGACTGATAAAGAGAGAGAGTTGTGGTAAAATGAACAAATGAAAAAATTTGAAGCTCCTTTAACATCAGGCTAATGTCAGTGCATGCTGAAGGATTCTTGAATGTGGAATTGCAGCTTTTCATAAAAGGTGGTAAAAAAGCATAAGGTGCACCAGTCTTTGAGGATAAGTATTTGATTCATTGCAATTTTGTAGGAGATGCAATTAGAGGCTATAATGGTCTCTCCATTCCTTTGAAGATCTTTTTGTCCAAGGATGAACAAAAAAGAAAAGACCACTCATGAAACTTGACTTTACAATGTTTGAGTCTGTTGGCTAAGCAGCTAGTTTCCTCTGAGAATGCAGACTGATGATAGAAGTGATGGTTCTTGGAAGACTCACTCTCAGCACTTTCACAGCCTTGCCTTTACAAGAGGTAAAAATAGGTTTCACCTTGATTTTTGTTGTACCAAATTGGTATAGCGTTGTATAGACTTATGTTTCTGGGGATGACCACTTGAAAGTACTAGTAGGAGAAGAAGTGCTTCTTTCATTTCCAGGAAGCTGGTTTGTAAAAGAGTCTCCTGCTTGGACCATACTTCCTCATCATCTCCCCTTGCAGTGCTCCCCATATGACAACAGGTGCATCTGTGGTTAGAGTAACTACCAGGGGCACCTGAGCGATGAGCTTTCCTGTTAAAAGATGATATCAGCAGCCAACCACACAAGTCGTTTGCAGACCTTAAATAGTTTTGTCTTGGTTTCTAAGAGCTACTTTTTGAGATCACTGAAGTAAGAGTCCATTGTAGAATTCTTCTGTGGTACCTGACATACAGCATCATAGCAATATTTACTGTCATTATCTCCAAAGCCCTGAGACATATTTAACCATGAGAAGTGGTGCTAGCAATTCAAAATAAACTATCAAAATGTCTTGAAGGCTTCATAGGGGTTCAAATTCCCAAGAAGTCTAATTTTCTAGGGAAAAGCCTAGAAAAATCAGCACACAAGCTGACTCCAGCTAAGACGCTTTCACCATACCTGTCATGAGTTAAAGAAATGACAAAACTGCTTTGGTGCTCCTGAGCCTGTGATAAACTACCTTTACTGACATGCATTTTATGAACGTCTAAGGATGAGTTGAGACCAAATGGGAGGGAGTGAAACTATCAGTGACGGTCTCATATCTGCTAAGTACATCTGTCTTGATAACAGCTTTGTAACATTTATGTCAGTTAAATATCATTAAGGTCTAAAGAGCATCCCACCTACTCTTAAAAGCATGGAAGAAGCAAACAAAAAATTATCAGGCAAAACTAATTCTTGGGGATGGACACTTCTTTCTTGGTCAGCCCACACCTTGAATACTTCTTTTATGGTCGCCCAAAGTACATGGAAAAGGACATCAAGCAGCTGGGAAGAGTTCAGATGAAAGCTACCAGAAAGATCTGTGGAATGGAGGGCAAGGAATATTACAAAAGACTAGAAGAGCCAAACCTCTTCTCGCCAGATATCAGGAAAGATGGGGAGGACATGATGTTGGTGTACAAGATCTTGTTATGGAGATGTGAAGGGGATCATTTTGAATAAGAAAGACAGAGGAGAAAGGAAAGACTCAGGCAGCACATGGTATGGATTAACTACTCCCAGTATCTCTAAAAGTACTTTTTTTTCACAAAAGGGTTGTGAAGCCATTGAATGGAATACTACAAAGGGTGGTAGAGTGAGAGAATCCATAGAGACATTCGAAAGGGCATGAGATGGGTAGAGAAAGGATTACGATAAGGATGGAGAGAGATGGCAAAATATTAAGTTATTTAAAAGAGCCCAGAAAGATAGGCTTGTTATCTCCTTTTATAATGCAATTTAATATTTAAAAAATCTAATGTAGGCCTGACTGCAGGATGGACTAAGGTGCCTTGTCTTCTCTGATTCTAAAAAAAGGAATCTGAAGTAATGTCGTATGGCCATGAAAGATCTTTTTCATTGCTCTTTCTTTTCATGGATATTCTCCAGTTCCATAGCTACCTTTATCTTTTGATCTAACAGAATGTATGGCAGGGGAAATGGGGTGTGGGAGTTGTGTGGGAAACAGGATGGGTAAGTAAGAGCCTTTGACTATGATACCCCTCTTCCAAGCTTCTTAGGCAATAGCAACCCATTCAGGAACATGAAGGGAGAATCTCCTCCTGCTCATCTCCATGTGCGTATGGCTGCAACTAGAGGCTGGACTGCTGTGATTCAAGAAATTGGCCATTGCTGCCCTAAAACATCATGAATGTTGGCCTCTGGCAAATGACCTTGAATTGAAGGAGGTTGCTGTGATCCAGTCCAGTTTGGCTTCTGAGGCTGTATATGTTTACAGTACTTGAGTCTTTACTAATACTTCTCTTTTCTGGAAAAGGAAAACCGTAGTGGGTGAAATGTTACTCATGTACAAGAATGGGTCAGCAGTTTTTACACTCTTTGATCCCAGCAGTAAAAGACCATTACATGGAGTATCAGTGACTGTTACCTTGGTGTTTCCAGCAAACAAAGTAAGATGCAGCCTGCAGTGTAGGTGGTTAGCAGTTTCAGACCCTACTGCACTAGCAGCCCCATCTAAAGGCTTCTATTCTGCTTGGAACATAAGGGTGTCCAGTTTAAATGCACTGGACATATTGATCCTGAAAGGCTTGAGGTATTTGCCCACAGGGAACATTCCTTGCAGACAAAGAGGATGCAGCTTCTGATTATCCTTCCTTAGAACAGCAGCTAGTGTCAGAGTGTTCCAAGGCAGTAACATCTTGTAAGATGACCACCAAATTAAAGATAACCCAAGAGAACTATTCCACAACCCAAATTTTCTGTAATCGCCTCAGCAGAGAGGCAATAATCTCAGTAGACTAACCCCTCTTTCCTGCATCTAAGGATTTGTTAAATTTAGCATCTTCCAGAAAGGAGGAAGGAGGAGCTTTGTCTTCCATAGGTTCCATAATAGGGGTCCAGCTGATGCTCCAAAGGTCTTGTCTTAGTGAGAAATTTTTGTGGCATTTCTGGATCTGGGAATACAAATCTGATAGGGAAAAGAGCCTCTATTAATAGTATTAGTATTCCATTCTTTTTATCCTTACAATGACAAACTACCTGGAAAATTTACAGAGAATGGTACAAGCAGTTTTCCATTAAAGTTATTGTTCCTAGTTTGAATTCCTCTTCTAATTTTCAGTGAAATTTGATGAAAAAAAATGAAACTGATTTCACTGTGCAGGATTTTTATTTATTTTTATTTATCTTTATTTGATATTTGTTTACCAGGGAGGCCCAACTGGGCAAGTTGCCCATTTTCAGCGGAGGCTTGGGGAGAAAAGCTCCACATTTCAGCAATACAAATATTACAAAAAGTACAGCATTCAATACAACAATCTGAGATAAATACAGTCCTTACCGATTTTGCACATAGTCTAACAGATGCTGGTTCAAACACTATGTTGTCACATTAGTCTGGGTCTGCTTCTCAGTCTTTGTAACTGAGGCCATTAGACTGTTAGGTGCTGTTACAGCTCAGTCAGAGGTGGAATTCCTGGAACCCATTCCATGTATAGATTTGGCAGGGCACCTTCTAGCATTAGACTTCTTATTTTTACTTTTTGAGTAATAAATGCCGGCCATTATATTCTTTGAAAATGCTTGTTGCTTTATTCAGTTGTAGCACCTTTGACACAGTTATATTAACATTTTTGTTTTTTCGATTTTATGAGGGATCTCAGCTTCTTACTGAGACTGACAAGGGAGTTTTTCCAGTCTTGGGATTTTACTCTTTTTTGCAACAGTTTTTTCCTTTTGTTGTAATGCTTGTTAATGGCAGGGGACCACCATTTTGGCTTCCTTTTTTTGGAGGATAGCGTCTTGGTTCTATTTGGGATGTCATGGTCCATGCACTCATGTATGTGTTCATACAGTGCATTGATGTAGGATTCAGCAGTCGTACCGTTACTGTCCATCTGCATGGGAGTGGTGAAGTTAGCCATTTCTATCTTAGGAAGTGTGAAGCTGGCTTTTGAGAAGTTTTTTATGGTGGTTTCCTTAATAGGGGGTGGGGGTGGGATGTGGATGTCTAGGGTGATTAGCTTATGGTCGGATCTGACCAACGAGGGGTTGACCTCAGGTGTGGAGCACCGATCGCCCATGTTGGTAATGACCAGGTCTAGGATATTGCTGCCCCTGGTGGGGGTCTGGATTAGTTGGTCCAAGGCGTTGGAATTTATGAATTCAAAAAAACGTTGTGCCAGTGTTTTAGTACATGAGTAGTTTTCCCAGTTGATGGCGGGGTAGTTGAAGTCTCCCAGTATGAGGGTGTTGGGTTGTACCTTGATATTTTCCAGTATGTTAAGAAAAGTGGAGTGGGAGTCTTGGGATATGGTGGGGGATCTGTAGCAAGCTACAATTTGGATTGCGGTCTTGCCCAGTATTAGTTGCACCTGGAGAATATCGGATGCATTATGTTGGATAATTGGCCTGGAGGTGTGGATATCCTTGGTGACTATGGACACGCTTCCGCCTCTGGTGTTTCGGTCTAGGTTAGATGGCTGAAAGGTGTGGTATGAATTGTAGCCTGGTATTGCAGGGGTGCTCATCATAGACAAAAATATCTTGAGGAGTGTACTTCTAAAAAAGGGGGGTGTGAGCCTGGTTCCATGCGCCCATGACATCTGCCTAAGCCTCTGAGAGCCTCCTACCCCCAAAAAATGCAAAGTGAGAAGAGGGAGAAGCGTCTGGTACCTGAGGATGTTTTGGATGACTGGTTTCCCTGAGTGCAGTGAGGCACTTTTGCAACCCCTGTAGAGTCAATTTTAGCCATGACCTCTGGCATGACCTTGGCGGGGCCCATACCATCATTTTGCTTGTCCTACTGGACTGTTGCACCCAGCATGCTTCTCAAGGCTGAAGGTCCTTTGATGTTAGAAGCATGCATTGTAATTTCAGAAGGGGAAGGCAGCAAGTTTCTCACTTTCTATTCATGAGGAGGTTCCTAGTAACCACATTGAGATGTTGGTTCCCCACTCATGATCTGAGGCTTCCTTATCTGCAGTTCCCTAAGTTATGAGGCATAAAGCACTAAAGCACAAACTGACACATACCCGTTTGCCTCAGCCAGGACTGGGCAATACCTCTTCAAACTTTACTTCCTGGAATTCATCAGAGTCCCTGTCTGAGCAGGCCAAATTGTTCATGTCTTTCTTAAAGTGAAGAAGGCCAGACTTGGAAATTCCCAAAGTTTCTGGAGGCCCTTCTTGTAAAAAGGGAAGGGTAAATCCTCCTGAACAGGATTCAGATACACATGACTCAGAGACTGATGTAGTGGAATATGTGGGCTAAATTGTAGCTTTTGAAAACTGTGATTCTGACACTGAAGGTACCTTGTCCATTGCTTCTCCTCCTGAGTACTTTTCCTTTGATAACACCCTTCATAGGCAAAGGAGATGTTACAACACAGCAACTATAAACCGTTTTGAAAGTAGATACTTGCACCATACTGGTGTATTCTGAGATCTAATTTCAGTACAGCTGTTTACTTTTTAATCCAGTCCTACAGGACAACTCTGAATTGATTTACTCTCATTAAAACTTAAATCACTGGAAATGATAAGGCACGTCTTTTGCATTATTTTAACCAAAAGAACATGAAACTGTTTAGAACTTCTCTTTATTTTGTTGCTTTATGTGGTTTTTGGTCAGGCTTCTCATTGCAGATACATTTTCACAGGCCTGAGAAATTCACTTAATGGTTTGCATTCATTAATTTTATACTGAAGATGGATTGCCCATTACTTGTATCCCATTTACTTTCAGTATGTTATTTGTAGTGCCTTTTGTACATAGCCATCATAATCAGTGCTGTGACAGTTCCCAGATGACATTGTTTTCCTTATCTAGCATTTGGAAATTATTTCATTATGACAAAAACCTTGCATTGCTGAGTGTGGAAATGGGATTCAGTTTTTTTTTTTTTTTTGAAGTGCCCCAACATTGTAACTGAAGAGGAAAAGTAGAGGGTGAAATCTAATTTTCAGCCTTGCACTTTTGCCACCCTCTGAGGGACTTCTCCGACTGATCTGTGTTTAATTTAGTGCTGATATAAACAAGGAGGTTAGGGCAGCTGAAGGTGAACAGCTACTGAAGAGGAGGATTACTTTTAGCAGTGAAGCAAAACAGTGTGGTATATTAAGGGATAGTTGTAAAAAAATAGAATGTTTGCAGCTGTGTGGTGAGAATGCATATCTAATCAAACTAGGCCCAAACAATAAGCTGTTGTCTAAACACTGCCAAGTCTTTTTACCCTTTGTCTACAACTTAGACCTGTTTTTTTTTTTTTTTTTGCTGTCTGATTTTTCTGTCAGTTAGCCAGTAGGCATCTGTTGTCTTTTTATACCTTATAAACTGTGCATTCCTTGCAGGGTTGACTGTGTAGGCTTTTATCTCTGAACAGTCTAGTGTGTCGTAAAATATTTTAAAATCAGTAACACATACTTATGTATCAAGCTGTCAGTCAGAAGGGATGTCCACACACTTTCATCTCACGGTCAGGTTGAATTGGGAGATGGGGCATGTACTTTTTTCCTTGTTTTGAATTATCTGTATGAAAGTTTGATTTATGTCTTTGGTTGCAATTGATGTTATGATCCAATAGCATTTCCTTTACCTTCTGCATTTTATGAAAATTGCTAGAAGCAGTACCTTATGCATGAGACAGTGGCACTCTTTTTGTTTAAAAATGCTACTGCTGTTTGAATTGAATACCCTTTCTGAATGATTAAATTATTATTTATGTATTTGTTTGCTTGCATGTTTAAGAATACTGGAAGCCAAAGTAGTGTGGAGCTTACATAATCAGTAGATATGAGTAACGAATGGATTCATTTGTTTCATCACTGCCTTCATCAAAACACTTTGAAAACTGTTTGCTGTATTGTTTTTTTTTTTTTTTTGGTATCACAAATATTTTAATCAAATGCATTTCTTCTTCATGGACACAGAGGTGGTGGTCATTTACTGGCCATTAGGAGTGCTTCTACTGAAAAATTACTGGTCTGAGCAGTTCTCTCCAAATGAGTTAAAATGTTTCTTTCCATACTTTTCCACCTGTTTGAATTAACCCCAGCTGTATCTTTAGGTTCAGAGGGTATGTTAGTTGCTTTATGGTGTCATGTGGAAAAGAGTTATAATGTTCATCTGATAAGCCCTTATGTCTGCCCCTCCATCATTTTCGGAAGTCTCAGCAGTTGCCAAAAGTGTAGTCCTTGTGGTATTGTTTACTGACACATGTTGACCATTTTGTTCATATTGTAGCTGTATCAATTTCCACTTCACTTACAGATGTTTCCATTCAGCCTTCTGTAGTGGAACACCACCCTGTATGTAAGTTTAAGCCTGCAGTTAAAAATGATGCACAGATTCTTAGTTGTTAAGGGTAGTGGTTGTCTGTTATGTGAGATCCCTCTCATTTTATATAGTTTGAGGCAGAGTAGTTAGCCACATGTATGATCGCTTTTATTAAGGCTTCATGTAATAGATTCATAGGTAAATGCTAGGCAATCAGTCTGCAGACTATTATAAGTCTATCCAATAACCCCAAGTCAGAAGCAAACCCTGTACCTTGTATGTGTGGTATGTGTGAGATGAAGACCTTAACCATTATGCTATCCTTACCACCTTCCTGAGTGCACTGATATTGTAGTCTATAAATAACATTGATACTTAACTGGGTCAGTGATTGTCATTATTCACAAGTGAGGATGGCCCGTGGATAATATGTATACTTGGAAGCCATTCCCTCCAACCCGACTAGCTAAAGTACTTGAAAAGTTGCCCACAATCTACTGACAACATGCTTTATACAGTCTTCAGCAATACACACTATTTTCTAACACCCAGCATGGTTTCAGAACAGTTGTGTCACTGACATGCCTTTGTCTAAAGACTAAAGTGTATCCTTGGCAGAATGTTTGAATTTCATCTGTTTTTTGTAAAATGCGTTTGTAATATAACACGATAATAAAAGTGTATTTGAGTTAAGGTGAGACTGGCTAAGGCTGAGCTCCTGTTTACCCTATATATGGCCGTCTTTAAAGCATTTTCTCTCACTGTCACTCTTCTCTTACCAACTTTGTACATGCTTGGTACTAACTGTCCTGGTTTATCAGATGTGTATATGATAGGACCAGCAAGTTGAATGGAAAGCAGCTTCCTCTGACCTTGAGTTGATAAAACACTGATGTTTGCTCTTTATGTGTAAGCAGTCTGTGAAAGTGCTCTGGCGGAACTTATTTTATTTGGTACACAGGTGACTTTGTTCTGCTGAGATCTGCAGTTAAATACCAACAGCTTTAGGATGGCTTCACTTACATTTGAAATCAGATGATTAGAAGGTTATGAGTTCTGTCCCAACATGAGGTGCTTGGACTCGTGCTCTGCTACTAACACTACAGCACAGCTGCAGCTTTGGGAGAAGCTGCATTCCCAAACTGTAGGTACTGCAAGTTGGGTGAAATGTTCTTTATTTCTGATTTATTGTGCATTTCTGTATTTCATATTAAAATTAGTTTAGCTCTTCAGTTTTTATTTCCATAGAATAAACTTTTTAATGGTCAAAAAACACCACCAGCAGCAGCTATTTGATGTCCATGATCTGTTAATCTTATCTGAAAATAACAAACAGTATTTCTTTTTAGGTAATTGCTCCTTATTTTATAATACTGTGTTTATTAGCAAACTAAACCCCAAACCCTCTTATAAATGAATATTCTCAAAAATGTTGTTGTTTCCATGTCCAGACAATCAGGAAATAGAAACTTTCATTCAATGTCTTCTTCTTTTCTTCTTTTTATTTTGGCTGCTCCCGTTAGGGGTCGCCACAGCGGATCATCTGTTTCCATTTCTTCCTGTCCTCTGCATATTTCTCTGTCACACCATCCACCTGCATGTCCTCTCTCACCACATCCATAAACCTTATCTTAGGCCTTCCTCTTTTTCTCTTACCTGGCAGCTCCGTCCGTATACCCAGCATCCCTACTCAGCACATGCCCAAACCAATGCAATCTCGCTTCTTTGTCATTGTCTCCAAAACCGAGCAACCTAAGCAGACCCTTTAACATACTCATTTCTAATCCTGTCCATCCTTGTCATACCCAGTGCAAATCTTAACATCTTTAACTCTGCCTCCTCCAGCTCTGACTCCTGTCTTTTTGTCGGTGCCACCGTCTCCAACCCATATAACATAGGTGGTCTCTCTACCATCTTGTAGACCTTCCCTTTCACTCTTACTGGTACTGGTCGCAAATCACTCCTGACACTCTCCTCCACCCACTCCACACTGCCTGCACTCTCTTCTTCACCTCTCTTCCACACTCACCATTACTCTGAACTGTTGATCCCAAGTATTTAAACTTAGCCACCTTCGTCATCCCTACCCCCCGCATCCTCACCATTCCTCTGTCCTCCCTCTTATTCACACACACATATTCTGTCTTAGGCCTGCTGACCTTCATGCCTCTGCTCTCTAGAGCATATCTCTACCTCGCCAGGGTCTCCTCAACCTGTTCTCTACTCTCACTACAGATCACAATGTCATCTGCAAACATCATAGTCCACAGGGACTCCTGTCTGAGCTTGTCTGTCAACCTGTCCATCACCATTACAAATAAGAAAGGGCTCAGAGCTGATCCTTGATGTGATCCCTCCTCCACCTTGAATGCATCCATCACTCCTACCGCAGACCTCACCACTGTCACACTGCCCTCGTACATATCCTACACCACTTTTAAGTACTTCACTGCCACTCCTTTCATTCAATGTCTTGTGCTTAAAATTCCCATGATCACATATAATTTCTTATGTAGTCTTTCAAAAGACATATTTTGTTTCTGTTCCCATGCCACTTTCATTTTTTTCTTATTGATTTCTAAATTGATGTCCTCAGAATCTGAGCAAACATCAACAACTTTTTTTCCTTTCAGAGCTGTAAGCTGCCTTTTTCTGCTGTCATATAATTATCTCTGTTTCAGTCATTCTCTGGTGTATGCTGTGTGTGTACAAATGCTGCAGAAAGTATGCACTGCAGTTCACCTTTCTTACTGTAACCATTTGCCAATATGAAGTATTGCTGCAGGTTGTTGTACCATGCTGGAGATGTTTCTGTTCCTAAGAACAATGGACCTTTCACACCATTCTTTCATATTCGTGCTTCATTTCTCTTTTCCCAAACATTATCTTCATGACAATTACATGTGCACTCATGTTCCAAAAAGTCTGTGAACCTATTACCCTAAAATACACGTTAAACTTTGTGATAAAGCTTTTTTTTCACTAGGCTGTTTAACATAGGAATTATTACCCTAATTTATTTGGTAATGTATCTGTTATGTTTGCCAAAGCGAAGGTCCCAGTCAGCCATAGGACCTTTTAAGTAGAGACTTGGGGTGCAAAAGCATTCTTGACATGAAATATTAACCCAGGAGCATTCTGTACATATTCAGAGACATAACAAAAAGTTTTTTTTTTTCTAAGATTACCCCAGATAATAAATATGGCTCTGTACTTAAAAGCTGAAAAATTTACATGTTGTGCTGTTATCGACATGTTAGTTGAGACTAAGAAGAGCTGATACTACAGGTGGCAATGAAACGGTTGCAGGAGTTAAATGGTGTTAAATGTGCTTTTAGTTTTGAGGGAGATTACTGAAGTAAAGCTGTCTTTTCAGCAAAGAGGGGATGCTACTCTGGAGTCAGTAGCACTAAACTTTCTGTCACCGATTGTGTGTGTGTGTGTGTGCGCGCGCGCGCGCGTGTTTGTATGCATGTAGGGAAGAGAGAGATATGTGTAACTGGCACTAAACTTTCTTATGGGGGTTTATCAGCAAATTGCAATGAAAAGTGTACATGCTGGGTGCTTTGTATTAAGCTGTAGACTCTAGTTATTTTTGAGAATTTCATTTTTGTATAAAGGCCAGCCACTGTAGTATAAGTACTACAGTGTAGTGATATTTTCTTCTGCACACATTAGCAAAAAGATGAGCTTTTTGGTGGTATCATAAAAAGACATTTCTGAAGTATCAGGTGCCAAAATTTAATAAACTGATGGTGAAGATGAAATATAAGGGTGCCTAGTGGGAGGCAGTGTTTGACTCTAAAGTACGACAGACAGCCTTTTGAAACATTTAGTGGTTGTTGAAATCTGCTTTTGGACAAGATGAGTTTCTGATCAAGGTAAACTGCCAGATAGTTGTATGATATTGACATTTTATTTCTTTTACCTATAGCTGGATGAAGTTTTGTAACTCCAAAATTGATTGCCTTTTCTTTGAAATATTTAGTGTAAGGTACTTTTTCTAAGCATGTGTTGAAGAGGAGGAGAATCCAGCTCCAAAATGTTTATGAATCTTATCAGTATAAAGGGAAGAGTGGAAAATGACAATATTATTTGCATGCTTTGTATCTTAGCTATCTTCTCACTTCTCCCCAAAGTAAGTTCACATATAATGAAAAAAATATGGGCCAAGGATAGCTGCTGTGGAACTCCCTTGGCAGTCTGGTCCGTCCCACTTTTACTAAGGTTATAAAGTTAATATAATTTTGACATCTAATCACCAGTACTGACTCCGATTCTCATTTTCATAAGACATTTGAGTAATTTGTTGTGACTGATTTTGTCAAATATCTTTTCACAAGCTGAAGGGAGGAGCAGTTTAATTTTTTCCACACCTCTGAAGATGGAATTTGTGAGTCTGATCAGGGCAGAGTCTGTGCTTGACCTTTTCAAAAACGATGCTGGTAGTTATTGAGAAGTCTTTGGTAGCAGCTGATTGTGGATTGCTTTTTTCAAAGCTTTTGGGGAGGGATGAACATACAGAAATGAGCTGAAGGGAGGAGCAGTTTAATTTTTTCCACACCTCTGAAGATGGAATTTGTGAGTCTGATCAGGGCAGAGTCTGTGCTTTACCTTTTCAAAAACGATGCTGGTAGTTATTGAGAAGTCTTTGGTAGCAGCTGATTGTGGATTGCTTTTTTCAAAGCTTTTGGGGAGGGATGAACATACAGAAATGAGGCAGTAGTTGTTTCGAAAGTCTGAATGGGCACTTTTAATAACTGATGTTATGATTGTTTTTATTGGGTGGGGACCATTGAATTATTTTATGCATTGATTTTGAATGATTGGAAGAGGGGTGTTTTTGAAGGTATCGCTGTACTGGTTGATTTTTGAGTGAGGCCATCAGTTGATGAGAACTGTGAGGTTTTATGGTTAACCAGAGATTAAACACTCCACTTCTAGGGAGTAGTTCAAGGAAAAAATGGTGTAAAAAGTGAGAATGCTGTGGTGAGTTCAAATGATTATTGTTGGGGTTTGGTATGCTTGAGTGAATGGGGAGGGAGGTGAGCGAGAAAAATATGTTGAGTGTGTTAGCTTTCTCTAGTACATTGAAGAAGGGAAGGACTGCTTACTGGTTCATAGTTTCAGAATGGGGTACAAGGTATGTGATTTTATATGGCATCATTAATTCTTTGGGTTATTTAGGGGAGGTAGAGGTGTAGTCTACTTTGTACTTGCTTACATTGTGTTTCCAGGAGTTTCTTTGTTGCTGCAGTGCTAAAGATGATATGTTGATTTGTCACTGGTGTAAGCCTTCTCGGCAAGGTTCTGCATAATATGTGGAAGCAAACTTCTGGCTGACTCATTTAAAAGTTACTTCCTTTAACTTGTGCTATGTTTAAGTAATAGAGTTAAAAATTGTAAGGAGAGTGATCACACGTATTGTGGAGAATTTGGTTATAGGTGGTCCAATCCATATCAACATAAATTGGATTTGGTAAAGTTATTGAAGGTGTAATATAATCTAATGGTGGAGCAAATTTGTGTGAATGTGTTTTGTGAGCTCTGCTTAAGCAGATGAACACTGCAACAGTATGCCACTATTGTCCGTTATGTTAAGAGTGGTTCTTTAGTTAACCACCCAACCTCTCTTGTGTGTGTCAGAAGAGTGTTTTGGGGAAGATAAGTGCATTGCTGGGAAATGAAACCAATTGTAAAACAAAGATGCCTGTCAAAGTGACCAAAGATGCCTGTCAAAGTGACCAATATAGTTTAAACAACAAAATAAAAATCAAACAAAAATATGTTGAAGTGCAATTTTTTTTCTTGTTTGTGTGTGTGTGTGTGTGCATGACAGAGAGAATGAAAACAAGAATATAGGTGGGTTAGCACAACATGTTTTCTACAATAAACCACAATTTAGGATTTTCATTCCCACATTGTTTGTTTTTCTCCAAAGTTAAAACATATTGGTAACTTTCAAAAGCATCTGTGTTTTACGGTTAAATTTCATTTCCCGGTGTAATCCTGATGTTAAAATTGCAAGTGATTTTGCATAAAAAATAAATGTATGATGACTGATTTTTTTTTTTTTTTTAGTTTCACTCGTTAGTCAGATTTTCTCTATAACCACACCCCCAAATTATGTCAATGTAAGTACTGGACACTGATTTACTTATGCCTAAAAGACATTATGGGTAATCAAAACCAACTTGCGTCTTTAGAGAAGTAGCTTCTTGCTTACATTGTGGTTTCTCTGCTACGTCATCTTATGCTAGTTTTCATTGTGAGGTACTCCGCCTGCAAGAAATAGTTAAAAACTTGCCTTTCTAGGAAGTAAGAAACTACTGCTTACTCCGTTAGCATGGAAATAAAGTAACCTAGACATTAATTTACATAGTGAGGCACCGTGGGTTCATTCTTTCATGATGATATGGCAGGGATTTTCATCTCTGTGAAAAAAAAAAATCTGGGTACAGTCCTCATTAACAAAATAAAATGCAAAACTAATACAAAGTTTGTATTAAAAACTGTATAATTTGGTCCTGCATATGGTAAGGACATTAGATCCATCTACAGTGGTTTGCTCATTAGACTTGCTCCAGAGCATAACTAATACATTTTAAAAGTGAGCGACTGAAGCTCTACGTGTGCCACCTTCTTAGTTTCTTGCTGCACAGACACAAATGCCTGTGCTCACACAACCACTGGAATGTCAATGTACACATATCTTTTTAAGATGAGCAGTTTTCAATAATGCAATAAGCACAGTTCCCATCTTTTTAAGTATTACTTTGAACAAGAGCAATGAACATTTGTTTCTGAAGAATCTGCATATCATAACACAGTAGGTGCATCTGTCAGTCCTGTTGGGGATAGTACATGCAGAAAAATTTAAATGAAAGAAAATATGTCATTTTAAAAAGGTACTTATTGGGTGCACATGAATTTTGTGTCATTAAAAGCTGAAAGTTTCTTAAGCAGGCTTTCACTGTACGCTAATTTACCCCATTCAGACTAGCAATGGCCAGTTGAGCAGTTATTTTTCAAGCCCATTTTTAGAGTGTCTCTTAAAGGGGAGACTGATGGGACTTAAGGTAGTATGAAGTATACAAAAGGGAGCAAGGGTTGAATGAATAAATGAAGGAAGACTGAGAGAATTCTGAAACAAATGGAGTGCAGACTGACATGTTGCAAACTGTTGTAAGTGGGTGTATAGTGAGAATGGAGATTCAGAGAGGAAAAAAGAGCTGTAATTTGTATTTTGTGTTGGTGCATGCAATGTTAATGTAAGCTGATTTTTGGAAGTCTTTTATGCTGGACATAGGATGCAGATTTACCATGGGTATATGTTCTTAGGTAAGTACTAAGCTAGCTGCTTTTACAGGGCATTTTAAGAATAACTAGTTTCCCTTTTTGTGCTGAGATTTACCTATCCTGTTTGGTTGCAGATTGGCCTTACCCATCCCATGCTTGATAATGATATTGTACCCGTAATGAGAATAACCTTACCTGAGTGAAAGTTTTCCCGTGGCTCTATTTTGGAACTCCGTGTTTTCTTTGTATATGTAAAAGCTCTATCAGCCATATTTTTTCTTATTGTTTGGATTTTTCTTAGCTATACTGTGCCATACTAGTTGTCTTCACTGCTATATAATTTGATAGCACTTGCCATACCAGTTGCATGTAGCACACTGTGTTCTGATAGCACTATAATTGCTATAGGCAAGGTGTAATTGCACTAGGAGGTGATGATGTTTTCCATGCGGTGAATGCTTTATAAAACTTTCCACCTCATTTGCTGTCTGCAGAACAGAAATCATTTGCATGCTGTTATAATGAAGAGAACAGGTGCTGTACAAACTCCCATTAGACAGAGCTGTGTGTTGTCAGTGTGTTGTGAGCCACTGCAAGTGTGAGGTTTCATTACTGCATTGCTGTAATCAGTACACAACCCAAAAGAGGCTCTGATGTAGTCATACCTCTCAGCTGTCCAGATTTTTGCAGAATGTCCAGATGTTTGCATCATACTTTGGTCTGTTGTAAAGTGTGCATTTTTCTGGAAAATCACAAGGATTGAAGTCACTAAATAATAACATACATTTCAGTTCCATACTTCATTTCCTTAACAAAATGAATGCCAACACAAATCCTGTTCTAGCAACTTTCTAAGTTTATAGGAACAATATTTAAAATCTATTCCTATTTTTGGGCCTTTGTCCACCAGTTAGTGTAGGCTTTGTCCAGATTTCTTGTGCTAAGTGGTTGAGCGATATGGATGCTACACTTTTAATGTATACTGTTGTATACATTATTAAACAGCTTTATGCTAATGGTTTGGCTGAGACATATTCTGCTTAGCAGCGCACCAGTTTTGTAGGACCACGCGGGGCATCACTTTTTTTTTAAGTGGTTGGTACATCATTGTAACTGCATTAATGTCAGTCTCTCCTACACACTATACTGAGTAATTCACACATTTGTGAATTGCAAAACACTCTGAATGACTTCCTACTCCATACCTGAACTCATCCAGGTAACAAGTTGTGTGTGCAAATATTCCTAACTGTTGTGTGACTTTTGTGAATAGTGTAAGACTTGGATATATGTGTTTTTTTACCTCTCACCAACCCTATACATTTGTGGACTACACTTATGAATACCTCAGCTAATGTACTTGGGAATTTTGTTTGTTGGCTTCACTCACTTACTTCCTGGTTATATGAATAGTGGTTTATTTTTTCAGACAAGGACTGTTGCCTGGTGTGAATAACCAGTAACTTGATGTTTTAGTATAGCTATGACCATTCCAGTATTTAATCTGATTTATAAAGGGGAAATGAATGTTTAGTAGAGTGACAGTGAAACCTGTTTTGCTTCTGGGTTAAAATATTGTTTATTTTCTCCTATGGGACATTTCAGGAACTTATGTCTGCATCTGAAGTTTTGCACACAAATTCTGATTTTGCTATAATTTTTATTATATTTGTTCATTTACACTTTAGGCCAATGGCATCTTTTCAGGTGAGACCCAAGGTGGTATTCATACAGAGTAGGGGAAATTTGACCAGGGGCACGGGGGGATACCCCCCTACATTTTATTGATAACTGTCATTGGATCTTTAATATCCACCTGATCAGTCGCCAGTCCAGGCAGATGGGGCCTCAGTTTAATATCTTATCCAAAGGATGGCACAATCAAGAGTGCAGCACCCCCCTTATGCTGCACTACAGTATCACTATTGGAAAATTAATCCAACTACTTCATCTTTGTTCCAGTATACATTGCAGTAGTTGAGCAGAGACAGGCTAGTAGTTTTATTTTAGGTGTTTAGGCATTAATATTCATTTTATATACTTTTTTTCTTCATTCAGTGCTTCTTGCTAATCAAGGCCTCTCCTATTGGTCCGGAGCATATCTCTCCCTGATTTGGCACAGAATTTTGCTCTGCCCCTCCTAATTCCTCATAAAACTGGCAATTTTTGGAGGAAAAATGATTGGTTTCACTTAATAAATAATGGCAATAATTAGATTTATAGACTTCAAAAATGCATGCCACGTCACATTCTCTTATTCTGTTATCTTCTCAGGTTAATAGTACGAATATTTTAGAAGGTGTCTCTAATAATTTCTAGATTTGTCCCTGATTTTTGTGGTAAGGGGTTGAGAGTTATGTTCCTGAGCCTATTTGTTCTTCTGTACTGGGTGTTTGCAATAAGGAGGTGAGAGCTGATTGTGCTCTTGCATGCAGCTACTGGTACAAGTTATGAGGGTATATGCTAATAAGGACTAGCAGCACCAGCTTGGAAGAACTAAGCCCATATTTCCTGGTCTTATATCACTGCATTGCCTGCAAGCAGTTGCTTGCTGGTGGCAGACCAACAAATGGGGAACACCCCCATTGTTCCCTGGATGGGTGAGCTGGTATTGGCGACTCACTCCCATCCTCCCCATTCCACCTGTTCCAGTGCCTGAGTCATTACTTGAATTCATTATTTGGATCATAAGAGCTTTACCCCACTACATCGTGCAGCCATGCTCAATGTTTGGTATATATGATTAAATCTATTAAATTAAAGTTTGTTTTTATATTTATTAATTTCTTATTCTTCAGTTAGCATTAAGCAGTGGATATTTATGTAATCTTCTATTTTGTTGTCTGTTTATCGTTAGTTAGTTGTACATTGATCAAGACACTTTGTAAAAGTGCTTAGGAGTTTGGACAGTAAAGTAAATGCTGACAGTTAAACATAAGCTGCTTTAAGCATTTCATTTGGAAGCGTTCCAGTTATATGAATAAAAATAGTTGACCCCACTGGACTGCAAACCCGTAGAAAAAGGCTTTAGGAGTATCAGTAAATAAAATCACAAGTTAAAATCCTCCCAGCCCAATATAGGAAAAATAAGAAGTTATATTGCTGTGTGAATTGTCATTAAATATGTTTGCACCTGTACGCCAAGCCCTTTGAGTGCCTTCTCTCTCGTAGAGTTGAAAATCTATAAGTGATGACTAAAGACTGTGCTGTGAGGAATAGGAGTAGTTAATGCAAAATGATTTGCGATATTGTAAACCCCAGCTCCCATTAATTACATCAACCTTTGTTGTGGGGGTTTCTGTAAGGAGAACATTCTGATATGGAGATCTTGGCAGAACCAGACAAAGAACAGTAGAGTTGCTGTGTGTCTTGAAATAAGAGCTGAAACCCAGAAGAATAGCACTACGGCAGGGATGATAATTTATAGAAATATATCTCAATGAAATACATTTTCTTGCTTCACAGCAAGAGGCTGTCTGGTTCGATCCTCAGCTGGGGTGCCTTCTGTGTGGAGTCTGCATGTCCTCCCTGTGGTCGCGTGGGTTTCCTCCGGGTACTCCGGTTTCCTCCCACATTCCCAAAGACATGCTGTAGGTGGATTGGACACTCTAAATTGGCTGTAGGCGTGAGTGAGTGAGTGAGTGAGTGAGTGAGTGAGTGAGTGAGTGAGTGAGTGAGTGAGTGAGTGAGTGTGTGTGTGTGTGTGTGTGTGTGTGTGTGTGTGTGTGTGTGTGTACACGCCTTCTGTGGAAGGTTGGACACAGGGCTGGCAACTCGACACAGTAAAACTCCACTGCCAATCATGAGCAGACAGGTGATCCGCTGTGGCGACCTCTAACTGGGAAAAGCCAAAAGAAGAAGATGATCTCAATGAAATACATTAAAAATCTTGTGTTAGAAAGTATTCTGCTGCATGATACTAAATATTCCTGATTAAGCCATGCCAGTGATGGCAGATCAGTTAATCAAAGCAATCTCTTCATTAGCTTTCTATGTAGGCTATAATGACAGACAGCTGTCAGCTATGGAATTTCTTAACAGAACTTAGCTCCAATTATTATTGTGCTGAAAACAAGTGTCTGACGTTACAGTTTTTGCTAAATTATCATAACTATCCTAATTTTATAGCTAACTGCAAATGAAAATGTCTCCATGCCATCAAGAGGTTAAGACAGCTATAAACAAAACAGTTAAAATGAATATTTCCATATGATAAAATATTCCCTGGAGTCATATTTTGGACAGTGGGTTTGTGAGACTGAATCCCACAGCCACACGTGCCAAATAATGTTCCATCATCTCTTTGTTCCTACCTTCTTTATGAATTGTCAAATATACATGTTTTGTTGTATGCGTATGCTGCCAAAATAAACATTTTTGTAAATGGCTAAAGGAAAAGTGTTGATTGTGTAATACAAAGCTCTTGAATTATAACAATGTGAATATGAGTACTTTGAGTCTGGGATAGCTATCAGAAAAATATACTCAATACAGCTAAAAAGGAAATCTGAGTGATTTAAGTGTAGAAACAGTTATTAATGTGACTAATCTATCTATTCAAGTCTCCAACTACACCATCTGTGTTGTTTCTGCTGGCTTTGTGTTACTGTTAACTTCAAAAGAAATTAAACAGAGATTTTCCAGTTTATAATCCTAAAATACCCTTACTCATGTTAATGTCTTTGCACATGTTTAACATAATTTTAACTTCATCATTACTCTAAATATGTTAAAATATATATGTATATTCCAGAAATGATTTTGTAAGGCCATTGATCTAATTTTGACAACAGGAAAAATTGGTGACTGGCTTTCAGCCTTAAAGATGTAAAATTATAAAATGCTTGTAAATGCTTTGATGGTCCTTCCTGAAATCTTTTCATCTAGATGGGTGTGAACAACCATCCAAACTGTCACATGAGAATGCACCAACCTTGTACAAAAAAGCCATGTGCGAGTTTCAGGGTTGAATTTCCCCTGATCCTACAAGATGTATAGCAAAAGTCAGTCCCTGGGTATGGATCAGGTCAGAGCTACTACTTCATAGTCACTTTTCGTTTCTGCAGTTAAGGAAGGTGTAAAAAGCCTAAGGTTTTTCAATGGATCGTAGTGTCCCACTGTGAATAAAGAAGAGGTTTGTGATTGGTGGCAGCAAGATAAAGAGAAATGACATACCCCCCATAAGCTCTAGAAACTTCCTAACATATCCCCTGCTAATAGATGCCTGTGATTCGTTGGGCCACAAATGGGCTGGATTGCATGGCTAGGCTTATAAAGGTCCTGGAGGTTGGTTAGCCTAGTATATAAGTATGAACTTTTAAACCTATGAAGGGATTGAGGCAGATAATGACAAGCTGTACTCTAATATGATGCATAGATTAAGGGTCTGGATCTTTACAAGTGAATGTGCAAGGAAGCTAAGATTTAACAAGAAAAATGAAGACATTTCAAGAATTACGTATATTTTTTTCAGGCTTCTATAGAGTTGGATGACTGATACAAAAGTGTAAGAGTGGAAGTATTGGAAATGGCAATTTTTTGCTTTGGCACAGGATAAGAAGAAAGCATTGTTTGTGTTAGTCTCCAACAAAAAAGTTAATACCTGAGACAAAATGAGACAAAAATAAGACAACTGGGATGGATTAATTATAAGCTCGGGGTTTATGGCTTCTAGGTGCAAGAGACTTTCCCTTTTATTCTGAGTCATACCTGTGGGACACTAACTTGATAGTAGGAATTACTGGCAGTAGTTTTAGTTTCCACTTTAAAAAGAGGGAATACAAAAGAGTTACAGAATTATGGATTCATTGATATTCTAAGGCCACTGAGTCCCATAATCTTTCATGCCTTACCAGTAAACTCCACCAAATCCCTCCCCCTTTCTCCAAGAGGGCCATGGCAGTCAATCCCATAGTAAATTTGTATTTATTCATTTAGTCATCTAGTTTATGTTTAAGGAAAGATAGTGAATTACACTGCTTAACATGTAGAGAAAGTTTATTCTAGAGGTTTGTGCAGTACTGGATATAAATCTGTCCTTCTGACATGTTTTAACCATCTGTTGGTGAAGAAATAGGTCCCTGGTTCTGATATCAATGGAGATAGTGGACTTGCTGAAAAATACGATGTCAAGGACAATCGGGTCTCTAATGATGCAGTAAGCTAGACTGAGATCTCCTAAAAAGTTTGTAAGACATTGAATAAGGGGATAGAGCATCCAGTCTGTCTTGGTAGCTTGAGAACTTTAGGCCTATGATCTTTTTTGGCTAGGAACCTTTGGAGAGCTTTTTAATTGTTTGATATATTTAGTGAGATACATCCCAAAGGGGGGCATTGTACTCAGAAATTGTTGTGGTCAATGCTGCATCTAAGATAATAATTACCTCTTTAGACTCTGATGATATTCATTTCGCAATTAGTTTGGCTAAATAAAATTATTTCCTCACAACTGTTGTCACGTGTTGCTCAAAATAGATGGAGCTATCAACCCAAGTGCCTAGGTCCCTGACTTCATTTGTATTTTGTTGTGATACATTGTCTGTACAATATAATGAGTGATAGAGTTGTCTACCAAAAGTGATGATACTACACTTTTTAACATTTAGTTTGAGTCCATTTTTAGTACACAAAGAGTGTCATAGGCTGATTTAACAAACACCACCTGTTTGCAGTCATCTGCCAACTCTGTTAGCCAGAGGTCTTAGTTCCAGTCTTGGGCCTCTAACATGTAAACACCAAAAAGGAGAGCTCTCAGCACTAAACCCTATGGGGCACCACTGATTGCCTTCATATTTTACGATGAGGGACCTGCAACTATTTTTGTCTGGGTTCTGTTTTTCAACCAGTTTGTTATCAATTTTTTAGCATATGAGTTGATTTTTAAAGCATTTAGCTTTTGTATGTTGCCAGCACATGGATTTATGCCATAGGACTTAGCCAGGTTAGAGTGTCCATGTGCATTGCATGGCCACTATCTACAATCTCAGTAACCTTTTCAAAGAAGTGTATCAGATTAAATAGGCAGGATCCACCCTTCACAAAGCCAAACTGCTGTGTGTCAGTCCTAATACGGTTCTTGAATTGGATCTGCTTGAATTAATGACCACTGACAGTAAACTCTTGGCCATTATATTATGGAATAAAGTTGGAGGTTACTAAGTTGAAACAGTGTTTGATGTCAGTATAGCAGATTTAGATAAGAAATATGAGAAATCTAGTGATGTGAAGTTGTTCAATCTCGCCATTTATTCTTACACATGGGTTCGGAACAGAGCCATTGGCTCCGAGTCAGCCGCTTTACTAGCTAAAGGTCTCAGAGTAGCTCGAGGCCAGGCCCCTATCCCATGATGCCATTGTCCTACCTCAGATCTAGTTTGCCGCTGCAACTGATCTGAAGGTTGTCTGAGAGCTCGGGCTAGTAGATTTCCTTTATTGGTTTTTGACTAATTTTCTACTTATAAATCTTTAGATAACTAAAGTATTTTCCTTTTTGATAACTTTTGGGTGAGTTAGCCTCTTGAATCCCTTACTTTAAGTGACTAAGGTTGTTTTGCTCGTTTACAGAGTGGTTGCTCTTAGGCTTTGGCCGTTCCTTGGTTTACCCCTATTCTTTTATATAAATACATATATATAAATACATATATAGCGTTGGTGTTAGATAGGAGTGTGTTAGTTGTTAGTTCTTTGCATTTATATCCTATAGCTGTACAGGGATCTTGCAACTTAGGACTGCTAATACTTTTCTGTGTGCTGTGTGGTTAGTCAGTAACCATGTTCCTTGTTAGTGTTACTGTATTTTGTTGTACATTGAAGGTTGTTCAGGGATCTGATAATTAGTTTAGCGTGTTTGCTTATTACTGTTTCTGTAGCTTTAACATGTCTGATCTTAGGGAAAAGCAGAAATCTGGCTTCAAGAAGTGTCCAAAATGTGGGCTGAAAATGTCCATTACGCACGCCCATGTAAATTGTGTTTATTGTTTGGGACCTGTTCACCTCCAGGAGGATTGCTCTATCTGCCATTCCTTCAGTAGTAGGGTTTTATTAGAGAGAAGAAAGAAGCTGGTAGATAGAGGCTTGTTGAAGCCAGACTTTCAAGAGACTTTGAACAAGGCTGACCAGACTTCTAAGTCATCAAAAGGGTTGAAGTCTTCAAAGGCGTCCTCGGAGCCCAGGTCATTGGCTCCAAGCCTTTCCATGAAGGTGCGGTCGCCGGCCCCGCAGTCTTTGGAGCCGTGCACTGAGCAGGTGTTTCGGAGCCAGCCCCATGTCTTGAAGCCAGTCTCCGAAACTTTAAGGTCACCCATCCTTCAATCGGTGGCGTCTTCGGTTCCTTCAACTCGTTCTTCGAGGACCCTTTCTGATGTGGATGTGGACCGGGTGGTGCAGAGGCTTCTGGAAAACCTGGCACTGGCTAAATTGCTATCGACCTCGACCCAACAGGGTTCAAGGCCTGAGACTGTCCCACCAGCTGTCACTACTCCTCCTCCAAGCCGAACAGGGCCTTCGGAACCGGAGGAGGAGGATATGATGGTTGTGGAGCCTTCAGAGTCGAGGCCTGTTCCAGTGCCTTCGGCTCAATCAACCCTAACTTCTTTGGTTCCATTGGAAGAGTCTCGGAGCCGACACTCTCTCGTCAGTTCCGGGGGAGAGTCGAACCGATGCGTCGGTTCTGACCCTTCCTCTCGGGGCTTTGGTGGAGATGACCTCGGCTCCATCCTCTGGTTCAGAGCCCACTGTCTTGGCGCCGGGGAAGTTGCCATCTTCTTCGGAACTGTCAGCTTCCTCGAGTCGGAGCAGTGGTGCCTTCAATGTCATCTGGAGGGTTATGTCGTCTAAGACACACACATCATCAGGTCCTTCCTCTTCCTCTCCTAAAGTGCCGCTTTCTGCCTCTACATCGCAGGTCCCTTTGAAGCGTCAAGACCTGGAGCCTCAGGTAACCCCATTGGGTGACCATTGCTCTACTGAGACCTCACCAGAAGCCTCCACTGATGAGGTTCCCAGGAATAGATTATGCAAGAGGAGGCATTTAGATTCCCCACAGGAGTCTTTGACATCAGACACTGACTTAGAGGAATCGGAAGGGTCCCCATGGTGCCCCTCGGAGGATATCTTCTTTGCGGATATCCTGGAAGTCCTGAAGCAGAGGGGTGACTGGCAGCCCATTAGCCCTATTGAGGATGAGTCGATACTCTTGAAGGCCTTTGGGTCTCAACCTTCCGCCTCCTGGGTGACTCCGCTCTTCGACGAGTTGATGGAATTGGTTGCTCGAATAGCATGGGAGTCTCCTGATACTATGGAACCGGTCCCTCGGAGGCCCAGCAAGTTTATCACCTCCCCCCAAGACAAGATGTTCCTCACTAAGGGAGTCCGCGTTGATGCCATGGTGGTGGCAGTGGCCACCAAGAAAGAGATGTCAGAAACCTCTTCTACTGTCCATCCTCCTAATAGGTATTCTAGGATGATGCAATCGCTTAACAATTTGACTCATTTTACCCATCTTCAAAGAGATCTCCTGAAAGAGCTTGGTGATACTCTGCAGGGTAATACAGATGGAGCTGTCTTTGACAAAGTGACAGCACAACTTAATACCCTTAACTCCATTGTGAACTCGTCCATGTGGCTCATTTCCTATGCAGCCGATGGTTCGAGTTAGGCAGCGGGTTCAGCAGTAACTCTTCAGAGACTGTCCTGGATGCGCTTATGCTCCTTTGCGGAAGCATTCAGGTCTTCCTTTGTCAACACCCCATTCGATGGCTCTTCTCTCTTTGGGCCCAAAATTAAGTAGACTCTCAGTAGGTGTGAGCAGGAAGGAAAGACTCTATCTGCCGTAGGAGTCCGTTTTTCCACCCCTACCAGACCATACTCCAAAGGGCAGAAAGGTGAAAAAATGTGGTTCAGAAAGTCCCAGGGAGCTTTTCAGAACACACGTAGTGAACCCCCCTCCAGGGGCAGAGGAGGGGGTAATAATGGAAGATGTTGCCCCGGAGGCAGAGGGGGTCCGCAGAACCAGGGTGACAGGGATCAGTTCCTTGGTAAGCCCTATCAGTGCTCCTGAAAGGAGGCCCGACTGTTCTGCTCTGGGGGCAGTCGGGGGGTTGATTGGCTTTGCATCCAGATGCCTGGCTAGGAATTACAACAGATTTTTGAGTACAAAGCATCATTACCAGAGGATACTTCATTCCATTTCTACAAAATCCACCTGTTGACAAAAAAATCCCAGACATTCCACCCAGTCTCAGGGATGAAGCAGCCATAGAAATCCAGAGGCTGCAAGAAAAGAGAGTCATCCAGCCAGTCCCAGCAGACCAGATAGGATCCGTAACTTACTCCAGATTCTTTTTAGTTCCAAAGAAGACAAGAGACTGGAGACCCATCTTGGATCTCAGCAGAATCAACACATTTGTAAAGAAGGAGAAGTTCCGGATGGTCACGCTTCAGTCTATTCTCCCATTCCTCAGAGTGGGTGATTGGATGTGGTCTATAGATCTCAAGGATGCATACTACCACATCAAAATGGCCAGGCCATCCAGAGATCATCTGCATTTCAGGCTGGGAGCCAGTCACTTCCAATTCCAAGCACTGCCCTTTGGACTCACAACAGCCCCCAGAGTGTTTACCAAATGCATGGCAGTGCTTATGGCTCACTTGAGACGTCTAGGATTCAGAGTGTTTCCATATTTGGATGACTGGCTCCTCACCGCCACCTCCAGGCATCAACTAAGTCTATCCAGGGATCACACTTTCAATCTCTGCTCTCAGTTAGGCATCACTATAAATTTCAAAAAGTCTGTGCTGTCACCATTGCAGCATATCTCCTTTATCGGAGCAGAATTAGACACTACCACCACCACAGTAAGATTACCCCTGGACAGAATATCCACTCTCCGAAACCAGGTCTCGGACATTCTGCAGAGAAGAAAGGTACCGGCCCATCAAGTACTGAAACTCCTAGGCACCATGGCAGCTACGCTCATAGCAGTTCCTCTGGTACATATGCAAATGAGGATTCTTCAATGGTTACTATTCAGTCAGTGGTCATACCAACAACTTCCCATGTCATTCTTGATGATGATTATGGACTCTTGCAAAAAGGATCTTCGCTGGTGGTTGACCGACCAACAGGTTACAGTGGGTCGACCATTTGTTTTCCCCCTGCCATCAGCCACGGTGACCACAGACGCTTCTCTGATAGAGTGGGGTGGGGGGGGCTTTTTCAGGGAAGAACAGCCCAAGGCACCTGGTCGGAGACAGAGTCACAGTTGCACATCAATGTTCTGGAGCTGAGAGTGGTGCTTTTGGCATTGCAGCACTTCCACGACTCTCTGTCTCTAGTGACGATTGCGATACAGATGGACAACATGTCAGTAGTCTGGTACATCAACAAACAAGGGGGAATCAAGTCTTATCCCCTGTGTCTAGAGGCATTGAGAATTTGGCAGTGGGCTGTGTCCACCGGGTGCTTTCTTATAGCAATGCATATCCCGGGGAAATCCAACGTGATAGTGGACAAATTGAGTAGAGCCATTCTGCTACCGTATGAGTGGTCTCTCAAAAACAAAGTTGCGGAGAAGATGTTTTGCAGATGGGGCCAGCCTTGCTGTGACCTGTTTGCATCCCCTATGAATGCCAAATGCAGAAGCTACTTTGCCCTGAATTCCCCACCAGGGGAAAGCCCAAGGGACTCGCTCATACACAATTGGTCCTCAGGACTCCTGTATGCCCTTCCACCTATATACCCCTGATTCTAAAATTCTTGCAGAAAGCCAAAACCCTGGGAAGGACTCATCAGATTTGGTTCCCCTTCCTCTGACTTTATCAATTGGAGGAACCTTGGATTCTGGACCCAGTTCCAGACCTACTGACACATTTGTCAGGGGCCCTCCATCCCTCCCTTCATTCCCTTAGACTGACAGCTTGGCTGCTCCAATTCCCTACCTAGCCAGGTCACACGATTTTTCTTCGGAGGTACAGCACATTCTTGTATCTTCGCATAAGGCTTCTACTAGAAAGTTATATGCTAGTAAATGGAAGCAATTTGCTTTTTGGGTCTCTCAAAATACATTGATCCGTATGTTGCCCTAATTGCTAGTATCCAGGAATTCTTATCTAAGCTTTTTCACGAAGCTGCTGCAGCTGCCACTATTAGAGTTCAATTGGCTGCCATCTCGAATTTTCACCTTGGAGCTGAAGGTTCTAATTTAATGTCTCACAGATTATGTAGGGCCTTCCTTAAGGGCACCATTCATCTTAGGCCACCTGTTAGACAGCCCTTTACTCCCTGTAATCTAAATTTTGTGCTGTCACATGTTATCCCCCCCCCCCCCATTTGAGCCTGCATCATCCTGTCAGTTGAAGTTTCATTCTTGGAAGACTATTTTCTTGGTGGCCATTACTTCAGCACGCAGGGTATCTGAGCTTCAAGCCCTTTCTGTCAAACCCCCGTATTTGTTGTTCCATCCAGACGGGGTATCACTGCGGACTAACCCTTCATTCCTGCCAAAAGTGTGTTCTGAGACCAATTGGAACCAAACTATTGAACTTCCAACCATTTTCAGTAATCATTCTAATCACTTGGAGTACATGTTGCATAAACTTGATGTCCACAGCCAATTGAGGTTCTATTTGAACAGGACAAAGGAATTTAGAAGATCTGACCAACTCTTTGTATTTTATGCAGACACTAAGAAAGAATTACCAGTTTCTAAAGTTACCCTTTCCAAATGGTTAACTGACTGCATCAAGCTTATCTACTCATCAGCGAATCAAACATTAGAGCATGGTGTGAAGGCCCATTCAACTAGAGGCGTCTCCACTTCTTCGGCTTTTATGGCTCGTTTGCCTTTGGACACTATATGTGCAGCTGCCACTTGGTCTAAGCCTCATACCTTTATCACTCATTACAAAGTGGACAGGGCTTCCTTTGGTTCCACTGTCCTCAGGAATATACTACCTTGAGCCACCCAGGATTAGGGTGCTTGGGACGCTACCCATGTGTAAGAATAAACTGCGAGCTTGAAGAACTTCACATAAAGAAGTTATGTACTTACCATAACGTTCCATGTGAGTTGTTCATCTCGCCTTTATTCTTACATTCCCACCCATCTTCCCCCTCCAGGGTCTCGAAGAGCGAGTAGACTTGGGGTCTGGTAGTCTTGTTCTGAGACTTTTTACTCCGACTGGAGTATTTAGTGAGTTATACTTGCTCATGCCAAGTTCAACAAACTAGATATGAGGTAGGACAGAGAGCATCATGGGATAGGGGCCTGGCCTCGAACTTCTCTGAGATCTTTAGCTAATTAAGCGACCGACTCGGAGCCGATGGCTCGGCTCCGAACCCATGTGTAAGAATAAAGGCGAGATGAACAACTCACATGGAACATTATGGTAAGTACATAACTACTTTGTTTGAGGTAAAGAAAATCAAGGGAGCTGTCAGAGGATATATTCAAGGCATTTTATTAAACTGTATCCGTTGTGTATTACAGGGTGCATACGTACTATGATTTGATTTCTAGCTGTACCTTTGGGTTTTAGTATGAGTATTCATTACCCAATTAATATTTAAGTGAAAATGTGAATGTTATGTGTTTGTGGAAGAAATGTCTCCTCAGACCAGTAATACCGGTAGTGGCCTTGGATTCATTAGCAGTCTGATGCAGCTTCAACTGTTACGAGGGTTTGCTTTTGCTGGCTGATGGTGGTTGCACTGGTTTGCTGATGTTTTAGTAGTTTACTCACAAATTTACCAACGCTTCAGTTAGTGGCTTTTCTTATAGTTTAATTACTTATCATGTTTGGGTATCTACTCACCATTCTCCCTTTTTCACTGTGTATTAGCTTTCCCATCATTTCATATATTGTCCCTACACTTTGTAAGCTTCTTTTTAGTACGTCTGTGTCAGCCTCTTCTAATATATGTTTGTAAACCTAAGAGCTCACTTTAAGCTATCTAACATATGTACCATGTATATCTGAAATGTCAGCTGCAATGTATATCTTCTGTGCTTTTGTATGCTTCTATATGTAACTTTTAAAATGTTCAACTAAGATACATTAACTGTTGTGGAACTTTTCTACCTAGGACTCTGCTAAAAAGGGAGCAAAAGCCTATTCTAATCAATCAAGTTCACCGATTTTCTAATAAATAAATAAATGCATACATTAATAAAGATTTTAGAGAATTATTATAATGCTTTTAGTCTAGCTAGATTTAACTGGTAAGTTTAATTAGGGGAATCCGAAGAGACACAAGAATGTTGGCTAAGTCATACTTATTCCTAAGTTTAGAAAATCACAAAGTACAGTAGGTTTGTAGGGAGTACTTTTGTCCCACTTTATTGTATTTAGCATTTCTGATTGTCATTTAATTTGCTTTGGAGCTAGACTGAATTCTTTGATAATTTTGTGGAAGAATGGAATAAACCCTGGTAATGGAAATATTACATGCAAGTCAGTGCATGAAATGGGAATAAGGTTTTCCTAAACGTAGGATACTTTTGTTATTTCTTACTCCATACTAAACAAAGTTCCTGTTCATTACTGTCATGAGTGAATCAATAAAATGACTCCATTTAGTCAAGTGAAACTAAGGCAAAGTTTACAAGTGCCTATTTTTGATATTATTGCTCATAAATTACATATATGGCTAATAACTGAATATGCCAAGAAGAATTTTCTTGCACCAGTACAAATTAAAATGTCTTATTCTTGTACTTTAATATTTTTTTTTATTAGATTCTTGTAATAAAGCTTTATTCTTTTTAAACAAGAGGAGTTGCTTAATTTTATTTCAGAGGTTAACAGAAGTGAGCACCGTCTTATTTTGAAAAGAGGTATTGTCTGCAGCCAATCACTCAGGGAGAAATGAATAAAGCCCTGATAGACCTCAGCCAGCACTGGAACTGGAGGAGTTAGTTGGAGAGGGATGAGAATGTGCAGCCAATGACTGCTCACCTGTTCCAGGAGAGGGAGTTTAAGTCCTACCACAGGAGCACCCTCTAGTGGAAAGACCAGAATTGAAAACCATCAGAGTGTAAGCCCAGCCATTGAGTGCTTGACAGTCTAACAAAGAATCATGGTTGTATTGAAGTGGGCATCTGAGCTTGGCAGGCACTGCACGATGCATGTCAGCCAACAGGAAGAGGTCTGTGGCACCACTGAAACTGCCTTAGCTCTCTACAGGATGGCAGCTGTAGTCCTTGATGGCTTTCTGTGTCTTGTGATGGTAAGAGAAGGAGAGAAATGAATACCTCTGTATGGGAGAAACCTTATTGGTCTCCTTTGTGATCAGAAGCCAAACAAAAAAGTGTTAAAAAAATATAGCCTGTGCTCAAAATGTTACTAAACTGCTGAAGTGCAAGAGAATTTCCAAACTGATTGCCCTTTCAATATGTAGTTTTAAGATGAAAACTTGAGGACCATAAGGGTGAGCTTTGTTGTTGCTATGGCAAGTATTGGGGTTCAGAAATCATGATCTGTTTTTTTTTTTTTCAATATTTTTCACTTTTACAAGTCTTTCAGAATCTTGTCTCCTCACAGTTAGACGTTGCCCATTCGATTTCTCAGTTAGAGCGTCTTCTGTGTGGCTACATGCGTGAATGGGCGTTCCTTCATTTAAGGTTGTGCGTTAGGCCTGGCAAGCCAGCACATAAAACTCTACTGCCAATCATTAGCGGACCGGAGTTCTGCTGTGGCAACCCCTAACCGGGAAAAGCCGTAAGACACAAACAAACAAGTCTTTCAGAATCTAAGGATTGCTTTGTAAAATGTTTTCTTTGCAAGATTTTTTTTTTTTAATTTGAAGCAGCCTTTAATTATTCTTTCCATTGCTGAGTATGGATGTGTAGAAGTACTGCAGATCTTAAAAAGAAGTGCTGATCTAATACAGGGTGTGGAGAAGTTTGGACACACCCTTCAATTTCATTGTATTTAGGATATTTTTCTAATACAATGTTTCCATATTATTTTTGTCATATTTTGGACTATTTGCTGTAATCAGTGCATTGCATATGACATATAACCTCTTTCTTAATTATATTGTTTTAGGGGATTATGACTTAATTTGTGTGTGTTAGGTGCTCTCAGTAAAAGAACTGTAGCCCTACTGTCCATAAGATGGTGGTGAACAGGCTTAGACTAAGGCGTTATGGAGGATGAGACTATGTAGTGTTCTGTGAGAAGGAGCAGCCCAACATGGAAGACTGTGGAATAGCATTGCTGTAAAGGGAGGGTGTGGAAGACATATTGCCAAAAGGAAGAATTCATTTCATTGAAATATTGAAGGTGCATCTAAATGTTGAAGAAGACCTAGCAATGTGTCCAGAGGCTGCAGTGTGCCAGAAAGAATCAAGGAGGCATAGCATTCAGTGAAGGACATTGTTGGATGTTGTGATGGAACACATGTTGGATGTAAAACAACAGAATTCATTGATAGTGGCACTTTCAGGCAAAAACTATCAACTGTTTCAGTCAGAAAAAAATGGCTGCTGCCTTAAAGAAATGTATATCTGCTGAAAATAGCATTGCCATCAAAAAGTATCTTGTTGTACAAGTTTCTTTTAAATGGAATCGCATTGCCCTTCAAACTGGAGTGTTAAAGAAAAATAAAATTATTGGTGGAAATTAATGGTTGCATCTTAAGATATTTTAGGCAGATTTGAGCTTTAAACTCATACAAAAATAAATGTCCTTATCACAGATGAAAGTATGGCTGAAATACTATAAACAGCAAAATTGTTTAGCACACACACCGATTATTATTACATTCCATACCTGCTGATCATCAGTACATTTCATACCTAACATTTGTTTTTTTATTTTATAAGTCACAATAAACCTGAAGCCTGACAATTATATCTGTATTGCTTGGTTGATGAGATATTTATAGATTTAGGAATGCAATAAATTTAGCTGGAAATGTACCCCGCTTTCCCCTCCATTTGTCCATTAAAATATACCTGAAACTGGCTCAGCTTGATCTATCACACAAGACCAAGTCCTAAAAGTGCTATCAGAAGCTAAACATACTGCTTCAATACCTCCTTACAGTATCCCTGGATGCATCTTAAATAGCATGAAGCATAATTTAGCCACACTTCTAACAACACTTTTCAGTCTCAGCCTCCATAAAGGTTTTGTATCGAGCGAATGGACAACAGCTACAGCCATCCCTGCATAAGAAAAGACCTTCCACAGACCCATACGTCTGACCAGCCTCATATGCGAAGACATAAAAAGACTTACCATGGAGCTAATCAGTCATGTCTTAGGGAACCTCCAAACACTGGATCCACCCCAACTTGTATTTGTCAAGGGCAGGTCATGCTTACTCAACCTGGTAGATTTTTTTTGAAAAGGTCACCAAAGTAATGGATGAAAGCAAAATGGTACACACTGCATTTCTTAACCTAGCCAAAGCTTTTGGCACACTTTCCAGCTTAGGCATACTAGAAAAGCTAAATAAACTGGGAGGAAACCTCTAGGTCACCTGCTAGTTTACCAATTGACTCATAGAATGGATGCAGAAAGTCAAAATAGGTGATGTTACCTCTACAAAAAGATCAGTCACTAGTGGAGTCCCCCAGGATTCTGTACTGACACCAGTCCTGTTTGGCATCTATTTTTCTGAAGTAAACGTCAATATCAAAGGGCTCTGACTGACTAAGTTTGCAGATGACTACAAGCCAGGAGCAGTCATTGAATTCCCAAATAACTTAGCCATCCAGCAGGAAGGTTTGTCCCAAATAAATAACTGGTGCCAAAATCATGGGCTGAAACTAAATGCCACAAAATACATTATTGTATCCTTTGTAAACTCATTTACCCAGGGAATTACCACATTGACAATATGCCCCTAAGAGTTGACCCAGTTGCTCGAGATTTGGAAACATATGTGGACAATAACTTAACTTTTGACCAGCCCACGTCTATTGTTGTAAGAAAGTTATTCTATATTGCACGGCTTATAAACAAAGGGATTGTGTCTAGATCTAGGGATATTGTTGTCCCCCATTTACTCAGCCCTCATTAGGCCAGTCATTGAATATAATGTCCTGTTTGGCATGTATCTGTCCAGACACATGCAACAACTGGAGTGCCCACAGAGATACTTTACTAAAGAAAAGGATATAAGGCCTAAGCAACATTTCCAACATGGACCGACTCAAAGCTCTGTCATTGTATACAATATCCTGCACACTGGTAAGAGGTGACCAGTGCCTGCTATATAAGGAATCCTCCAACCCAAAACATATGGATTTATTGAGCATCAGCAAGTCAAATGGCATGAGAAATACTTGGTCTGAGGATCTAAACCTCTTTTGTAACATCCACAGAATGGTTTGGCTGGGCAGGTATATCTAGTAAAGGACTTCACATCCACATAAAATAAAGTTTATCCTTGTCCATATTCAAGCGCAACTTGGATCTGTGGATGGGAAACAGAAAATTTACCCCAGTCTGCCCCTGTACTATTAATGGACTGAAGTGGTTTCTAAATACTTTGTCCTATGCATGACTCCCCTCAAATTATCTTTGGCTTGATGCCAGTTATTCTCATTAGTGATAAAATATAATTATTGACCATGAGATGGGTAAGACCAGTCTCTAACTAAATGGGATAGGTTAATGTGAGCACAAAAGGGAAATTGGCTAGGCTTAAAATGGCTCACAATGACAGCTAGCCTGGTACTTACCTTTGAAACTGTATCCATTTGCATAATTAGACATATGAATAATGCTTGATATCCATATAACTTTACTAGTCCGAGTTCAAGTTATAACTTTTCTTGTCCATTATATTTGCTTCAAGGTGGTAGCTTTCAATTACACATTTGTTGCATTATTTTTCAACTAATTGTAGATGTGTGGGCTGCAGACATGTCTTGGACTTTTCACAAACGCTTTCTATTGAGAATTCTTCAGTTGATAACAGAGATTTGGTGAATTTTTTTTTAGACACTAGGGATTGTGAGTGTTTGTGTGTGTATATGTGTAAGTGTGCATTAATTTGGGTTAGTTTTGTGATCATCACTAGCTGCCACACAATGCCAGACAATATGGGCCATGGTGATGCAGCGGTTAGCATTGTTGCCTAACAGCAAGAGGTTCTCCTATTCGATTCCCGACTGGAGCGCCTTCTGTGTGGAGTCTGCATGTTCTCCCCGTGGTTGAGTGATGTCTAAAGACATGCAGGTAGGTGCGTGCGTGAATGGGTGTGCCTTCTTTGAAGGTTTGGCGTCAGGCTGGCAACTCGGCACAGTAAAAATTCACTTCCAGTCATTAGCAGACTGGAGTTCCACTGTGGTAAGACCAGCTGACAGACAATGACATCTTCATGTTCAGTTGTCCATTTTTTGTGGTACTTCTGAACTGCAGCTATATTTACTGGTAGACAGAAATTATGTCTAATTATAATATCTATGTGTGAATAACACTGAGGAAAGAGATTTAAATTGTTTAATTATATATGCTATTTACAGTGAAGTAACCAGTCAACATATTTAAAATTATTAAGGTAAACATAATTATAATTGTATCTCTATATGACCTAGCAATTTGATCCTACCACTGTGTTGTTTGGCTACCAGTCAAACGTCTTGCAACAGTAGGAATCGTGTTCTTTGTTCAAAAAAGTCCCCTGGTCTAAGTATATCTGAAAGTTAGTAAACTGAAAAAAATAATTGATTTCAGCATTTGCTTTCTGAATATTTCTCTGGTGAATAACTCACCGTAAATTATTTAATCAAATTGTCCTTGCTTCCTACCAGGTGTCTGTTGTTGTCACCAGTTCTTCGGTGGGTATTAACAGCAAGGCTATATCTTTTAGTATGCTTGGTAATCACTTAGTGACCTATAATATTGCAATGCAGGACTTTGTGAGTCTTTTTTTTTTCTTCACTGACTAGTGAGATAGAAACTTAATCTTATTGTCGGTACCTGCTTATGCGCTATTTTTCCTTGTGAATGGGTCTTCTGAAAGTGTTATGTTTGTGTTGTTACTATGTAGTCACATGCTACATGTTTAAAATTTAACATCACACTAATAATACAACATGCTGTAGAATGCACCTACTGTTTTTAACACCTTTATTAAATTACCACTTATGACATGGGCACCAAATGCATTCATAGAAAAGAAAAAAACATATTAACATTTTTTAATTATCTCGTATTATACCTTACATATATCCTATCTTTATTTTTAACAGTTACCCGCGGTGTTGGTGCTGCGGTAGCATTGTCACCTCACAGTAAGACGCTGTCCGGTTTGATTCTCAGCTAGAGCATCTTCTGCGTGAAGACATGCGTGAATGGGAGTACCTTCGTTAATGGTTGTGCATCAGAGCCGGTAACTCGGCACGTAAAAATCAACTACCAATCATTAGCAGACCAGAGTTCCGCTGTGGCAACCCCTAACCGGGAAAAGCCGAAAGACACAAACAAACCATTCACACAAACATTACTTAAATTGCTGATTTTTCTGCCATCTCTCAAACCTCACACCTCCTCCTCAACATCATTCTGCATTTAGAGAATGGGCAAACTGTTCATCAGCACCCTGACTGGAGAACGAACATTCTCCAGCAGGATATTAATGTACAAGTAATGCCTGGTGAAAAACAAGTCTGCTGCTTCACGGCAGTTTATCAAGCCGCCGTGGAGCTTGGACTGAGAAAAACAAAAGCTGCCATTATTTTACGCTTGCTAAGCAGCTCTTTTGCTGTTTGGCGAGTGTAAAAAAAAAAACAAAACAGAAAGAAGTGTATGTGTGTGTGTGTGTGTGTGTGTGTGTGTGTGTATATATATATATATATATATATATATATGTTTATTTTCCTGTCTGCGTGCATGAGTGAATGTGTGTATGAAAGCAGAAGTGACTGTTTGTGTGAGAGAGAGATCGAGAGAGTGAGAGTGATCTTGTGTGAGTGAATGCATGTATGAAAGCAGAGAAGACTGCGTATGTGTTTGTCTCTGTGTGAGAGGGAGTGATCGAAAGAGAGTGAGAGTGATCTTGTGTGAGTGAATGCATGTATGAAAGCAGAGAAGACTGTGTATGTGTTTGTCTCTGTGTGAGAGGGAGTGATCGAAAGAGTGAGATTGATCTTGTGTGAGTGAATGCATGTATGAAAACAGAAGTGACTGTGTGTGAGAGTGAGAGAGAATGGGCTGTCTGTAAATTTGCTGTGTTTTATTTACTTATATATTTTTTTATATTTTTGATGTAAAATAGTTCCTCTGCCCAATGTTTCACACTTTCTGTATTAAAGTGTGAAACATTAGGTAGAGGAACTATTTTACATCAAAAATATACAAAAAAAATACAGTACTTAAAAAATATAAGTAAATAAAACACAACAATTTTACAGAGAGATCCCATTCTCTAAGTGCAGTAATGCCCTCCAGGATATGTTAATGTGCAACTAACGCCCTTCCAGTGGTGCAGAGGCATTCTGCCTGTGGCGTTGGGCCTCATAACACTCCTGGACGGGTGTTAATTGCACATTAACATACACCCTGTCGGGCATTATTGCTTACTACTTGTTACCACAAATTCCATTTATTGTAGTAATTTACTTCTTCCATTTTCTAAAGATCCCACCTCCAGTTCCTCTGTTCACACTTAGACTCACTTACGTATGTATTTTTGCATCAAGGTTTGCAACTAAAGCAAAATTACACTGCCTGAAAAAATTTGCAGGACACCATTCATTTAAAAAGTCACAGTTATGGTAATATTTTTTTTGTTCATGAAGCTCCATTATTGTAAAGAAAACACACTAGTATACAAATGCCAACATTTTGGATGCAGTAAACAATGCAAATGTTTACATATGCATAGCTGGGTTTACCATCATAATGTTGACAGGCACATCACTAAACATGCACATGATCAAACCGTTTCTGTGAATTCCGTACCGCCGATACGTCAGAAAGTCAAACAAAATAGCAAACATCGACATTTCTGACTCCTCCATACCTGAAACAAGTGCTGCTATGAGTCAGAAAGGGGGCAAGAGTTTGTGATTCAGAATATCGGCGTTCGCGGTTTTGAGGAGTCTGAGTTTGCAGAAGCTGTTTTGACACTGCGCCTGCCGACATTATGATGGTACAACATATAGCTGTTCATAGAAACTGCCCTCTTATGAGTTGCGACAGAAAAAAAAAGTTTCATCATAGTGTGGCACTGTTTAAAAAATGTAAGACATTTAATTTTTAAGCATCGTCATCGCTTAATTACAGTGCAGCATGGCGGACATATGGGTAATTCATAAGTTACCCACAATGGGGAGCTATATTTTGATCTCTTGTGCTTTGCCTTCACGAGCAAACCATGCTTCATCATCATTGGTTAACTATAACTTGCCTAATCAGTGCCATGATATATTGTTTATTTATACATTTGGGATTACAAACAAAGCAGAGCTTTCGACACTGGCAAAAATAATTATTAAAGATCATGCCTGACGATGCAAAACGACCTTTTGTTTTTGTATAAAAAGTGCTTGCATGCATCTTTATGCATGCAAACACTTTTTATACAAAACAAAAGGTCATTTCACACCCATGTAGAAATAAACATTACAAAAAATTGCTTCCGAATACAGAAGAGTAAATGCACCGAGCCGTGTTTAAAGCATAAATATTCACGGGTGAGTAGGAGGTACTTGCGTAACTTTGGGTTCTAATTATACTGGATTAGGATAGGTAGATAAGTATGCATGTCTCATTTTGTCTTCTACATTCAGAAGCAGTCTTTTAAACTTTATATTTTTTAAAGGCTACAAAAAATCTCATCTTTTCATGCAAAAAAAACAAGTTTACATACATAAAGATGAATGCGAACACTTTTTTGTTTGAAAAGTTCATTTTGCACTTTCAACATTTCTTCCTATTAAACAGCATGTTTAGTCAGAAATATTTTTTTTTCTTTTTTTCTTTTTTGAGCTTTCCACCATTAACATACTGGCAAGCTCTCTGACATGCTATAAAAAGTGTAAAAATGTCACCTTTTCTTCAACTCAGATCACTATAAACCTCCTTATTGTAACATACTGCATAAAAACAAAAGTATTGCAAAGATTAAGTTATTGAATTATGCCAACCACACTCTGAGTGCATTCAAGTGAAGCACTGCATTTATATCACCATATTCAGACATCCGCATCTAAAACTTGATTCCTTAGACATCTTCACACTGTCATTATCAGTGGCTTAAGAGAACAACAGGAAGTAATGTTGGCAGACAGCAGAATAATTTTGAACAGGTAAGACAGCTTCTTTTTTAAAATAACATTGTTTAACCATAAATAATAAAGTGGATATGTGTAACATTTATTTACAGTGAGGGGGGCTTTAGTTTGATGACTCCAGGATTGCCATTATGAGTAAACAGAAGAATATAACTATACTACACCCTTGCTAGAATCTACTATGGTTCCTTGAAACAGCTAAGCTTGGATCACAATTGCTTGAGAAAAGAATGTATTGTTCAAGCTTGAGATTGTGGTAACTTACAACATGTGTAGTTGAGTTCACTACAGTACAAACAAATGAGGCAAATTAACATAAGTATTTGTTGTTGGTGTGCAGTCCTTCCTGCACCTCCATGTGGGAGGCTTTGCCCTGTCTGAACCATCTTACTTTTTTTATTGTCACTTCAAGGTCGCAACACCTTGAAGAAAGACTGATTGTCATCAGGCATTCTAAAGCTTGACATCATCTTTTATCTGAAGGCTTTGAGATTACTACCTGCAATGCAATGACTCCTGTGCATCAGCACTGTGTTCGTATGTAAATGGAGGCAAAGTGACATAAACAACCAATGCTTAAGTGAACTGTACAGTGCCATGCAGGTTCCTTGCACCTGTTTATTACCATATTATAGCTGCAAAATAAAGATAAATAAGACACTTTAAAAAGTGGGTGAGATTCTGAAAGACATGCGTTCAGTTGTTCTTGTCTTTCGGCTTTTCCTGGTTAGGGGTCGCCACAGCGGAACTCCGGTCCGCTAATGATTGGCAGTAGATTTTCACGGTGCCGAGTTGCCAGCTCGATGCCCAACTTTCAATGAAGGCACGTCCATTCACGCATGTCTTTCGGAATGCCACTCGACCTGTGGGGAGGACATGCAGACTCCACACAGAAGGCACTCCCCGCACACTAGCTGAGAATCGAACAGAAGAAGCTCTTGCTGTGAGGCAACAACGCTACCGCTGCGGAATTACATTCAGTGTACGATCAGTATTCTGATGTAATACCTGTTTGCAAAGCATGATTTGCACAGGATTAATTTTTTCACCTATTAACCAAGTCTTTTTGAATCCCAGCCAGTGAGTGCACATTTCCAGCCTAAGACCGTATTTTTTTGTTAGTGTGACTTTACAGCAGAGAAATGTATTTTCACTTCTGTTTGTTGAAGAAATTCCCTTTCTGTTTTCCATTGTGGTGGATGCTATGTACAAGTCTTATGTTGCAAGAAAGAAGCTGTGCTGATGAGGTAGGATAACAAATGGGCAAAAATAGTTACACTGACAATTTTCAAGTGGTTTGGCTTAACAGTAGAGAGATTTTGTGTTGCACAATGTCATTTTTTACTGATTGTTAAAACACAAGCTGCTTTTATGTGTCAGACTGACATAAGTACGTAGTGCAGTGATACTGAAAGTCTTGTTATTGACACCGTGTGAAACCTTCTCTGCCAAAATATCCATGTTATACATGCATGGTATACTTTTCTTTTCAAGCTTGTTACTCCATTCCCACCCACCCAGCCTTGAAATGCTGTGAGACCCTTGATAATTCTTCCCTGATTATCCACTGAGACACATCCCAGACGGTTCTTGTTATAATACTGCTATTCTGAGAGCAGCGGCGGTATTATTTTTCACAGTTGTCTTGCCATGACGGTTTCTTGTAGTGACATCCTTAGTTCAAAAGTCTCTCTTACACACATATTTTATGAAGTAGTACATTTCTGAGTGGCAGGTCAGGGTGCATTAGTTGCGCTTAGATATTAATGGAATTCTCTATCCACATAAGAACTGATCCATCTTCTTAATCAGTACTGGCTTAAGTATGGAAAAGTTCACACAGTTTGGGGTTCGAAGAAGTAAATTGATCTACATGGATCAGACGGCATGAAGCAAGCATAGATCTAGGATAAAATGTCTAGCCGCATATATATCAAGGGACCAGTCCCTGTATTTCAGCTTTGCTTTAGATTCCTACTGTTCACCAGTTGGTAGATCAGCTAGAAATAGGATCTTAACATTTATGCACCTGAAACCTTAAGTTACTGCTGCTGACAGAGGAATAAGTAATTTGTGAAAGCAGAAAACTGACCTGATATGTTTGTGCTAAAACCATCCACACATGCTGTGAAAGTATATTAAGACGCTGATACATTGGTACAGCAACAAGCAGGCATCTTAGAATAAAAAAAATAAAAAGAATGACCAGCAAAGCTTCAATCAAAATAGGAAGTGCCGTGCCTTCCAAGGTAGAGATCATAAAGAAATACAGCTTTTCTAGTAAATGTCTATCTACTTGTTTGCAACTAGCTGTATTTTCTCATAAAGTACTCTCTCTGTTACAAATTAACTTGTCTAGTTACTGAAAATATGTCTGTATTTTAGATAAAATTGATAAAACTAATGAAATGGGAGTTGAGCATGATTGCTGAGAATCTGATAACATATCTGCTGTAATGTCAGATGCTTAATAACAGCTCGCTGCAGAAAGTGGAATATTGTTTAGATAACCATTTATTAAAATTAAAGCCTACTTTGGATTGTTTCAGCTAACCCCCAAGCTGCATAGTGGCATTCAAATCTAATCTCTAGTTATAGAAACCAGAGAGTGCATTGCAACCTACATCTGTTTCCGTCTCTTCCAGACATTGGTGACTGTGCCAGTAGTAAAATAAATAGAGTTTTTTTCTTGATTAAACAACCCACAGTTAATTTAGCTGAGCTGTATAAAGCGTTTCAGTTTCAGAAACATTAGACGGAGGCCAACTGGAACAGCTGTAATTGAAATTGGGTTCATTTTCCTGCAAATATGAATGCATTAAAAAGTTTGATGGGTTGGTCTCATGACACTACAGGAATTCCATTTGCAGAAACTCTTAAACATGCCCTACATATGTGAGTAAGGGTGTTTAATGTTGCATCTTTTTTGGGCAAGAGATGGTAGAAAAGTTCCTGAACTGATTCCTAAACTTGTACACCAGACTGGTTTGTAATTTCTAGTAATTTCCGTATGGTCACCATGTGAGGTATTTCATCATTTTAGCATGTAATTCATTTTTAATGAATATATATTTTTTGCTGTCATTTTCCCAGGTGTTTCTTCATCTTTCATTCCAATAATCACTTGGTTACTTGGCTAGTACAGCATGTAGGAATGTGATCAGTGTGTTTTTGGAGTTCACACCACTAATTTGTACCTTGTTTATAAAAAGAATGTCATGAAGAGCTTCTTATGTTGTTTCCCGATGCATTTATTAACAGCTGTTTAAAAAGTGGGATAATACATTCTTTTTGTGCTTTGTTGTTTTCTGACAGTACATGCGTAACTATAGACCATCTGCCATGATTAGCTTGTGGTAACTTTCTTCTTTTATTGGCCATGCCCCTCCCACCGAAAATCTGTCTGTTTTTTGGGGGGGTTTCTACTTTCCAGATGTATTTCTTTGCATTTTTTGTGTTGTTTTGTATTGTGTTATTCTGACATTTACAACAGCCAAGCAGGTAGTGTGGTCACCTCACAGCAAGAGGATATCTGCCTTGATTCTTGGTGGGGTTGCCTTCTGTGTGGAGTCTAAATGTCCTCCCTGTGTTCTTGTGTGACATGTATTAAGTGTATTGGACACACTGAATTGGCCGCAGGTGAGTTTGTGTGTGTGTATGGGGGGGGGGTATAGAACAACATTCGTGGCAGTAGTAGTCACCCAACAGCGTAAACATTGGCCACCATTAATGTGACACCCCGACCCTATCTGCAGAAATGGGAAAAAAAGTGGTGGATGGTTGTTTTGCATTGTATACTGCTGTGCCTTAGACTGTTTTTCTAATCCTTCCAAGTATTTAATTTTGCTCATCCTGTCTGTATCTTCTTTCATACCATTCCTTTTGTATATATGTCATCAGCAAAACCCAGATCTTTTCTTTTAGGCCTTCTTTTATGTAGTACATAAAGACATTGAAAAGGACCACATATAGTACTAACTTCTGCAGTGCCACACCTATTACCATCCTTTCATCTGAGTGAACTCCATTTACTATATCCCACAGTATGGCTTATTGTCCAGTCCATTATTTCACCCAAGTTGTTGCCTTCTGACCAACTTTAGATCTGTTTTTATTCATGCATGCTGTCCATTTATTGCTGCAGGCAGTAGACAACATATTGTGTACATTGTAGGTACTTAAAAGCTTTTCCTGGAAATAAACTTTGATGACTCAAACCAGAATGGGCTGTAGTCATTGTACACTATCTGTTTCAAGTTGATGATTGATGAAGATGTCACACCCAGTCAGAGCTGTATATGGATAGGGGGTGGGTGGGACTCGCCTTATTGAGTCCAGACCAAAATGCAGAAGAGCAACTATTGAACATCGCTGTTCTCCTTTTTGTTTTTGCAGGGATGGGGTCCTGCACCCCCCTGATGTGGGGGGCAAACCCCCTCACATGCCTAAAATTGTATATATACCAACTCTGAGATCTCCATAACACAGAGACAAGGGAATATTCAGAGAAATTGTAGTCCTGGACTTAGTATATGCAAGTCCAGATATTTAGCTATTTGGTTTACATATCTAGAGAGTTGGCAAAATAGTTCACTTGACTTTAAACAGTTGGCAGCCCTCTAGCTGGGACCCCTGAGGAGCAAAAAAGTGTTTCCCAGCAGTAGGCCAATAATATTGTTATCTTTAGTACAAACTTTAGTTTCTTGATAGTTACTAATACATACAAAGTGCAGTCTGTCTTTCAGTCTTTTGCAACATTTAAATAATCATCCAAACTCTTTGTGATCACCCACTGTCTCAACACTTCTTGCACAGTGTCACTTGTGCCCCCTAACATCTTGCACCAGGGGCAGTCACCACCTTTACCCCACTCTAATTTTGGCTTTGCACCCAGTGTCTGTCTTCTCTGTGTTATCTGGCTGTAAAAACTGATACATAATCATATTTGTATACTGTAGATATGGTAAATTAGCTATTTAAAAGTAGTTTTTTTAGGACTGGAATGTTACTTGTTATATTTTATATTTCCTTGTATTGTAATTTACCACTTTAGGCTTACTATTAACTGTTTATCTATGCTGTGTGCTTTTGATCTGGGTTTTCACTGAAAGGAGTCTTGAGCCATTTCACTTAATCATTTAATATATAATAATTAAAATATGCAGTACTGTTTTGCATGACCTATTAAAATCTAAGCAAGATGTGTCCGGCTCCCATTTCTGATCTAATGCCTCAGCTGCCCAGTGAGAGAGGTCTAGTAGAGTTAATGTCCACCTCTTTGTTTTCTATAACACTTGAGGAAACTAAATATAATCACACAGCTGATGCATCATCTGCTTTTTGTATTATTTAATGCCTTGGCTAGAAATTAGTTTTCTAAGATTTACATTCATCTAGCAGAGTACCTTTATATACTGAATTAGCAGGAATGAATCCAACATCAATGTAATTCCCTTACATATCTATACCTACCTCCTGACACTGCCCACTAGTAGCACACAAAAAACAATAATTGATTAATTCAGCTATTCTAAAGAGAGTGTATGATAATTATTTTGTTGATTGTTTCTTGTTAATTCACGTAGTTGTGAATTTAATGTTTTTAAAGGTTCTGTGACATATGAATGCATTTTTCAGGCTACTAGTTTACTGAGGTAACTTTCTAGATAATAAAAGAAGTAGATGTTATAGCGGCCATGAGGTTGTTTTTTTTTCTCTTCTATAAGTGTTCTGTTTCCTCAGGTTTTCAGGAAAAGTTCTACTAAGCTTGATCTGGTGGCATAAAGGAGTAAAGAATTGACTACAGCCCAGGTAACCTTGGTTTGACTAGTGGCTTGAAGAGTTGCCAGTACATGTCTGGAGGATGGACACCAGTATGCTGGAGAGAGAATGGTTCCCGTGGCTGACACTATTACTCTAATAACAGAGCCTTGGGTGGCTGACACTATTGCTCTAATAACAGAGCCTTGGGTGAAGAGTGGATTTCCTTCATGATATGGGGAGCTGGAGCTGGGTAGACATGAGAGTGGCTACATAATGGTAGTCCTTGTTGGTACAAGTAAGGAAAAGACAAACATACACAAAGTGAACGTAGGTGGCCCTTGAGGTGATGCAAGCATTTACGTCACCACCAGTGGATGGGATTAGGCCATAAAATGTAAAATAAAAAGATGGTCTTAGATAGTGTAGTATCTGATCAAGGGATGGCTTGATGGTTAGCATATATGAGGGTAAAAAGTCACGTAAAAGGTTTGTTAGTTTTGTTTGGCATGATCTCCCCTGTTCGGAATCCATGCGGCCTCACAGTCCTCTGAATCTTCTAAATGTTTTTCTTCTTTCAGTAGTGATCCCATAATTTTCTTTACCCTGAGTTCAGTCTAACAGGTTAATGGCTTCCATTGCCTGGCTCGTTCTTATTTTTTTAATGGAATTTATCTGCCTACCCTCAGTCATCAGGATCTTTACCCTCCTCATTTGAAAAAAGATTAATTAGGGGTTTTACCATCATGCTACTTTTTGTTCTGCAAGCATTCAAGGGTAACTCTCATTAAGTCACATTACCTTGTTCCTGATTTTTTCTGGATCCTTTATTCCATGAAAAGATTAAGATGACACTTTTTTAAAATTTCAACTTCTGGGGTTTACAAGCCTTGATTTATTACCATGATTTTTTTACCCATCCGAGTCATTTCTTTGTTTGTTTCATTATCTACTTACTTACTTTTTTATATGCTCTCATCCATTTGTAAAATGCTTTGTCTCACTTCTTAGTGGAACCGTCTCTGTTTTTGTCTGCTCAGGACCTTAGTTTTCTGCCTTGTAAGTATCAGTTTCAGTTAGATTTTCTTCCTCCTTCTGTGTTTCCTTATGTTTTCTAAATTCTGTATATTTATTCCTTACTTTCAGCTGTTTTTTTCTTCTTTCATTTTAGATTTGGGTATCAGTTTACATGCAAGCTCACTGCTTTCGTGTTAGTAGCATTGATGTGTCTTCTGCTTTTCTTATACTCTGCTTTCATTCCTGTTTATGAAAGCATTTCTGAAGCACTGCCTTATTTTGTGAAAGACAGCACTCTTGAGGGCATACTTCTTAGTCTGATTGGCTCAAATGCATATTTGTATTTAAATTGATGGTGAACCCAGAACCATAGCGAAGTCATTTAACGCCCTTTGCAATTCCTTAAACGTCAACCCCCATCAATTTAAGATGAGGTCTTCTCTAAAGTTAAAGACCAAAATGCATGTACAGCTTGTTCCTTGCCCCAAATATAAGAAAAATGCAAAGCTACACATACTCCCAACAGACTGGGAGCTTGGGCCCTGTGACAACAAAATGTGGTATTGACATTTATTTATGAAGCCTCGATTTACTCACAGCTTCATAAAGGATACTGGTGCAAGACTGCTATGCCATCGGCCCCTGCTACTAGTTATGGCTCTGGATGATTTTATTTATGGCTATCTTTTTGTTGTTCAGTTTGCATCTTGCATGGTAAGGAACAGCATGAACAGTAGCTCCTGTTTTACTACCACTTTATAGATATAGTCTTGCCATTTTGCCCTATTGCTCTGCATAAGAAAGTGGTATGTGTGACCCTTTTGTGGATTGTCCTACACTTCCAGTTTGCCTGTATATTCTATTGTTTTGATTTTTTTCTTTATATCGTGGGCTATAACTTTAATTGTTTTACCCAGTCTGTCCCTCCTGTGCAATTTGTTTCTAGGAGAGATGCATCCTAGTCAGGGTTTTTTTGCTTGCCATGTTTCTCTTACGGCTACAGTGTCAGGGCTGTCCATTATTTCTTCATGCAGCAGTTCCTTGGAATTGACATTCCTCGCTCATGGTAGAATTACAGCAGAGATGGTTTAAGATGGATATGTACTGTTTTGGGTTAAGATGGATATGTACTGTTTTGGGGAATTATTCAATATCATGTGACCTCTGAATGCAAGTGGACGTTTCTACTTGCAAAAAAAAGCTTGCTTTACTCAGTAGACATACATGAAATGTTTCACTCCATTGTGATCTTCAAAGTATTTTTCAAGGATCTCATTCCATTTTTAGATAGTAGAAGCTAATCAGTACACTGTATTTTATGTCAGACAATCAGGTAACATTTTCTCAGAATGTGGATATTAGTAGTCATTATCTTCCCTTTTTCTGTTGACAAACTACTTTTGTATCATCTATGTGTGTATTTACTTTTTTTTTCCTCCATTAAACACACTACCACAAATTGAGTTTGTTTTGCTAGCTATCTGATAAGGTGGCTGTGGACATTAACGTCTGTCATTAGACAGCAGTTCCACTCCACAAACTGCTGCAAGGAGATTCAGCTGCTGGTCATGGGTGATTCATGATCAGACTGTGAATCCCATGTGCTGTAAGCATAAACAAGCACAGTGTGGATCAACCTTCTACCGGTATAATCCTGATGTTCTTCGTGTTTCACTGTTGCAGTCATTACATTTGGGTTATCTGCCTGCAGGTAGCCCTCAATCAGCCTGATTAACAAAGTCTTGGGTCCTGCATCGATTGCTGTCCCTTCTTCCATGACATCAGGTCGTCAGGGGTATAAAACATGCAGCCGACGCCATTACATCAGTCTTTCTTGCCGCGCGGTGCCCGAAGCAGAAGCCATTCACAAGTGCCGGTCGGCCGACTCCTGAAATTTTCATTTTCGAGTTTCAGAACTGAAGTCTTTAACTAAAGCTAAGTACCCCATTGGGAACACTTTTTCTTGCTCCTTACCGATGTCAGTAAAAGTTAATAATTGCATTACTTGTGGAAAGCAAATACCTCATAAAGATTTTCATTCGTACTGTATTCCTTGCCTAGGTCCTGACCACAACATACCTTGCTGTCGGTTTTGTGCTTTATTTAATAAGTGCACTATCCGTTGTCAGTATATTTTTGCCTCTAAATATTTTGGTTCTCGGTTTAATTATCCAGAAATGTCGTCAGTTAGCCATCTGACTACTGAGATTCTGAAAAAATGCAAAGATAAAGACAGAGGCAGGCCGCCGAGGTCCAAAACTGCAGACGACGCTTCTCCTAAGCCCCTAAGTTAGTCGCCAGTTCTCCGGTACTCAGTGAGGCACTTTTGCAGCCCCTGATACCCGCTACTTCTGATTCGCAGGCCTCTACTGAGACCCATTCGGAGTCCGGTATGCCGCGAGATGCTTCAACTATGGAACCCGCGGATGTCTCTACCTTGGATGGGTCCGGAGCTGCTTTGCAGGCACCAGCTTCTGAGGGTGTATTCAGGCCTACGGACTTGCATATTAAACCAACGCCTCCTTCTTTACTTAGGCCTAAATCTCGATCCATGCCTAAAAAAACGACAGCCAGGCCACGTGCTCAGAACTCTATGCCTAAACAATAAATGATGATAATGGCTGAAGATCTAATAACTCTAATCAGGGGGTAGCCAACCCCTCTCTTATAAAAGGCCTAGGAGTGAACTAGGAGTGAAGTTGATTATGAATCTTCTGATCAAGATTCTGTTTTTTCCTGATTCTTCTGATGATCTGGATTTGCCTTTATCTACTTATGAAGATTCTGATGCAGAGAACTCCATTCCTTCTGCTTCCCCTCCTGAGGATTTTTCTTTTGGGGAAACCTTACACACTCTAAGGGAGCATTTCCACTGGGAAAGCCAGGATTTTTCTAATTCAAAAAAGAGGCTTAGGAATTTCCTTCTCCTACCTCAGCATAGGCCTTTAGCTATTCCTCCTGTACTAGACGTTGTTGATGATGCTTTTTCGGAATCTAGTTTGGCCCCTGATTCCCTGCCTCCTGCTCCCAGAAAACTTGACAAGATACTACATGGTCCCTGAGTCCCATAAGTTCCTTTCTAAAAATACTATTGCAGATCCAGAGACTATTTCACAGGGGCCCAAGGGCATTAAGGTTTCTACTGCTAAAAATCCTCCCCTTCTGATAGAGATTCCAGGGCACTGGATAGATGGGGTAAGAAGGTTTACACTTCTGCAACTTTGGACATTAGGGCTTTAAACTGCCAGTTTCATATGTTAAAGTATCAGCAACATGTTATTGGACTGCTTAAACAGAAAATGATGTTGATTCCTGACTGTGTGGAAAATAAAGAATTACAGGATTTAATGCATTCTGATGAACAAGTTGGAAAACATACTTTGCAATGTGGTTTTGATTCATTAGAGTCCTCTTGCAGGGCTGCTGTTACTGGGTCTGTGCTCAGAAGGCATGCTTGGCTTAAGTAACAATATTTGTCTGATCATGTTAATGCTAAATTGTTGGATGTTCCTTTAAATCAGGACCGCCTATTTGGCAACAAGGCTGAAGAAGTTCTTAAAAAGATGGAAGATAAAGCTAAATCTATGCAAACTGTTAAAGATTTTTTACAATTTCAGCCTCCTAGATTTAATAGGCACTGGCCCTCTAAGAATTGGTCCTTTCCAGCCCCTTCCAGGTCTTCTCAAGCCAAACCCAGACACAGCAAAAAACCCAGGTTTCAGTCCCTGGGGACACACAGAACTAAGCAGTGGGGGGGCCTCCACTTTCAAATCTGGGAATAATAAGACTCCCCCCTATGGTAAACTGTCTCAATGACTGCCTTTTAAAATTTCCAAGCACTTATCAACTGACTGCCCCTTTGGGTGGAAAGATTGTTCTTCATTCAAAGAATTGGGAACTCATTACCCAGGACAAATGGGTTTTAAATATAGTGTCCCAGGGATACAGATTCCACTTCCACACGTTGCCAACACCAAGCGGGTGGCCGGACCTACCCCCAGATCAGTGTGCAGAGGCCCAAAAAGAAGTACTTTCTCTCTTAAGCATAGCGGCTATTCAACTGGTACCAGAAGAGGAAAAGGGACAAGGTTTCTACTCAAGACTTTTCCTGGTACCCAGAAAAAACAATTCATGGCATCCTATCCTGGACCTGTCTACTCTAAACTCCTTTTTGGAGATTCCAAAATTCAAGATGCTGACTCTTCACCACTTAACTTCCTATGTTATGCAAAGATGCCTGGTTAGCAACACTAGATTTAAAAGAAGCATACCTGCACATCCCAATCAGGAAGTCTTGCAGAAGATGCCTATGCTTCAAAGCAGGCTACACGCACTATCAGTTCTCTACACTGCCCTTTGGCTTATCTACTGCGCCCAGGGTATTCACAAAGTGCCTAGCTCCAGTTATTGCATTTTGCAGGCCAGGAAATATTCAGTAAAAATCCACTACCAATCATTAGCGGACCGGAGTTCTGCTGTGGCGACCCCTAACTGGGAAAAGCCGAAAGACACAAACAAACAAACCCATACCTGGACGATTGTCTAATTCAGGCAGAAAGCCAGGACATACTTTTGAATCATCTGGTCTTTGTACAAAGGGTTCTAACTTGTCTGGGGTACACCATAAACGAAAAGAAATCACACCTGGTACTCTGTCAACAAATTATATTCCTGGGAGCAAGCTTGAATACAACTTCCCAGATGGCTTACCTCACGCCAGAGAAACAAATTCATTTGAAAACCTACTTCAATCAAGTGGCCACAAAAACCCTACTATCTGCAAGACAAATACTGCAAGCCTTTGAGTTCATGGCCTCCTGCATTCTTCTAATTCCATATCCAAGACTGCATATGAGGAAACTACAGTGGTATCTAAAAAGCCTATGGTGTCAACATTCTCAAGACCTAGAAAACAATGATTCCTATCATACCTTGCCTACACCTAGAGTTCCTTTGGTGGGCAGAGGCCTGCCACAAAAACAAGGAACTACCATTCACACCACCCCCTGCCGCCCAAACCCTAACAACAGACTCATCAGACTGTGCATGGGAGGCTCACCTGGCAGGGAAGTGTATTCAGGGCAAAAGGAACCCAAGTCAAATGCACCTGCATATCAATCAAAAAGAAATGGTAGCTGTACAGAATGCTCTGACAGCCTTCAAGGACCACATACTTCCAGGACAACTAATAGTAAAGACAGACAACAGCACTGTTATGTGGTACATAAACAAGCAGGGGGGATACAAATTCTTACCCCCTCTGCAGACTAGCCATGGCATTGTGGAATACAGCCTTGAGCTACCAAGTGCACCTACAAGCTCAATTCCTGCCAGGAAAATTAAATACACTGGCAGACGGACTAAGCAGAAACCTCATGGACCCACACGAGTGGAAACTGGAACCAAGGATTTTCAACATGTTGGCAAGCAAATGGGGGAGCCCAGATATAGACCTGTTTACCTCTCCCCAGAAGTACCAATTGGACAAATCTTGGCACAAGGGCTCCCCACAAACAAGCCTGGAAAGTGGATGCTCTGTCCTTCAACTGGAAAAACCTATCAGTCTATGCCTTCCCCCCTCTGCCTCTGCTCTCCAAAGTATTACTAAAAATCAAACAGGACAAACCAAGGATGATTTTGATTGCTCCAGACTGGCCGCACCAACACTGGTATCCCCTCCTGTGCACTGTGTCATGATTATCTCCAAGGCACCTGCCTCAGACTCCTTCCCTGCTGTCTCAGCAGGAGAACCAGATTCTGCACCCTCAGCTTCTAACACTAAACCCTGCAGCCTGGCTAATTACTTAATTTCTCCTTTCCCATCCCTCAGAAAACCTGTGATGGATATCATTTTAGAGGCAAGGAGGCCTAGTACTAGAAAATCTTATGCTGAAAAATGGAAAAGATTCTGTGCCTGGAACCAATCTCAAGGGATGAGCCAATACTTAACTGAGATGTTTCACAAGGGCCTGTCTTTTTCCTCCATTAAAATCCATGCCTCAGCCATTTCAGCTCATTATAACACAGACCTCCCCTCTTCTCTCATCCACTGCTCAAGCAGTTCCTCAGAGGGGCCAAAACTTTGAGACCACCCAGGAGAGCTCCAACCCCAGCCTGGGACCTTAACGTTGTCTTGGAGAAACTCACTCTGCCTCCTTTCGAGCCAGCTGCTACTCATTCTTGGAAAACAGCTTTCTTTTTATCAATCACTTCAGCTAGAAGGGTATCTGAATTACTGGCCCTTATGGCAGTGGAGCCTTTCATCATCTTTCATGCGGACAGGGTGTCCCTCAGAACCAATCCATCCTTCATACCCAAGGTGGTATCCAGTGTGGCTCTTAATAAGTCCATTCATTTGCCAACCTTCTTTCCCAATCCACAGAATAAAGGGGAACAGGTATTGCATTCCTTAGATGTGCACAGACAACTTAGATTCTACTTGGACAGGACTAAACCTCAAAGGAAATCTGAACAACTGCTGATGGCATTTGCTGCAGGGGCAGAGGGGAAGGCTATTTCAAAGCAAACCATTACCATTTCTAAATGGATAAGCCATTGCATTCATTTCTGCTATAAGCACCATGGAAAACCTATCCCCCAGGGAATCCGACTTCCCTCAACCAGGGCTGCATCTTCCTCTACAGCATTTCTCAGAGGCGTCCCTACCAGGGACATCCTAGAAGCTGCTACCTGGAGTTCTGTACTTACTTTCACCAAGCATTATCATTTGCCACTTTTCTCTAAATCCAGAGCTGGCTTTGCCACTGCAGTCTTGCAGGGCCTTATAGCTGGCCTTATGCTATCTAAATTCCTCCTCCCAACCATAGCTTTGGGAATCTACCCAAATATAATGACTGCAACAGTGAAACACAAAGAACATAGTACAGTTGTGTACACTTACCATAAATGTAGATGTTCAAGTGTATTCACTGTTGCAGTCCTGGTTACCCTCCCTCCAGCCCCCTAACTTCTTTTGGCTATACCTCTACTTTCCTTTACTGAGCTTAAAAGCCTTTTTGGTGTATTTGCTTTTTTGTTGGAAGTATATCTTTGTACTTTTTATATTTAATTGCTTCCCATTAGGGGAGCACCTGACATCTGGGGCAAGAAAAATGGATGTAATGGCGTCGGCTGCATATTTTATACCCCTGATGACCTGACGTCATGGAAGAAGGGACAGGAATCAATGCAGGACCCACGACTTTGTTAATCAGGCCAACTTGAGAGCTACCTGCAGGCAGATAACCCAAATGTAATGACTGCAACAGTGAATACACTCGAACATCTACATTTATGGTAAGTGTACACAACTGTACTTTCTTGTCTTGTAGATCTTAATAGATTTTTGTAGAAGATAATCCTAGCCTTACTGCTGTAAGTGTCAAAGAGAACAGAGAGGGAATTTGGTAGCATAGTGGTAATACTTGATAGCTAATCGGATGTGGAGTAAAATAACATCTATACAGTGCAAAGTAGGTGGTATTGACTTTTGGTTGAATTGTCCCACTCATTGCTGCTGGTCCGAAGTGACCAAAAAGGGTTCCAGGTTGTGCAACCATCCAAGTATGAAAACCCAGATGGCTCCCTGTAAAACAGGAGCCAGTCAGTGAAGGTTCAAGCAGAATTTCAGTTGGGCATGTAGAATAAAGAAACTTCCCTTTCTTCTCACAAAAAGCTTGTTGAGAAACCTTCCACACATTTCCACTTAGGCAACTTGCACAATGAATCCTCATGAAGTGCAGTGAAGTGTAGTCCCATATGGAAAGAGGGCATGTAAAACAGTAGAATCTGATGTTGTCCTTTTCATTCTTCCTCAACATATGGTTTTAGATCCAATCCTTGGACCTGACTTGGCTGTTTATTTCAAACTTAGGATCCAGCTCTCGAGCTTCTCCCTGTACTCATAATGCTCTAATGTATAACCAAAGCCCCAGATCTCATTTGCCGCCTTTGAGAACAGACTCAACTTTTCTTAGCTTTCGAGCATTTTTGGGTTTGTAAGTAGTACCAATGTTTCTATTTGTAAAAACTTTCCTTTGAACTTTTCTCTGCTTAAAATTTTCCTCCCTCTCCCTTTTCAAGTTATCGCTGGTGTTAGCCTTTCTTTCAATTATTTTAAACAGTATTTTTTTACCATTGTTGGTATTTGCAACAGCCTGCTGTTATTTAAAAATAACTAAATAAATAAGAAAACGTATTGTTTTTTTTTTTCCTTGTTGTTACTGTTCTGTTTTGTTTCCTGTGACTTTTTTTCTGCCATCATGTTGGAGAAACCCACAGGGCTTAAAAAGTCCACTTCATGTGGGAATAAAATCCCTCATTCAGATGCCCAAAGGAGTGCGTGTACTGCTTAGGAGCTGATCATCTGAATACTGGTTGTAAGATTTGGGTGAACTTTAATCCCAGGGCCTTAGCGGATAGTTGCAACAAACTTATATTGAGAGGACTTTTACCGGCTGCTACTTTTTCTTCAGGGTCTCAAACCCCCTCCATACACAGTAAGTCAGTTTCTCCAGAGCATAGGAAGTGCTCCCTTATGAAGTCCACTGGGTCATCTTCAGAGCCATCTGTGAAATCCAGAAAGACTTGGGATCCTACACCTCTGGATCCTAAGTCTGGACCATCACATCTGAAGCCTTCAGATCCTCAACTTTCCTCTACAGTCATTACAATAAGCTCTATCTGTATACCTTTGGATCCTAGAGCCTCAGATCCTAAACAAGGTATAAGTTATAGGAGCATTACTCCAGACTGTACCATTAAAACCATTTCTCCTACCCCGCCTTCAAGATTGCTTCAGACACCTAAGAAGCACTCTAGGCCTCCTTCCACTTCCTCCTCTAAGTCATCCAAGAGCTTTTTGGAAGCAGAATTGGCTAGGATGATGCAAAAATTTCTTAGAGTGCAGATTCAGATAGGGGTCTTACCAACTCCATCCACTACTGGATCTGTGAGTATGCCTAGAACTTATGCAACCTTATTTTTTCCTTCTGCAATTTGCTCTGTTGTTTTGGAGTCCCAGATTCTGAGATCCCGGAGGGGTCTGGTATCTTTGACTCCAATGAGTTCCTTGATTAGTTCTGCCCTGATGCTGTTGGATCAGAATGGGTCACGGAGCAGAAATGTTGACATTGAATCCAAGGGGATGGGCTCAGCTCCAATTTTGTCAGATCCATCCCTTCCTGTCAGAGCCTAGGCTCTTGACAGTTTGGATCCATTTCTGCCGCAGAGGCTCGGATCCGGGGAGGTTCCTGGTATGTCCTCCTCGGTAGTTTCGGCTCTGAGGAGGCAGATTGGAGTTCCCTAGTTTCGTCTGCCTTTGAGGTGGTAGAAAGGGCTTTTTCTCTCCACAGAGAACCACCCTCTCATATCTCAACTCCAACTACCTTTCCTCCAATCGGGTCCTAGCTCTGAGTCACACAGAAGTATTCTACAGGGACAGTAAGAATTAATAAGTGTTCAGCAAGTTCCTGTGGAGGAACTTCTGTTCTCTTCAAAGACTTCACCTGAGCATTCCACAGAGGAAGTTTATTGGAAAAGAATGTGTAAAAGGAGACAAATCAACTGCCCTTTGGAGTCTGTCATAGAGGATAGTAATTTTGATGGAGAGGAGTCCCTCAGGTCACTATCTGATGACATCTCCTCTGGAGATATCCTAGAGATGTTGAAACGAAAAGGTGGTTGGTCTTCACAAAACCCCTCACCAGAAGATTGGTATTTTTGGAGACTTTTGGTTTTGCCCAGTCTACGTCTTCAGTTACCCCCACCCCCTGGCAGACAAAGTTATTGACTTAGCCCGTTGGGCTTGGAAGGAGATGGACACAGTTGTGCCTATTCCAAAGAGACCTGACAAGCTTTTGGCACTCCTCTCTGACAGGCCATACTGGAGCAAGGGGGTCCCAGTAGATGCTTTGTTGGTGTTAGTGGCAGTTACCATTAAGGAGCTAGCAGAACAGAGCTCTACTGTTCATCTGCCTAACAGGGAGTCTAAATTGTTGGACAGGTTTGGAAAGCGAGTTTTGCCCCAGCAACCTTTGCCCCTGAGGTCACTAAATTACCTGGCACATTTTTCACTCGGCTTGAGAGAAACTTGACCAAGGAGCTCTCAGATACTCTGAGTCCATGTATGCTAAGGATTTCAAAAGAACATCCTCACAGCTGGCCACTCTTTTGTCCATATCAAATCCTTTGATGAGGTTGATCTCTCACATGGCTGAAGGCACCTTAAGAGCAGCCAGTTCCAACATTGCCTTAAGGAGACATGTCTGGATGCAGCAATGCAACTTCACTGAACCTTTTAAGATGTCTTTTATTAAAGTCCCCTTTGATGGCACTTCTCTGTTTGTGCCATCAGTTAATGAGACACTGACCTGCAGTGAGAAAGATGGAAAGACTCTGTCTGCGGTAGGAATCAAGTTTTCTACTCTTCAATGAACCTTTTCTAGGAATCAGTGTCGGTAAGAAGATTTGGTTCCACAAATCTCAGGAGGGTGACAATTCCTCCAGAGGCAGATGGCGAAATTTCAGTGGCAGACATCAGCCAAGAGGCAGAGGAGGCCCACAAAATCAGGGCTTCTGAGATTCTTCCTTGGATAATCCTTTCCAGTGCTCCTGAATTGCTGCTGACTGTCCAACTCAGGAGGCAGTCAAGGGTCAATTGTCTTTGCACCCAGATGCCTGGACAAATATAACACAAGATTCTTGGGTGCTAAGCATAATGATCTGCTTGAGTAGTTGATCGTCTTTAAAGACATTTGTAAAATATCAGCTTTGTTTTCTTTTCATTAGGTGCAAGTTTGCTTTTTAGATCCAGTGGGTGAGTATGTACAAGTTGTTCCAAATGCCTGAGTTTAATATTTGCAGGTCTTTGGCAGAGTATGCATGATTTCTGTTTCATCTGTGTGGTGATGCATGTTGTTGGTAAATATATAACAGAGCACTGAGTGTCAATCCTTGCAGGACTTCAGTATTGGTTATGTAGTTACAGGAAAATCCACCATTTTGCGATGGCACAGCAGTAGTCCAATCTTTGCAGTAGATTGTGAACCAAAGTTGAATAGTTTAGAAATGACTGGTGGTTGACCATGTAAGATGCCTTAGAAATGACTAGAAATATGACTGCTGTGGTAAGGCCTATGTATTTATGCTTTGCCCTGGGGTTAGTGTAAGTAGTGCCATTTGGTTACCATCTGCAGGTCTAAGTCTGTGTTGGATTTCAATTAACCTTATATGTATTTAATATGCCAACAGCTGCCAGGCTGAGACTGAAAAAATGGTCAGAATTGCTCTAACCTGATAAACAAATTTAAATAAATAAACTTAAGTAAAATAAATAAACAAATGTATAATGCATTCCAGTGTTTTCATAGAAGGCTTAGTGCACAAATTGATGTCCTACCATATTACTGTTGCAGTATTCTTTACATAAGGGATCTCCTGCCAAGGGTAGCCCAATGTGCGGCCGGTACATTGGCCTTAGGAATTTACAGACATCAAATGTATGCTCCTCACATAAGTTGTAGAACATAAAAATGGCATACGAACGTACATACCTCAGAATTTCTTTGCTACCAGTCCAAATTCCAGCACTGATTGTCGATCTGAATGGCTCCTTCTTATGTGCTGGTTACTGATCTGTGTTTCAGATATGTACCCTGTTGGGGTTTCTTCCTATCTGCATCTAATTTTATTTTGGTGTGTCCACATGTCATCCATAAAGCACGACCATAAAAAGTGTTCTATCTGCCAAGTGTTTGCCCCTAAGACTGTATGTGGTTGCCTCTCCTCCTTGTCGATTTACTTAGAGAACCAACATCTAAAGTTGTTGAAGCAAGGTGCTATGGCAGAGTCTTTCCATCCCAAATGTCAGCCACCTGTCAAGACAAAGGCCAAAATATTCAGGTCAGATTCGACTGCTGTCCCACCTCTGCTGGACGTCTCTCACAAGGCTGGTGAAAGGCCAGAGGATCATCTGGTTGTTGTTTTGGATTCCTCTGCCGTGGCCCTATAGGAATCTGACTTCTTGCATGTCCTCAGGACTTTACAAACTTCCGCTCCAGACGTTGAAGGGGAACCTTGGCTGATTATATCTGGGGGACTTAGGAAGATACCACAAATCCTAGTTCGTGAGGAGATTCCTCTTACATTCGTTAAATGTTGGCAAGGGGTCTGTACCTCCTAGGGTTTTTCTGGCAGATGTCCCTCAAAAGAAAAAAAAAAGGCATGTTTCCTCTGCTGTTAAAGATCCCCAGCATGACTGGCAGGATTTTATTCAGGGATTATTTAGTGCCTTGATAGCCTTAAAGTCTCCTCAAGGAATTTCTGTGGCTGCTCCTCCCTGGTCATCTACTCCTCTTAAGAGACCCAGAGAGCAGGAGTCCTCTGAAGAGGAATTGGATTCTGAGGAAGGATCTTTGGTATATTCTTCTCAAATCCTTTTTCCCTTGGATTATGGATCCGAGGAGAAAGATTCTGCTAGTCCATATTCTCCCTTAGAAAAACTCTCCTTTGGTACCACTGTTTTTCACATGATGGAATATTGCAAATGGGACTGTTTTCACATTTCTGATATTCAAAAGAGGTATTATGAACTCCTCCAGATGGAGTCTCCCAAACCCTACACTGTTCCTCCAGTTCTGGCTGCCCTCTCAGATACCTTTTCAGCAGCCTCTGTTGCCCTTGATTCTCAGCCTCAAGCCCCCAAGAAACCTGATAGATTTTACAAGGTGCCCGATTGTATGTTTTTGTACAAATGCCCTTCTGCTGATCCTTCTGTAGCATATGTCTCTTCTGACAGACCTTCTAAACTTTTTCCATCTACTAAACTTCTTTGTTCAGATAGACAGTAGAGCCATGGAATATCTAGGCAAAAAGATTTACACTGCTGCCACCTTGGCTTTAACCAGACTTATGACCAGGTATGTTTCAGCTCTTATTTCTCAAGCTTCTCAGGCAATATGTGACTGCCCTGATTCAGAAGGGAAGGTCTTGGCCTTACATTACTAGTTTCTACACTTCAGATGAATTGCCATTCTGTTAAATGTAGTTAAGATGCCTCTGATGCTTCCTCTAGGGCTGTATCATTTGGTTCTGTTTTGAGACATTGCTCTTGGCTTCATCTTCCGTCCTTATCTGATGATATTAAAGCTGAATTGTTGGATGCCTCTCTTAATAATAAGAAACTGTTTGGCTCTGCTACTGCAGAACTTTCTAAGTCCCTCCACTCTGAAAACCTTGCAGGAACTGAAACATATTTTTGTTTCTCCAGTCCCTAAATTCCAGAGTAATAATTCATCCAGAACTTCTTTTGTACACAGACAGCCTTGCCCTCCTCCTAACGGTAAAAAGGGTTCTAGGCTTGTATCTCCTGCTAAGTCTACTCAGCCTCTTTTCAAGACAAACAAGGTTCTATCTGACAGTCAACTTCCACTCTCCATGGACCAGGTCCCCTTATCTCTTCATCTTTCCCTTCCCAGTTGGTTAAGGGTCACTCAATACTCTTGGGTCCTGTCTGTCATCTACTGGGGGATATTTCATGGTATGGAAATCCCTTTCTACTTTTCTAGGCATCTCTCACCCTCCTCAGGAACAGCTTCCTTTCTTTCCCGAACTGCTTCAGGGACTTCTGGCTCAGGGCACCCGTCAGGTTGTGTCCCCTGCTCTGGAAGAGAAGGGGTTCTGTTCCAGAATGTTTCTTGTTTCCAGGAAAGAAAGAAGGCACCTGGAGACCCATTCTGGACCTTTCTCAGCTCAACACCTTTCTAATGGTACCTTCTTTTTGGATGTTGTCCCTTCAAACCCTGTTTCCTCTTCTTTTTCCCCAGGTGGTATCTCTGGACCTCAAGGATGCCTATCTTCATATCCCCATTCATCTCATTTTCAGGAAGTTTTACATTTCCCTGTTTCTTTCTTGTATTTGCATTTCTCTGCTTTGCCCTTTGGCCTCTCAACTGACCCAAGGATGTTCACCAAATGTCTCACTCCTGTCATTGCCTTCTGCAGGATATGAGGGGTTCAGATCTTTCCTTATCTATATGACCTGCTTATTCAGCCTTCATCCCGTGAGGTCCTGCTTCACCCTGCTTCAGCACCTCCTGTTTACTGTTTGACTGCTAAGTCTGGGGTTTACCTCAGACTTTCAGAAATCAGTCCTGATTCCTTCTCAGGAACATATTTTTCTTGGTTGCAGGATCCAGACCATTCCCATGCTGCATCTGTGCCTCCACCCAAGGCCCTCTCTCTGATCACCTTTTTTCAGTCTTTCCTTCCTCTGGCTTTAGTTACAGCAAGGGATTTTTTCAGGGTCCTAGAATTCATGAATTCCACCATTCCTATGCTGCGTCTAACAAGGCTTCATATGAGAAAACTACAGTCATTCCTAAAGTCAGTATTGCTTCAATGCTGTCATCCACTGGGTTTCCTAGTTCCCTTCCATCCCTGCCTCAAACTCAAACCTCAGTGAGGGATTCATCAGTTGTCTCTCAATCCAGGACTTTCTTTTCAGCCTCCAATCCCATCTCAGGAACTTTTTTTGGATGCCTCATACGGGTGCTAGGAAGCCTCCTTCGGTTCCCTCAAGGTCCAGGGACTGTGGGCTCCCTATCAGGAGTCATATCACATCAGCATCAAGGAGATAAGTGCTCTCCTTTTAGCTCTTCCAGCTTTTCATTCCCTCTTTCTTCCAGTACCTCTCAAGGTCTTCACAGACATTACCATAGTGATGTGGTGTATTAACAAGCAAAGGGAGACATGGTCTTACCTTGTTTGCAGACTTGCTCTTCTTGTCTGGGATCTAGCGGTCCAGTATCAAGTGACTCTTCAAGCTGTCTACATTCCTTCAGAACAAAATATAGTGGCTGACTCTTTTAGCAGATCCAGTACACAGGCTCACAAATGGATGCTTCACAGAGATGTGTTTCTGGAAATTGTCCATCAGTGGGGGTAGTCCACAAGTAGATCTTTTGTCTCTTCTTTGAAAAGACAACTTTCTCTCTTCTGTGCCAGAGTCCCTAGTCCTCTGGCTTGGAAGCTGGATGTCCTATATTTTCCTTGGAAGGGGATGTTTATCTGTGCCTTCCCTCCCCTTCCCCTAATTCCAAGGTCCCTGCTCAAGATCAAGCAAGACTCACTTTTGGCCCAGACAGCATTGGTCCCCTATTCTTCACTTGGCCAGCGGCAATCACCACAAGTTACTGATAAAGTGGACCTTCTCACACAAGACGAGGGATCTCCTATCCATCCTCACCTGTCCACTCTTCAACTGATGCTGTGGGTGATAGGGTCTTGATCCCCTTTAAGCACCTCTTTTCTAAGGATGTGCTTAAGGTTCTGCAGGAGGCCAGGAAGCCCACTACCAGGAAAACATATTTGTCCAAATGGAAGAGATTTTCTGTCTGGTGCCTTTCTCATAACTAGGATCTCTTTTCAGTGGGGATCCCTCTGGTTCTCTCTTATTTGTGTGAATTGCTGCATGTTAGGTTAGCATATTCTTCAGTTAAAGTTTACACAGCACCTGTTTCTGGTTGTCTGCCATTGACTCCTCCTCTTGCCTCTAGGTTTGAGAACAAACAATTCCTTAAAGGCATCCTTCATATCAGGCCTTCCACGAGTCTATTCCACCTTCTTGGGACCTCAATTTTGTGCTTAAAAAATCGAGCCTGCAATTCAGTTTCCTTGCAGGCATTGTACTTGGAAGACTGCCTTCTTTTGGCCCTTACTTCAGCTAAAAGAGTATGTGAACTCCCAAATTCTTATGGTTGTTTCTCCTTTCTTAGTTTTTCATAGGGACATGGCGTCTCTTCATACTAATCCTTCTTTTATGCCCAAGGTGGTTAATGAGTTATCTCTTAATCAGTCTATTAATTTGGCCTCCTTTTTTATTCTCCGCAGTCTGATAGTAAGAAGGTTCTACTTACCTTGGACTTCCATTGGCAGCTCAGATATTATTTGGATAAGACTAAGGTCATTCGCAAATCTGAGCAAGTTTTTATTTCCTTTCATTCCAGATCTTTGGGTTTAACAGTTTCTAAACAAACCATATCCTCCTAGATCTCTAAGGACATTTCCTTTTGTTATTCCTTTCATGGTAAATGGAGTTTTACCTCTGTAAAGGCTCATTCTGCTGGAGCTGTTTCTTCCTCTGGTGCTTTTTTTCAAAGGACTGGATACCAGTTCCATTCTTAAGACTGCTACTTGGACTTCTGTCCATGCCTTCAATAAACATTACAAGTTGGATGTTGTTTCCAAAGCAAGACCTGGCTTTGCCAGCGCTATCCTATGGGTTTCTAAAGGGCTGTTCTGTGCCTTCCTCTTCCCAAGTTTCTTTCTGAACTTTTCTACTCTCCCTTGTGTAAAGAATACTGAAACAGTTATATGGAAGGACAAAGTGCAGTTGTGTAAAATCTTTTCATAACAGTAGATGTCCTTCTCTTCATGGTTGCAGTATTCATTCCCTCCCTCCTCCCCTTCTGCTCTGCCTTCCTGGCCTGGAATTCTGTTTTTTTTCTCCTTCTGGATGCATATGTTCCTCCTAGTTCCTATGGATACTTGTTCCTCCTGGGTTTTTTAGTTCTGAGGTATGTATGTCCATATGTCACCTTTATGCCCTATGCCTTGTGCGGGGAGCATGTGTGTCACATGCAATCTCTATAAATTCATAAGGCTTTGGTATACTGCCCAGACGTTGGGCTGCCCTTGGCAGGACATCCCTTATGTTAAGAATATTGCAAGAATGATGAGAAGGACATCTACTGTTATGGTAAGATTTTGCACAACTATGCTTTCTGTAGTTATCTAGTCTGGTTTGGTCATCACCTTTGCAGAGAAGTATAACTTTGCATATTTCAGTAGTGTAAGGGGAAGATCGTTGATTTTGTTTATTTACCTGGTTAGTGGTATGAGAATGCACAGTACCCATTTCTTTAACTATCCTCATGTCGTTCATTCATTGTATGTGAGACATACTTCTCCAGTTGTTGATTGGAAATGAACTTTAGATTAAGGTTGGTTTGCTTGTTGAATATTAATTGTGTTGGACTGCTGTTGCAGAATGTATTCCTTTATTATTGACTTGGAAAAAGCAAACATTGACAATGTCCCCTTGTGAATGAAGGTTCAAAGGGTTTTCATTTGAGGGTTTGGTGATTCCTGTATTGTTGGAGAAACTAGATGGGTTACACAGCTTTACTTGTTGAAGGTTTGTAAAGTGATTTTGTTTAGCTTTTCATCTTAAGTAGGTGACATTTATTTTCTGTGAGTACATATTCACTGAGTTGGCATTGTTATTCTGTTTGTAGTTCTTCCAATCTGCATCTTGATTGCACATATTTCACCATACCATTTCATCAATATATGGCAACATACTATTTTGGACTTTTTGTTTTTCATAATGGAATGCAGTTATCTAGAAGGTTGAAAAGGAATGAGATGAAGGTTTTTCAATGCTGAGTTGATGTCTCCAGCCTAATCTATAGACTTCCAGCTAACTTGTATCACTCCACCAATGCTTTCAGTTGGGATGAACTTTCTTAGATTTGGATATTAACAGAGAAGGTTAGTGTTTCCATACTGTGAGTGTAGCACAGTGGTCATTTATATGGCTGGGTATTGTTCCTCTTCATTAATAATTACCAGTTTTCTTTCTCTACTCTGCTCTTTATTTGGTAATCTAAAACAGTTAAGCCAAGGATATCCATGTATGAGAATCCTGCCGTGTGAATGTTGATACCAATTGTGAGAAACTCAGTTCGGGTATTTTTTGTGGTAAAGTCTTCATTCTGTTGTTTATTCCTTGATATGTTGAAGTAATTTAGGAGGCGTTCTTTCTTGCAGATACCATCATACCAGGAGATAGTTTTTGGCGCTGGTTTATTTGCTTTATTTGGCTATATTATATTTAGCATGGGGCTATTTAACATTGTCTGTTGTTATAGTCAGTAATACGTTTTTGCATCCTGCTGTAGGTGGTTGTCAGTCTCTTTTCATTTTGACTTTGTATTGGACTGAGATAGTATAAGTATGCCTTCTTACATTTTGTCTGTCTTTTCTGAAGACTCTGTATCCTGGTTTGGCAAACTCTGTCCATACGTGAGGTTTAAATCTTGATTCTAAGATGGCAAATATGTCAGGTGGATTTGTTGGTATCCAGGACTGGAACTGTGGGATATTACACAACGTCAGTTTTTGTGCATTTGTGTGAATAATTCTTATTTCTATTGTATTTTGGCTTAGAATTATTGTGACATTGTGATTTGATTGTGAATTACTTAGTAGACCTGGATTGGGTTCAGGATATTCTGAGCACAGAGGCAGAGGAGGGGTGAGGATATTTTACTGGGATTTTTGGTGGTTCATGAATTAATATACTTTACTGTTAGAAAAACATTTTTTTTAGAATTAAGTATTAGTCCTACCACTGACACACAGGCTTTGAAAGAACAACTAGTAGAAACTGAAAATTTATTTACAGAATAAGTTAAAAGTAAACAAAGCTAAATGCAATTTATTGTTGTGTAACTTGAAAAAGTCAGTTTATGAAATGACTTTAGGTAGAGCAAGTGGACCATTATAAATGTTTGTGGATGATATTTTCATTGTAATACTTTTTAGAAAGCCCACATAATACCTGATGTTGCAGTTAAAAAAGGCAGTGGTAAGACTTGTGGAAGATGTAATATCATCTGACTTATGACTGCAATAAAAACAAGATAAATACTTTCTTGATTGGAGTAGAAATCTGTAACACCAAAATAAAATGTATTTCTTTAAGAAAGCATTCTTCCTACTTTGTCAAGCCTTTAAGTTATCAAAATATTTTCCATCTTTTTACATTAGTAATAAGTTTGACATGACTGAAGAGATTGTAGATGTGAGAGTCCTGACCATTTGGCTTAACCATGTTAGATTACCAGATAAAGAACTGCTAAAGATAGCACTAGTAGAGAAAGTAAAGTGGCAAACTGTTAATAAATGTGTATCTAATTTGCAAATAATCCACATCTGCTAACTTTTTTAATCAATGCATCATCAGAATTGCCCATTATTATCAGAATCATCTGACCATGAGATGTCCACCCTACAGACTGTTATACAGGAGTATAATTCATCCCGCAAAACATTCATCAATCACTGCCATTTACTCTTGAACCCAAAGAAAACCAAAGTACTCCGTTTTGCACCTAAGTCATACCATAACCAAAAATGTGCATTTAGAATATTGTCTGCACAAAACACAATACCAGTCTCTCTCACTAAATTACTAGATGTTACCATAGATGATACACTAAAAGTTGACATATATATTAGCAGTATGATCAAAAAGACTGACATAAAACTAGTCTATTTTACAGAGTATCCGTTATCGCTCCCTTTACTCTAGAAAAACAATTACCTTAATATTTCTCCTACCCAAAGCAGACTTCATCAGAATAATGAATCAACAGTGCCTCTAATTTTTATACAATTCAATAACCTCGGCAATTATTCAATAATTAATAAATTAGTTAAAACCATCAAGTTTAAACATTTTGTGTGCAAATTGGGTTAATCAAACTAGGTTGACCCCTGAGTGTATTGTACGTTCTTAAAACTACCAAATAAAGTGCAGCTGTGCTAGAAAATGTATATAATTATATGTTTGTCTTTGGATATTGTGTACATTTAAATATATACATTTGAATGTGTATTAAAAACAATTTAATGATTCATATTGTGGTGTGTATTAAAATATGTTTCTTAAAGGAAATAGGTAATTTTGCAAAGTCTAAGAAAATATATGAAAAAATGAACTATATTTCAAATCAAGATGCAAGGAAATTTGGTTGTTGTAATTATAGGACCACCTTAAAATAATATAGTTGATTTCAAGACAGTGTACACTAATGAAATAATGATAATAACAATATTATAATAATAATGTTATAATTATAAAAGTATTGTAATAATAATAAATTTTAAAACCTTTTGTATAAATATAAACCAAGTAGTATAAAATACAATAAATACATGTAAAAAATTACTTGTTAAAAAATTACTTGTTAAAAAGTTGAATGTTGTATATTAAATATTTAATAAAATATACAAATGTTCTAAGAAGTAATAATTCTCCTTTGGTCCAGTACATGAATATATTGTTAAATATTAATAAGGGTCAAACTGAAGCAGCTTTGTCAATTAATATAGCTTTTATATTAATATATTCGTTGAGACCTGGAAAATAATTGGATTTAAGTCTCAACTGCCAATTAATCTCCCTTTGTAGTAGGATGTTCTTGAAGTCACCTCCCCTAGTGTCTGTTTTTATCAAATCTAAAATTGCAAACTTGAAATCTGTAAAACCTTCACAAAATACAGAATGTATTGTTGAATATAATGAATTTTCAGATTGTTTCACCAAAATTTTGGAAAATAATTGGTCTATTACCTTAATTACAACCAGCTCAGACTGGCCCATACATCCTTCAACATCCAGACAAATGTCCAGTTTTCAGTTCCATAATAAATGGGTACTCCCCACCGAGATCACTCAGAACAAATACAAACGTCTTGTCCATGCTCAAAAACTAATAAACATGGTCATGCCATGTGCTCTGGCAAGCCTGCTAAATGCTAGAACATTCTTTCAATGTACATTAAACAAAATACAAATGTAAAGCATCCTAAACTTATCCATAGGGGAACACTTCTTCAGTTCTAGAATATGTCCATGCAAATCCACCCCAGGCTAAAATACATTTCTTAAATTGCTAGCACCAGTAAGCAACTAGGCATATCAAAGAGTCCTTTTACAAGGTAAAATCTTACTATATGGATCCATTCTTTTAAATTATTACAACTGAAGCAGTTCTTGCCAGTATTCCATTTTACTAAAGTGATTATTATAGATATCTGATCATCTTAGTACGTCTAGTCTGTATTTAAAATTTTAGCTATTCTTTGACTGATAAACTGTTGAATATTGCTGCATTATTTTTTTCTGCAAGGATACCATGCTTATACATTTACTTACATGCAGATTGAACTTTGTACCAGTTCTTGTGCATGGCATTTAAATACTAATGTACGCCACTTATCTTCTTACAACCATAAGTCTTTTACAGTAATGGTATGTTTAAAATGTGTTAATTGCTGACACTATGTAAATTTGGGTCTATATTAAATTCTCGAAAACCGACAATGTAGAATCTGACATTGTTCGACACGACAATAGCGAAACTGCAGAACATCTAAGAGGTAAACGGAAATATCCGTAAGGGGAGATTTCTGTTTACTTCAATGTAATGCAGTCTCGGAGTTGGTATATTTAAGTAGTAAGGTGCAGGGGGGCTTGCCCCATTTAGTTTTTTTTTTGTTTTTATTTTTTTTTCAGAACATTCGATATTTTAACAGTTGGGTCGACCTTTTCGAGCTGTTAAATATTCAATGTTCCAATACAGACCCATCAGTTCATAACTGTGTGACTATACTGCTTACTTCTAAAAGAATTGTAAATATGTTCTTCTCGTTTGTATTTATATATATATATATTTTTGTAAACATTATTTATGTGAAATGCACTTTACTCTGTTTGTCAGTCTGAATTTACCGTATATGGCTGAGCATTTCTCCTTGGACCTCCTCTGAAAAGTGAGCCTCTGTGGTTCATTTGGACTTTCCCAGTAATCAAATGCTAATAAATAAACATTAAATAAATCTTCTCTCTACACTTATTAGGAGTGCCACAGAATAAACCTTTCATATCTATGATCTGATTTTTGTAGACTTACTGGAATGTTGCATATCTTACTCAGAAGGGAAGAAATGCTTCTGGGTCTGGCTCAGAAGCTTTCATACTAACATAATATGTTGATGTAAATTGATAATATGCTACCTTATCCTTGAAAAAAGAACAATATTAAATCTATGGGTAAATGCACTTTATATAACTGATTAAGTTGTATAAATCCTACATCATCATAGTATTGAATTTAGTAAATTTGAATTATTTGGACCTCTTTTACTTTGGAAGACCAAAATCATTTAAAATGAGTGAATAAAAATACATTTTTGAGTTGATTCATTTTATGTCTTGTAATAGACTGAGGCAGCATTTTTTTTAGCTTATAGAAGCATTCAGATTTTCAGTTGAGGGGGTCTTATACATTTATTTTTATTATCTGCGGTAAAGCATTGCTCCATATGACCATTTTTTCAGACTCAGCCTTGGGAGCATTGCCTTCTTAAGTGACATGCTTAGAGTCGCACAATACGAGGCTAAGATAATCAAACCCTGGCCTATAAGATGAAGCCTGTTTTGATGTCCCTTCACAGGGACAGTGATCAAGGAGTCTCAGTCCTCACCACAGACACTGGTGAGGGACTTTCACTTGGAACAAAAATAGATACACACAGGATTTCCAGATGCAGCTCTCTGCACCAAGCACAATTTCTCATAAGAGCACATAGGAAGCACATTCAGTCCTGGGGCTGGGTTTCCCCTCTCTCTCTCCAGGCCTCCAGATAAGGCTCCCTACTGACACAGCTGTAGAGCTGAGTCCTCAGCCGAATGTTCCAAGCCAAATCCTCCACCACCCTCTCTGTGGAAAAGATGGTCCGTGTCCCTGCTCCAAGTAGTTGACAGACACACTCTCTGAGATTTGATTTTCACACACACACACACACACACACACTTGGAAAAGGCTAGCACAAGTTTACTAGCTATGCCCCCTCTGCCCAAACTATAAGGAAGTATTGACACCATAGCACTCCAAAGCCAGCTGTTCTAAGGCTGTTACAAGAGTACCCAATTATACTGAACAAAGTTAATACTAATACAAATGGTAGTGTTTGCCCAATGCAACAAGGCTCTCAGAAGCGGCCACAGTGTTAGCAAATGAATATAAGTACTCTCAAAGTTTAAAATATTCTCGAAAAGACCATCCACAATAAACAATTTAAATATATTTAATAAATAATAAAAGAACATGGAAATACTAAATATCCATTTACAATAAACACCAGAGTTTCAATCACAGGAAATGTTAAAAATAATACAGATGGAGAGATGCAAACAGATACATAAAAAAGTACTTAACTAATCTCACTATATTTTCCTGACTGATCTAAGGAATTACTGTCCCCTAGTTCACTTACTAGAGCAAGGCAAGATGAAGTGGGTGAGTGGTCTTCTCCTTTTTCAGGTTTCAAAAACAGACTGACCTGAGACTTCTGTCTCATCTAGTATTAAAACATCATTTCAGTGCTGGATTACAGAATGACATCACATACACTTGGTCATCTGACTCTGGTTCTCATACTACTCTCTTTACTAGAAACTGAACCAGACTGTAGCACATATGTGTTACTATACACACAAACAGAGCTTTGCTAAGATGTGTTATAGTATCTAAAAGCTATAAAACAATTTCAAAATGTTCACCCTACCAGGGTAGCAATTAGTTCACCCCTAAGGACACTACAGTAGGATTCATAGTCCTGGTTTTCACAGATATTTTGTCTCTGGCTGCAACTAGAACTGTAAGATACAGTCTTCATGATCTAAACCACGTAATTTAATTTCTGACTATTTTTCAAAGTTAGCTGGACTGAGATTAAACTCTTCTCTTCCAGTATCCTATGTTGCAATATATTCATTTCAACAGTTACAATACGGTCTGACATACAGGTGTATTTCTTTTCTGTCCAATTTTACAAATACATTTTCAATACAAGCACCTGTACAAATCAGTTTGATATACAAGTGAGATATAATTCCTTACAAAATTCCAGCTAACTATGCTGGCATATGTTACACATCCACTGCCCTACTTCTCTTGGCATAGCTGGCAATACTTGACATCATTACACCTGTTAACAGCTTATAGTCTTAATCCTGTGTACTGTCAGTCTTGTGTAGAGGTGCCTATGTACAGAAGACTTGTCACCTTGGTCTGTGTGTTCTGCAGAACCTGAATGGCATAAAAGGTGCATCAGAGAATGAATGAATGTTGCTGCAATATTTTACTGTCTTTAGAGAAAAAAATGCAAGAGTTATCAGGAATGATATGTTGTCATTTTGAGGAAAGTTTGTAAGCATACATATGTTAAATATGTAGGCTTATTGGACTGCATTTCTGCTTTTTAGGTGTGACTTCAGAGCACTTTGAAGAACTTGTTCAAGGTGAAATATGGCAGCAGAATATTTGGTTGACTGTCACTTCATCAGTAATATTACACTCAGATGTACTGTAATGGCAGTTGTTTCTTAGGGAATCCCCCTTTCCTCTAGGTACATTGGCCACAGAGTTGTCAATATAAATTAAAAAAAAATGAGAGAAGTCAAAACTTCCATATGAGGTCTTTTTTCACTCACAGTACACGTAGTTTTGAATTCTGCTTCCTACTTGTCTTTCATTCTGTAGCTACATTTGAAGAAGAAAAAAAAAAGTTTGTTGGATGGATGACCTAGTACCCACATATCCCATATCATATGCAAAAAGAACTAAAGGGAATTGAACCAAATTCGCTCTTTTGCACCCATGCAGCTTAATGTTATCCAGACAGTTTGTGACACTTCATCAGTTGTATGGGAGAGTCATGACTTAAACTGAATTGTTAATAAAGTAGAAAATAGCACTTTATATTTGTTTAAAGGGTGAAATCTGGTGAGCGTTCAAAAGTTCTGCAGTACAAGTGCCTCCCTCAGATTACAGGTGTATGTGTGGTTGCATGTTTAATATCAAATGAGTCAGACATTGACAGTACCATGGATTCTCAATTCTCATGTTATGCCTTTTGAAAAAAAGTAGGTGAAAAGTTAGCTGCCTGGTGTGCTACATAAATAGCTTAATGAATTCCTCTGAGATTCCATGCACATGAGCTGAAGCGAAGTTCTAACAGTCCTTAAGTCACGATTTGTAGAGGAACCTAAATGGGCTTATTTTTGAGCAGGAAATTACACCAGCAAAAAAACAGATCATATTACATTTTCACGTATTTCTATTTTCAAAGTAATGAAAGTGAAGTTTTCATTTTCCCTGCTAGTGTTTTAGTTAGCATTGCAAGACTGATTTAATCCAAAACTGAATTATAACACCTAAAGGTTAAATACTACCAACATTTTGATCCATTTCTCTTTGTTGATCTGTATGCCTTGTATTCCTCTCTGTAACATAACTGGAACAGAATCTGACTTTCTCAGATAACTTGAGCTAGGTTTCTTAAACATATTTTGATTTTAGGAGTCTGTTTTGTTAATGTTTCTACGTGCATCAGTGTATGTATAAATATGTTTTGTTTATTTTCTTTTCTCAGTGGTACATACAGACATGATAGTTAACAAAATGAATCCCGGTTAGCAGTTAGTAAATCACTTACTTCCAGTTCACATTATTTGGTAGCAATAAACACTGTTGCCCAGCCAGTCCAGGTAATTTGGTTAGCTGTGATAGGTTCCATTTTATCAAGTAACTCATTGCTGGCTACTTCTGTTGTAATTTAACATACTCAGAAAGTTGTATTTGCATCTTTCAGGTAACAAAGATTTGTTGAATACACGCGGTACTTTAAGGAAAGACATGACTTGTGTACATACCTTTGAGTTTGATAGCTGAAATCTAGGTTTAATGCTGCAGTGATTTCTAGCAAAAAAGGGACCTTAGCAAAACCTTAACTTTTGATACCTTGCATTTATCTTTTTTTATTAATGGAGGCATATTTTGTTTAAATATTCTATAAGGTGCCTTTCTTTCTTGCCATACAGTGTTAAGTAGCAAGCAAATCCCATTAATGGTAAAATAAATATTATCAAATAAAACTGATGTAAACTTGAAAGTGGTATTTATTTTAAATGTCATTGCCCTTATAACAACAATATCAATGCAATGATTGTATTCAACTGTACGAATGGGTAAAGTACAAGAAATACCCAAGTTGTGTATTCACTGAGTACTACCTTAAGCCTCCTATTGTGGAGACTCACAGGATATATGCAAGTGAATGTTTAAGGACTTCTTTCTTCTTCTTCTACTACTTTCGGCTTTTCCCGGTTAGGGGTCGCCACAGCGGATCACCTGTCCGCTCATGATTGGCAGTGGAATTTTATGATGTTGAGTTGCCAGCCCGGCACCTAACCTTCCACAGAAGGCACACACTCACACCTATGGCCAATTTAGAGTGTCCAATCCACCTACTGCATGTCTTTGGGATGTGGGAGGAAACCGGAGCACCCGGAGGAAACCCACGCGACCACAGGGAGGACATGCAGACTCCGCACAGAAAGCACCCCAGCTGAAAATCGAACCGGAGAACCTCTTGCTGTGAGGCGCCAACGCTAAGCGCTGCACCACAGTGGCCGCCCAAGTGAATGTTTAAGTACAAACCTGTGATGTTTTTACTTTTTGATGCGTTTACAGTACTGGTATATGCAGGCCAGTAAACCCAAAATTAACTGAATTTAGCAGTAATGGCTTAAAAAAGTAAAATGTCTTAGGCATTCAGAAGTCATGCAGCTAAAACACAGGTATGTTCTTAAAGGTTCATTTGCATATATCCCATGGGCCTCCTTTACAGGAGGCTTAAGGTTGTACTCAATGAAGACCCTAACTTCCCTGGATCTTTCTAGTAGTTTTCAATAAATGACTTGTCATTTGACATTTTAAACTTTCATTTAGATTGGATGTTTGTACGGATAACTTGAAAGCTACCTTATCCATTTTACCTTCCATATTAGCTATCTATTATATAAATTCTCTTTTCCTACCATACTGGTCTCAGATCTGCACCCATTCTCCTTTTTCCCATAAACCCTTTACTTGCCGCTTCCCTTATTCCATATCTAGCTATCTACCTAAGCTGTCCTGGAAATATTCTACCGTGCTTTTCACTGTGATGTCTTTCTCTCCATCTTCCTCTTCCATTTCTGTCAACCAGTCTCTGTTCTGTATATCATGACCTGTATCTGCTATGTGATATTAAACGCTGTTAAATAACTCAGAAAGTGTTGTAGTCCACCATCCTTTTTCCTCTTTCCTAACCACTTCCTGTAGCTGTCCTTTTCCCACCCCCATTAACACCACCCCCACCATCCTGATTTCCTTCTGTATTGCATATAGTACTCTTTCTGTTAATATGTGACACTGGCACATGTCAAGGAAATCAAAATCATGGCTTTAACAGCATTAATATTTCTTCATTCGGTAGATTCCCTGACTTCTACCAGCTGTTAGGCTCACCATCTTTTCTTTTACTCTCCTTAAGTTCCTGGTTGCATTATTCCTCACAATATTCCCACCCACTAGACAGAAGTACTCGAGTCCCACTTTTTCTTGGGTTTTACATCAACTTAATTTTCATTTTACTTTATGTAGCTATACTGTTTTTTTATTATACTTCATCCATAACACCTTCACAGACTTATTGAAATGTTCTGATGTGATCCGCAGTCATTTCCAAATGTTCTTCCATTTGTATGCAGCCATCTGTGAACATTCTAAACCAGGCCCTCCCCTTGCCTTCACTTTTCCAACTTTCTGTAAACCCATGTAACGTCCTTGCCAACTCCATCATCACTTGCATAATCCACTTGATGAAAGGAAATCTTGCTCTAGTCCCTCTGCCCGTCTTCTAGTGAGAAAAATCCACCTATTTAGAAGAATGTCTAAATTGAGAACCATACACATGGTCTAAATGTGTTTCCTTCCCCTGTTTGTTTCATTCAGCATTTTCACAATAAATGCCAATTCAGATGAATCAAAGACCTTTTTTATATCAAGAAGCACCATCCTCCACCATCTACGTCTCACTAGTTATCCAAGTTTTGTCTCATCTTAACAACCCCCTTGCCTTTTTCATACTAAACTGGGTAGTATTCCATCTGATGTCTTCACCAGAACCACGACTGTGACCATAGGGTCAAAGTTAAAGAGATTGATTTGTAATTTCATGGATTTTGGGTCACCCCGTCCTGCCTTCAAGCAACACTGCAAGTCTCACCCTTTCTGTGGATATGGGATATCCTTCACCTTTGGTACGTAATTCTTCTGTCAGTACTTCTGCTGTCTTCTCCCCACCCCTAACATTTGCAGAATTTTTCAGGGAAATCTACCCCACTCCTCCATTTTGCTTCCTCTTCAACCTATATTCACTTCTGGATCTCCTGTATTCTGTTTTTTTACAGTCTTATCATATTCCTGTCCTTTGATTTCCTTACCCCTTATATCCACTCCATCATATCAGACTATTTTCTTTTTAATATAAATTCTCATAAAACATCTCCATACCAATTCAATAAACCATTTCCTTCTGTTATTACTTTTGCAGCCATTCCACACCCTTCTATTACTGTATACTTTCTTCCTTTCCTTTAATTTCCAGGCTATATTCTTCCTCTTTCTGTCATTGTATAACTACCAGAAGTCTCTGTTTATATTCTGCACGTATAGTCTTCTCATAATAGTACCTCATTCGTACATGAGATTTTAAGTTCCACTTCTTTTGGCCTTATATTTTTCTTACCTATTTTTCACATTGCACCCTCACCACTCATTGTTCTGCTTTTTCTCTTCTCACTGTCTGCTTTATATTATCTCCTCCTCTCTATCCCTTAATGTCTCCCTAATTGCTGCTTTGGTCCCATTCCACCAAGCATCCTGGCCCCACCTTCTGTACTGTCATCCTCTGTGATTCTTTGTTTTACCAGATTTCTAAGCTCCTCTTTGTTCTTATCTCCTTTCCACTTGTGATTTTCCCAACTTCAGCCAGTTGTCTCCTCTTCGTTTTCCATACCTTTTAGCCTACGTACAGCCACTTGTATGATTTACTTGTCATTTCTACCTCATTCAGTACCCCCCCATAAGAACCCTGTTTACTTTTCTTGCTGTTAATAAAAGATTATTGTGAAAGTGTATTCCTCTCATTCCCTCCTGTAATGATTCTTCTGTCATCATGCATCTGTCCACTCTCCAACCCATCATATTCTGTACTAATGCAGCTCTTATTTTTTGTAAAAATGTTCTCTTTCCATATGATCTCATTTTCTATACATTATAAGATTGAAGTCTTCCCCAGTCACCTCACCTTTTCGTGTTTTACCTTGTCCCTTGCTGTGTAAACTTTATGGTAAATCTTTTTATGTTCACTGTTTGGGTTGTAGAGATTGCCTGCCTTTATTTATATATTCATCTGTTAAATGGGAAAATGCGACTGAGTTGTACTATCCACTTTTCAACAGAGGTTTGGAAAGAAAAGCTCCACAGCATAATATATACAGTTATAAAACAAAATTGTGTGTTTTCGGAAAAACATACCCAAAGCAAACTAATTACATGTTACAGCCATTATGTGCAGCAGTATATAGTAAAATAATAGAAGTTGTAGTAAGCAACTGATATCTGACAAATTTTTATAGTAAGAAAGTTGCAGGATGAAGACATTAGTGAACAAATGAGTGGTCAGCAATAGAGGAGTTAGAACTTAAAGCTAAGTATATGAAAGGAGCAAAATATGAAAAAGAAAGTGAAGGGGGAAGTATCAAACAAAGGTGCAAAACAGGAATCTAAGGATATATGAATGAGTGGACTGCTGTGACAAGACCTTTCTCAAGATATCCTTCCACATCGCTGTTGCAGTATTCATCCCCTCTGGGATTTCCTTCCTAGTATAGACCAATGTCCAGCAAGTATACCAAAACATTTTTTACCTAAGAATGTTGGAAGTCAGACATGCACTCCCCATTGCAAGCATAGGGCATAAAGGTAATGTACGTGCACTCTCAATCCAAAACTGAAGTACCCCAGGAAAACCAGGACCCCCACTGGAAAGGAGATCATGGACATCCAGAAATAGGAAGGTAAGAAGGAGAAGAAACTGTTGGCCTGAAAGAAAACACCACCCATGGTAGAAGAGATAAAGAAAAGGGGTAGGAGGGAGGGAGTGAGTACTGCAGCAGTGAAAAGGAGGACATGGTATGATTTTACACAACTGTACTGTGTCCTGTCATATCATTCCTGCAGTAGTCACCACCTCTGGGAGAGTGCAAAAGCTGCAGTGAAGGTAGGGAGGAGGAAGGCAAGGAAGAGCCCCCAACAAACCCATGCAGGATAGCCCTGGCAAAACCTGTCCTGGCCCTGGAAATGACATCCAATTTGTAATGTTTAGTGAATGTGTGAACACAAGACCAAGCAGCTTCAAGGTGGAGTTGGTGTCCAAACCTTTGAAGAAAGCACCCGAGGTAGCCACTGCTCTAGCAGAATGAGCCTAAATAGAAACAGACAACTGCTCACCATGAAAAGTTTCATAAAAAGAAATAGCCTTGGAAATCCAGGAGGAGATGGTTTTCTTAGAAACTACCAAACTCAATGTCATGGTATAAAAAGAATCAGTAATCTGGTCAGATTTACAAAATGCCTTTGTTTTGTCTAAATAGTATCTGAGCTGTCTATGCAATCTAAGATATGAAGAACCCTCTCACTAGCAGACTGCAGGGAGGGGAAAAAGTAAGGAAGCTGGATAGACTGATTAAGGGACAGCTCAGTAATTATTTTGGCCATAAAAGAAGGATTTATATGGAGAAACACACCTGCCTGTATGAAAAAAAAAAACAGAAAAGGAGGAACCACCATCAAGGCCTGGAGTTCAGAAACTCTACTGGAGGAAGTTAAGGTAATCAGTAAGACAGCCTTCCAGGTGCAATGCTGCAAAGAAGAATAAGCTGAATGCTTGAAAAGAGCCTGAGTCAGTTTTTCAGAGAGAAAATTAAGATCCCAAGTAGAAGGCATAGGCTGTCAGAAATTGCTTGACTTCAAATCTAGAGGCCAGAGGAGGGTTCAGTAGCAGGCAGGCAGAAACTGCTGACAAATGGTCTTTCACTAAAGAATATTCTAGCATATTGCACTTCACACAGGTAGGAAAGAGCCAAGGGGGATCCCTACTGAAAAGGGATCTGATAATGTTTAAGACACCAAACAGAAAATCTCTTCCACTTGGACATGTACGATTTTCTGGTATTGGGTTTCCTGGCCTCCTGCAGGATCCTAAGCGTGACCTCAGAAAATTGGTGTCAGAAAAAAATCAAACCCTTATCACCCTGAGTGTCATTTGAAGAGTAGACAAGTGAGGGTGGAGGAGAGATCTGCTGTCCTGTGTGAGAAAGTCCATGCAGTGAGGTTACTTATGACGACTGCCCACTTCCAGATGGAGTACGAGGGGGAACTGTGCTGTCTGGGCCAAAAGGGAGCTTTTGAAGGACCTTAGGTAGAAGAGGGTGGGGAGGAAAGACATAAGCACATTCCCTTCTAAGAGAAACACATGGCGTCTATTTTCCAAACCAAAGAACTTAGGACTCTGGAACAGAACTGAGAGACTTGCCTGTTTAGATGGGAGGCAAAGAGATCCACTTGAGGAATACACCACCAATGAACTATGACCAAGAATGCATCTCTGTGAAGCATCAGTTCATGAGGCTGTGTCCTGGTCTTGCTGAGATAATTGCCATAAGATTGAGCTCTGATGGTATACCGACTGCCTGTAGGATCACCTGTTTCCCAGGCTTGAAGGCTTAGTCTGCAAAGAAAGTAAGACCTCATGCTCCCTTGCTTGGTGATTTACCCCAAGACAGTAGTGCTGTCTGTAAAAACCCTGAATGGATCTGGCACGAGTGGAAAGCTTGAACAGTCGGAATGAAAGCCTTCATTTTCTTGATCTGCCCTCTGTTCACAACTAGTGTTTGAGACGTGGATGCCAAGAAATTTACCTCAAGAGCAAAACTCAAGAGGTGAATCTCGGCATCCATGTTGAAAGCTCATAGAGGATTATGATTAAACATCCACTCATAGTTCATTGTAGTGAATAGAGCTCCATTTACTACAAGTTAGAGGAAAAAAGTGCAGAAGTGACACAAAATCAGGGGTACTCTGCATTATTAGGGACAGCTGAGAGCAACAGCGGGCAGAAACAAAGTGCTTTTCTGACATAAGGTAAAAGAGCTTCCAAAAGCTGCCAGACAATTAGCTCTGCCACACATTTTATATATAAGTATATGAGAGAAAAATGTCCACAGCCTTTAAAAGACACCATATCCACTGCAGCTTTTGCTGTTTGCAGGCTGGTGCTGTCACTGTTAATCTATAGTGAAAACCCCAATGTTCACAACAATGAGAATGGTGCAGTGTCTTTAACAAGGTTTTATTAAGCACCCTTAAGCAGTGTTAAGATCAGGTATAGTGTTATTGGATGCACTTAAGTTTACCTTTATCATGATTGTGGGCCATAATTGTGCTTTTCAGCTTTGAAGTCTTCTATTTCAAATCACCTAGATTAGCAATCTTGTTTCCCCACTCCTCACCACCTCTGCAGTGACCCTCTGTAAATCCCAGTAGAACAGCAAGGCAAACCCATTGACCATGATTTGCTCTATCATCTAGAATTCATTAGAAACTAGTTTCTCAGCTTCTGTAAAATTCAGATGCGTTTCCTCTTCTAAAATGACAGCCCTTTCTTCTCTATACAACCTTTAGAATATCTTGTTTTCCTTATAGGGTATAAGCATCCATCTATTTTACATGTCATCTCTGCTGTATTCATTTCCCATCTCCACCCTCCCACCTAGGGTTGCCACCTTTTCAAATGCCCAAAGTGGGACAATTGTGGTACACACATCAGATTTTGCAGGCCAAAACATACCAATGGCCAGTACAAGGGACAGAACTTCACTTTTTTGCCTAAATAAAAGCTTAGTCTTGTAGCATTTTAGTTGCTTATTTTGTTTCTTATAACATTTAAGTGTTTCAGATACAGAATAACTGCTTCTTGCATCTATTACATAAAATATAGGAAATATTTTTGCCCTAATATCTCAGGACATTTGCCATTTTTACAATTTTTTTGCAGGACACAATTGCCCAAACAGGGACTGTCCCTCACAAAGTAGGACAGGTAGTAACCCTACTCCCACCTTAGTCAACATCTGTTTAATTGACCACATTTAGTCAAGTATACAAATAATCAACAAGTGTGCGAGATCGCAATCCTGCCGTTGTCCTTGTTATTTGCACTTCTGCTGCTTATAGAATGTTCCTATCAGTTTTCTTTCCAGCAGCTAGCCTACTTTCATTTGACCTTACTTATTTCTAGTCTCCATGCTCATGTCCTCAAATGAACCTCCCTACATCATTCCTCTCCTTAGTTACTCTCCTCCTTCAGCTGGTTTCTTCATTAGTTGTATGATGCTTTTTTCTTTCTTGATTTGACTCCTACCTCTAATAGTAGTCTGATAGTTGCTGTATCAGGCTGACATATAACTTACAGGCAGTCCTCGGGATAAGGACAAGATCTGTTTTTTCGTCTGTCCTTAAGTCAAATTTGTATGTAGGTCGAAACACATACATGGAACGTTCTACTGTACTGTGCTGCAATACAGTACAGTAAAGTACAGCATTCCATACAAAAAAAAATCTGTTATACTTACCTCTTTTTAAGCTTCATGTCACATTTCCATACTACTGGCATCACCCACGAATGTTTTCCACTCTTTCCTTAACTTTCAGACCTCTGCCAGACCTCCTACTGCCACCTAGACCCTAGTGAGCCACAGTGTTATTTAGCCATTCCACTGTACAGTACAGTAACTGCTTCAGTACTGTGTACTGAAAAAGCTATCAGTCTTGACCAATTAGATCACCAGTACAGTGATCTCTTAATGAATAGGATATCTTGTTCTCCCTGAAGGTGGAAGTAACTGCTCTAACAAGAAGTGCGAGCAGCTTCATAAATGGGAAAAGGAAAGTACAACAGAATTCTTCATTTTAAGGTAAGATTTGGGCAGCTTTATATATTTTTATTTATTTTCACGTTATTTCCAACACTGCGGCAGCCCGTTCTTATCTTTGGGCTTGTCCAGAAGTCAGATGTCTATAACTCGGGGACTGCCTGTACTTCATTTTGCCTGAGTGATGGCCTCCATAGTAGCTGTCCAGTCCGATGAAAGTTCACATCTTCATCTGTGAGTTTGACCTTTCATAGGATATGCATCAAATTCAGAGCATCTGTTGATATTGAAAAACAAGCATACAAATTGAGTTAAATTGCTCTTTTTATTAAAAAAGTAGCGAAACAACTGCATCTTGAAGTTTTCAGTGCCAGATTAATATTCTCTATGATGTTTTCTGTTATTGTTTCAGGTGTTTCAAAACATGTTTAGGTGCAAATGCATACTGTGTTTAGTTCAGTTGTTATTATAACAGTGCAGAATTTTTTAGAATTTTGATATGTTTTTTATTTGTCAGAGGAAAAGAAAAATTAATGTATTTTTGTTAATTGAAGCTAATGGTAATTTACTGGCTACTTAGGTTCATAGGTTAGTATTAGGCTAACTGCCTTTGCGAGCCATTTTAAGCCTAGCCAACTATCCCTTGTGAGACTCTAACCCTGCACCTTGTGTTTGCAAGGCAAACACCTTAACCATTAAAAGATATATATATATCCGTCTACTCCAAAACATCCAAAACCCATAACATCCAATTTCACAACATTTTTGTGAAATGAATAAAGATCTACATTAATTATGTTGTGAAAATGATAAAATATAATTCTGAAAGCCAGAACATGCATTTTGCCCTCATTTTGTTCATGAATTGCCACAGAACAGTAGTTTAATTTCCTTTAGCACAAAAGAATGTCCAGGAAATATTGCACCTTTTGATGGGGAACAGTTCCTTTGACTTTAAAAAAAGTCACAAAAATGTTCTGATGAAAGCTGTTTTTTTTTCCATGAAGAGACTAACTCTTCCCCAGAAATAGCCACCTCTTCCGTTGAATTTTACTTTGATCACATGAAATAGTTTCTGCCCACGGCAGTGTATTTCAGATCATTCTCTGTGCTTGTGACAAGTCAAATAGACAGTTACGTAATTAAATACACTCCTCCATTGATAAAGATCCATTTGAAAAATAAGTAAAAAAAAAATTCTAAAAAAAATATTCCAAAATTCACCTGGTGGTGCTAAAGTAGACTGTAAGGTTGTAATTTTTACTGTTTAGTGAGATGCCTCTTCTAATCATTGTAATTTGAGTATTTGTGTGCTCCAAGGATATGAGCAGTGCACCATTTAGGCTTTCAAGGGTGTGTAAAGATTCAAATACATTCTAGCTCTTTGTTAATAATTCTTGTTAACTGGGTTTGAGAGATGGAGGTTGTTGTATGAGTGTCAAATTAAACTAAATGCAGGACAGCAGCCACCAGGACTTTGTGATAACTTTAAAGTTTCCTGAGACTAAAAAGTGGATTGAATTAAGTGTTGAAATGTCAAAACAAGTGCAAAAGGCACTTTATAGTCTTGTGATGGCAGTAGTTTTAGTATGTAAGTAGAATGTGTGGAATGAAATATTATGAAGAAGACTGTTTGCACCATAGGTCAAAAAATAATTAAAAGTTATTTGGTGGATTTTATTCCGAGTTAAGTGGATGTTTTACACAATATATATTATTTGATTTTAGATTTTATATGTACGTGTGTGTGTGTGTGTGTGTATAGTAAAGAGAGAGAGAGAGAAAATGCATGAGAGAAGGAAAGTATAAGCATAATGTAAGTAAAGCCAGCACTTGCACTAGTGCATTATGAAAAAAAAATCTCTTTTGTCTGTTACACTTCACATTCATATCTCTCTCAAACACTGTTACGTTGCCACAGAAAGCTAAGAGTTCAGCTGTTGCTTATAGAATACAGACCTTGCTAAAACTCAAAATTGTACTAATAGCCCCACAACAGTAAACCCCCCTCCACCCCCAAATACAAGCTAGAATAACAACACCTCTAACTTTTCCCTAAAACCAGTACCCACTAAAGTAATTTCTTGACTCCTCAACAAACTCAAACCTACCACTCTAGCAGCTGATAACCTACCTGCAGATTTCCTTCAAATAGCAGCACAGGCAATAGATTACCCAGTGTCCATACGTATAACTAGATCAATAGCAAAATGTAAGGTACCCACCTTGTGGAAAACATCATACATTATTCCTCTACACAAAGGAGGTAACTCCTTAGAACTCACCAACTATCGACCTATTGCAATCCTATCACCTTTATCCAAAATATTAGAAAGAGTTGTTCATTCCCAACTACTCCAGTACCTCCTTCAAAATAATCTACTTTCCAGAATCCTGCACGGCTTTAGACCCTCCCATAGCACCACAACAGCACTATTATCTTTCTCCAATACAGTCAACAACTATAGAAACAAGGGACTATTCATATCTTCCATATTCTTAGACCTGTCAAAAGCTTTTGACATGGTAAACCACAGCCTTCTTCTTGAAACTCTTTCATACCTAAACTTATACTCCTCCTCCATATCTTGGTTCACAAGCTACTTATCAGACCGTCAACAAGCTGTTCTTTGGTAAGACCAGCTGTCCCCCCCTACTCCCAGTATCCATAGGAGTCCCACGAGGGTCTATCCTAGGCCCAATGCTCTTCTTGCTATTTACCTACCAAATCTCCTCTTCCTCACTCACTGCCTCTGTAGTACAATATGTAGACGACACAACCCTTGTCTGTGCCGCCCCTACCTTAAAAGAGCTACAAACCTTGACCCAAAATAACCTTACTCTAGCTGAAAACTGGTTCACTAACATCAAACTGATTCATAATCCCAAAAAAACAAAACTACTTCTGTTTAGCCCCGGTCGATCCCCTTCTCTAAACAATGATTTCACCATTAACTCTAAGGATAACATCCAAATCACTCCCACTACTCTCACAAAACTATTAGGTGTTGAAATAGACAATAACCTAAAGTTTGATACCCATATAGCCCAAACCATCAAGAAGGTAAATAAAATACTGGGACTCCTCTACAGTAATAAACAATATATGACCAAGCAAACCAAAGCAACCATAGCTAGGACTCATCTCTTGCCCATCCTTTTCTACACCTCCTCTGTTCTAACAAATCTATGCCAAACAGACCTAAGCAAAATGGAACGTTGTTACAACAAGATTGCCAAGTTTACAGTTGAAGCCTCATACAGGTCTCACTACTGTCTTGCCCTGAAGCAACTCAACTGGCTTGAAGTGCTTCACTTGCTTCTACTCAACCAACTCTCAACAGCACACACACTATTATAATCTTCCTGAAAACACCCCTGCCCTCCAGGGTCTAATTCAGCCCCACATTCCCACAAGACCTTTAAGATCCAGTAGCCAGAATCTCATACAAAGCATCAAACAGAGAAATGTCACTGGGAAATTTCTGTTTGTCTGCACCATTGCTAGGACTTGGAACTCCCTACCAAGCTAAATAACCTCCACTGTATCTACCAGTCAATTTAAACATCTGCTGAAAACCCTCTACCTAGACAACTGGCTGTGCCCATGCTACTCCCCAGGTTAGTTCCTACTCCCAGTCTGGCACAATAATATATATTAGGTTCCCTAGGATAATTCTGCACAGAAATGATTATATCCCAACATAATTACACTACAAAATATGTAACTCCTACCGTCACCTTAGGTAAACTTCACTGCTCCCTTAAAATATCTAAATAGAGCTGTCTATGATATTCTATTTCATGCACATTGTCCATTATTTATTGTTACCTGATATCTATAACTATATATTTTGCACATTACTATATAATTATGAGATGATTATAGGTGTTCTTTCAGATACTGAATATTTCTTGGGTGTAAGATTTTGGTGCTTTTGATCATTCTGTAAGATTATGACATGATTATAACCATTTAGTATAGAATAATTTGTGGAATGTAAAGACTTTTGTTTGGAACTTTTCTCCCCGGGCCTCTGCTGAAAATGGATCTGTGTCCAGTCGGACTTTCCCAAATGTAAAATAAAATAAATGCCCTTTTCAGATCTAATATATCCCTTTAATTACTCCAAAACCTGTAGCAGTGTAATGTAACACCTTTGGGAATCCCACTCAGAGTGCTCATTTTGCCAAAAAAGTACACCTCAAACATGGAACTTTTTGGAGGAGGACTATGAAATTGGTTTAAAAATCATACAAAGCTTGGAAAATATTTTAAACTATGTAAAGAAAACAAAGAATGGAACTATTTTGTAGAGGTTTCCTGATATCTATGACTATTATGAAGAATAACAACATATTGTTTAGATCTCAAGCAGTGAGTATAACTGTTACTACATTTTAGTTAAAACAAAAATGCAGTCCAGTAACAATACCAGTCCTTGTCTTCAATGAAGAAGCTTCTGGTTGAGTAAATGGAATTTTAAATTAATGCTGAGATATGGAAGGAATGTTATTCTCCATTTGCCTACTTTGCTTTGCTGAAGATAAAGAAAACCTTTTATTATAGTGGCCGCAATAACTAATTTTTCTTCACAGGCTATGCTGTCAATTTCTGTTTTCAGGAGTTGTTTTCTTAGGTCATTGAGTATATGCTTCAGATAGTTTGCCACTCTGCAAAGTAGCTTTATTTTCTTTCCTGTGGTATTTTAAATTACTTTGAATGTTTTTTGTTTGTTTGTTTTTTTTGCTAGCATCTTTCAAAGCTCTATTTATTTATCTTCAGGATTACCTTTACAAATGGATGAGCCTGCTTTAAGAACATGGTCTGGGGCTAGTTTTGCTCTTCTGTCTCATTTTTGGATTTCAACACAAAACATTGTTAGCATTTTGTTAATTAATATGGAGGCTCTTGACATTGTCCCCAGTTCCATACTACTTGTTTCTTCATTCTGCTCCTTCTACAGTGTTTTTGCTTTGCATTATTTCTGCTATTGTAAGTATTATAGGATTTTTTTTTATATGTAGACAATTTACTTTCTCTCTCTTTTGTTTAGGTAAGTTTTTGATTGGCTGTCAATGTCTTCTAGTAAGTGCTTAAGGATTTCTTGGCATCACAAGTAAGTAGGGACACGTTTGTATTTTTACTGCTATGAGCTAGAAATTAGCCAGTATTTAGATATCAGACTGTTGTGAAATGTCAAGCAATTGTGAAATATGACATTAGGTTTTATACTTGCTAGATTGTCTGACCATACTGGGGCTTATTTAGAAGACACCGTTTCAAATAATTGTTTTTATATAGAAGTGTAAAAACATTCAGATTTTTTTACTTAAAGATCACATTTAATGGTGTGAAATGACCATTTGTTTTTGTATAAAGAAGTGGTTGCATAGTATCTTTATGCATGCAAGCACTTTTTTTAAGCCAAAGCAAAAGGCCGTTTCACACACTTGTATAAATACCCTTAAAGATTGCTTCTGAATGTGTAAGACCGTGTAGCTAGCTGTCTTTATGGCATTAATATTCATAGGAGGGCAAGGGACAGGTATGTCATTCTGGGTCCATCTGTAATTATGCTGGATTAGCATAGGGTAAGTAATTGTAAATTAGTTATGTGATTGCCAAACTGTAACCGTCCCCTGCCCTACCTTAAATACTAATGCCGTAAACACAGCTCACTACATTTTGCTTTTTGCCAGACTGTTAATTTAACAGTTTTCAATTACATAACTAATTTACGGTTACTTACCCTATGCTAATTAGATATAGTTAGAGCTGGAACCCAGAATGAAGTAATCGCCCCCTGCCCTCCCATGAATATTAATGCCGTAATCATGACTGACTACATACATTTAGACTTCTGTGTTTGGAAGCAATCTTTAAAACTTAGTATTTTTTTTTTTTTTAAAGGCTGCCAATTACACTTTTCTTTACACATAAAGATGCATGTGAATACTTTTGTGTGTGAAAAGAGAAGTGCATTTTGTGTCTTTAGTTTAAACATGATCCTTAACCTGTTTTGAAATGCAGAGTAAGCAAGAAAAAGTACAATCTGACAATTTTTTTCTTTTAAGCAGAACAGTATTAAGGGAGTGTTTTCTTCTTACAGTAAGGAAAATGTGAAAAAAAAAATAGCTGCTTATAATGTTTCTAAAGGATTTATGGCTCAGTGAAGAGCAGTTTGTCGGGGAAGCATTACATGTGCTATTGAGGTCCCAACTCATTGGATCAACATTTGAGGACTTCACCTTTTCCATCATTTTGGCTGCTTTCTCTGAAGTCCCCACACTGGGGACACATGCACCTTATAATGCACATGAGCATGCATGACTTCAACAGCTGTCTCATTTTCAGCCCCCTCTTGTATTTTAGATCTTCATGCTGGCATTCATTTTGGAAATGTCCTCACATTTGATGCTTGAAAAGGTTATGCCATTGAAATATTTGTTTAGCTGCTATACTGTTAGCCCAAGACCCTCACCAGTGCTGCCTTTATTACATGGTAGTAGAGCATGATGTAAAGCATTTGCCTTAAGTGCCAATGTTTCTGAGATAAAGCTGTTGACCTACTGCACTTCCTTTAAGATGACTGCAGCTGAGTGTGCTTAACATTGTAATCAGTAGGAAAATCCCTTACACAGCCCAGGTTTGTGCCAGAGACTGCCAATAAAAAGGAAATGTAATGCAGACATTGATCACATCCTTCTGGTTGAAATACAGTCTTCAAGAAAAGTTTTAGTCCCAATGTGTTGCATTCTTACCATCAATTCTTGAGAGCTTAAGTTGTGCCCATTTTCTACTTTGGTCAGTAGTGCTAGGCTTGTGAGAGGATTTCTCCTAGTACCCAATCTGGTGGGGTCTATCCTGGGTGTAAGCACCTCCTATCCCTCAATTAGAAGGCCAGGGCACTCTTAAGATAGGCATACTTCTGAGCAGTGGTACCTCACGTCTCCATCTGGAGCCTGTTTGTAGTATTTGGGATGAGTACTCTTCCCTTAAGGCTGCTCTGAGATCTACTACAGTTTAATTGCCATTAATGAGTAGGGTCCACCAGGGCTGCCTGAGTTGCAGGTTGTAGGCAGGTCCTTTGACATCAGGTAACAGACATTTAGTGGGACCCCTGGCTTATGGGTGCAGAGAAGATGCCTATATCAGGACTGGCTCAGGTTTCTCCCATCTCCTTGATGTCTTTTTTCAGTGCATCCTGACTCACTGATGCCCAGTCAGCTGATATATGAAGTGTGTCTGTTGTACAGTGACTTTGCACAGGGCTGTCCAAGTCACATCTGTGGTGGAAAAGGCTTCCACCCGCTATGTCTTGGGAAGAGACTCAGAGGACCCAGAGGCCATTATCTCAGAAACAGATAATATCACTGATACTATTTCCATATAATTCTGTCCTAGATGACACCTTCTTTAGAGAAGCTTTCAGGGTCTTAAGTTCTGCCATATACTGGTCTATAACCCCCAATTCTTTCTTCCAGAATTACCAAAATGTGTATCGGAAGAAGAAAGAAAGAAAGTCAGTGGAGCCCAGAATCAAGGATGTGATTTATATTCCTGGAGGCATCTTTATGCTGCTGCTTTGACTTACAGAAAGTAAGATGTCCTGTATGTTACGGTTGTAAGGTGAATGAGATCTCTGATCAGGCATCTTAGAGTGAGCTCCTCTGTGATTGTTCTAGTCCCACACAGCTCTTTTGAGACCACATCACCTTCTTAGCTTGCTGTCTAGAAGTATAAATCTTTTTTGTCTCTTCTATCCATATTTCGTTCCTTCCTAGTGGATCATATACCAGAAAAATGTTCATCCTGCTTTACATTTGCATTCAAGGATGAACTGCTTATGGCCCTGTCTGTGGTTTTTCTGGGGACTACCACATGGCCGAGTTTAACGTTAATCGTGATGGCACAATGGATAAGGCTAGAAGCCGAAGTAAGCAATTTCTCAAGCTGGCGTGACTCTGGCTGGACACCCTGGATGTCACCTTCCTACGAGAAGTTCTCTCTGATCATCCTTTTGAAGGTCTGGTTGATATCCTTCAGAAGAAGAAGCAGGCCCTCACTGTTGATCCACCCTCAACCCTTGTGTTGTTTTCTAGGCCAGACCATCCCAACCCTTTTGGAAAAAGAAACCCTCTCATATCCACAGTGTGTCATCCTGCATCATTGTGTCAGCTGGGTCTTTTAGGAAAGTGATTCCACATTCCCAACTAAATTCCAGGAATTTCTTTAGGTGGGCAGTTCTTCAAGATTGTCACAGCTTGAAGATAATTACTGGATTATTAGGTTCTCAATGGAGGCAGAAGTAAACTTACCTTCTTACCTTTGAGTTCTGCAGTCTTTCCTTCGGAAGGACTTCACTGAGAAGAAGCAATCTTCAAAGGACTGTTGGACAAGGCCAGACAATACACCTCACTGTAGCCTAAAATACTTCAGTGATGACATCCAGTATGTCAAATTCAAGATGATGACTCTCCAGAGGATTAATACCTCAGCTGCTGCAAGGTACCAGTATATTGTCACTAGATATGGTAGGTACCTTTTAGCACATTAGAATGTCTGAGGTATTCATCAGAATCACCATTATTTTGCTGTAGGTAGGAACTTGTTCTGTAGAAAGTGCTGTTGTTTGGTCCCCTTTTCATTCAATGTGTTTTTGAAAGTGCTAGCCACCATGACACGGGCCTTGCAAGAAAAAGAACTCTTTTTTTTTTTTTTTTTCCTTTACCTGGATGACGGATTCCTGGTGTTCTTTTAAGCAATATCACAGCTAATTTCCTAAAGTATGTGCTTCCATGCTTGTAGTGTATGAAAAGAGGTTGTTCATAAATTTGGAGACATCCTCTCAGATCTTTGGATCACTTTGATTAGTGCAAGCTAAACGCTCTCTATTGTTAGTCATTCTTGCCAATTGAAAGGACGCAGGAGATCATTGTCTTTGCAGCCTGGGTAAAAAGACACAAGCTTACATCTTTCCTTCTTCCAGTCTTAGTAGTGCCCAATAATCTTTATAATACCTTCTGCACACTTTACAACTTGAGTGTTATAGAGGCCTGTGAAATGTCAAGGTCTTTAGAGCCACCACATTTGTACAGAAATGCTTTTGTTTTCAGACCCTTGTTGCCAGACTCTGGAATGGTGGATGGTTCCCACTAATTGTAGCATAGATCTTCCATTCCCTCTGTTGACTTTTTTTTACAGGTTGTGAAAATAAGAATTTTGCTAGAGGAGAGAAAAGCCCACACACACACACACACACACACACACACACACACACACACACATTCCATGATTCCCCCGAGTGAAGTGAATGTCATATTAACCATCTTATGCTAAGCACAGCTAGCTGTGACTTGAAAGTTATGTCAGATTAGTTACAAGTTGTACTATGGTAACTAGACAGACAACAGAGCATATAATTTACAAACATTTGCAGAGAGTTTGTGTTGGTCTGTTAGTGGGCCATAGACAGAGACATTACTTTTTCAGCTGTTCCGATTCCTGAGACACTCCATCAGTCATCTCCTGGTGGTGAGAATTTAGGAGTCTTGTCTGCTCAGAGTCTTCCACGGAAGGTGGTATCTCTGAGACTAACCTGTTTGTAACAAGGGAGAATACAGCTGTCCTCCTTTTCTCCTCATTATAGCAGGATAAGGGAGAGTTGGCTGTAGATATGTTCTCCCTTCTATGATAAGGGAGATGCCTGCACACCTACTACCCATCTCTCTGATTTCACACCTAGCTGTAAATATCAAGGGAAAAAAAACAAGACATCATTGGCTGCTGAGGAGAATATTGCAGCACTTAGGTAATTGTTAGAATGACCAGTAATTAACACAAACACTAAGGATGTATGACTGTCTTTTATGACATGTTTAATCAGATTGAGCTCCCTTGAATGTGTACCACAGGACATGCAAAGTCTTGTAGCCAGGTTTTTGGCATTTAAAACTATATACCCTAATATATTGCAGGTGTGGTTTCAGGCGGTGGGCCTTTTCTGTAAAAGAAATCCACTAGTTTCAAGCCTTGGAAGTCTCCTACTAATGATATGACAACTGTGTTCATCTCAGGGTGTTTCTTTTCATTATAAACCTCTCTTTTCACCAGATTTCCAGGATTTGTCAACTGTAATCAAAACTAGAGAAAAGCATTCCAGCAATCAACCTTATTGTACAAGAGGTCCCTCATCTATGTAGAAAGGGAGGAAAATGCTTCTTCCTTACTTCAGGCATCAGTACATTTGGGTTTCAGGTATTCATGGTCTTGGTGCAGATGTCTCCTACTTCTGCTCATCATGGCTTTTGGAAGGATGGCAGTGTGACACATCATTGGCTTGTCAAGCAGTTGTTTGCCTTTGTCCTCCTTTAAAGAATCCCTTTACTCCTTGGAACTTTAATCTCCTTGTCTGACAGGCTGAAACTTCGCTAGTCTGGTCCTGCTAGTTCTAAGAGTATGAAGTTTGTCCACTGGAAGATGCTTTTGGCCATCACCTTTGCCATTAGGATCACTGTGTTGTGTTTTCACCTGTGGGAAACTATATTTGGTCTTTTACAAAGATCACAAGTCCCTTGAAACTGACCCCCAGGTCTTCCTGAAAACAAAGTCACAAGTCTCTGTAATCTATTCCATTAATATCCTCATTTTTGTGGTGCCAGAAACAAGAGGGTAAAGGGCGACTGATACCTTGAATGGACTCCACTAGGTAAGGTTTTACCTTAAATGAGCATAGAAGTTCACAAAACCTTTATTAAACATGTTTAGAGGTCACGTTTTCAACATACAACTAAAATTCTACAATAAAGGCTCATTGCTTTTCAAAAAAAGAGCATGCTGATTGGGCAGCTCAACCGGCAAGCCTTTTGTAAATTGAGCATATACCAATAGAAAAACAGTTTGGCCACTGAAGTACCATTGAGCGTCCATGCTTTCTATTGCCTTATGCTGAGGGACACAGCAAAATTTGAGAAAAATTAGGTATGTTCTGCAAAACCAAACAGACAGAAAACTACCTGATTTTCCTTGTAATTCTGTGCTGTTCCTTGTAAAATTTCTAATTTTTTTTTTAAGTTAAAAAAAAAGGCAGCAAAGGAGATTCTCTTTTTTCCTCACTGCACTTACATATTGTGTAAGTGGGGAATGTAAGTCCAGCTGTGGATAAATCTTGATATACCCACACACAGTCTTGGATTATTTCTAAATTAACATAATCATTTAGACCTGGAAATTTAGAGGCATGTAAAAGTGTCTGCAACCAGTATTCTTTGCATTCCAACATTAACTCCTTGCCTCTCCACTGCAGTCCAACACATAGAAAGTTAAAGAAAATGTTATGAGTGTATATAACTATAGTTAGTTTCCAGAATGTAACATTTATACACAGCTATTTCACATGTTCAGTGTAAATATGTATATCACTTCAGTGTAAATTTCAGTCCTGTTTTAGAACATGACATTCATACTCCATTATTTTAATTGTCAGTACGGTTTCACACGTAAAACGGAACAAAGTAGGAAAGAAATTATGGAACAATGTGCTGATTAATATAGACACATCAATTTCAGTTATAAACAGAACTCTGCTAGAAGACAAGTGCAGTTATAATGTTAGTATTTACAGGGTTTTGGTATTATTAGGAGAGATACTTTAGACACAGAAGTAAGTTAGTTCGGACTTCTACTTCGAAGTATTGCAGTGCAGAGAAGTTAGGTATAAACAGTCAAGAATGAGTGTAGAAGTCAGGTCAAATATCCAACATTACAGAAACTGAGGGAATTGACACAGGTAGTATTAATTCTGCCATTCAGGAGGAAAGGAACAATTCAGAGTACAAAAACTAAGGACAGTATGAGTCAGACCTCTCAACCAATCGGGGACAAATTTCAACAGAATCAGGGACAAGTCAAGAAAAAATCAGGGACACTTTTAAAATATTAATGCTATTAACTTGAAACATTGACAGAATCAGAGCATATGAATTAATACACATTTTCTGAAGTAAAAGAAGTTTATAACTCTTAATTATTGTCATTATTCATTAAGTGTAATTCACCACCTTTCCTCCAAAATTCACTAGTTTTAGGAGGAGGGAGAGGGGAAAAGAAAAAAAAAATAAGAAATCAGGAGGGAACCCCCCTGAAAATCAGGGACAGTTGAGAGGTATGGTATGAGTACAGAAGCTATGGACATTATAATTCAGTCTATTTCAGTTTATCAGCACTGTTACTGTTATTGAAGACCATAACATTTGATTCAGATGTTAACATCTTTGCTGCTACTACATAATAAACTAGCCTCATCAGATCTTGTGTGTGCAGACTTTTATTCTGAAAGGTACAAGAAGCTTTGGCACATAAAACAGAGAGACTGGCACTTGTTTAACACAGTTCTGAATAATTAAAAATAGACATTCATTGCAATTCTTCCAGCTTCATTACAGCATCTTACAGTTTCATACAGTCTTTTCAGCTCTTACACATACCTTAATATGTCTGAATAATTCATTGAAATCATTCGTGTTCATCAGATCACTATATCCTCCTCCTTTCTGTCTTTACTTTGCCCTCCCCTCAGCCCATGTTTTACTCAACTACTTTCCCATTTGGTAGAGTTAATCTAGTCAGCAGTCAGCTCAGCATTTACAAAAGCTTTGCATTTGTTCAATTTATTTATAGAATTAGATCTGCGTGCTTTTCCGTATGTGTATTTCAACATTTTAGTACACCTCTAGATTACTAGTTAGTGTGTATAGATATTTCATTACTTATATCCTGTTTCTATTCATTTTTTATGTTTGTTGCTTATATCTGCATTTCGTAGAATTTGTTGTGTACTTATGTGGACCAGGTCATGCCTCAACTTACCAGGTCAACGAATGTAAAAATAAACAAAAATGAATGTGTATGCTTAGATGTGTTTGATATATGGTATGCAATTCTGGCATTTATGTGGTTGCTTTCATCTGCCTGGTATAACTGCCTTTGTCAAATGTAATTGGTGTTAATCTATATGGAGTCCTTAAGAGCTGCACAAAAGTTATATCAATTTAAGCTAAAAATCCCTTCAATAAACCTCTGCCCAGATGAACAGCCAATAAGATGCTATTGTCTTGTTATTCTGTGTCTGGCTGCATTGCTGAAATGATGATGGCACTTTCATTCTAAGTATCACCCTGTTGCTGCCACCCTTCATAAGCAACCTTGTATTTCACACT
>NC_056731.1:824238315-824375815 GCF_019279795.1 Protopterus annectens | reverse complement strand
AAGGAGGACAGAGGGCACATTGCATTCTGGGTCTGCTTTTATAAGTACTTTTAAGTCAGTATTATTCACAAAAATGGGATTATCATGGGGAGGAACTTCTTTTGCCCCCTCATATCCTACTTTGTGTATGGGTCTGAGTCTTTCTATATTGATAACACACTGATTTTTTTTAAATCATATTTATTTGGGCATTGTATTCATGGCTTCATTTTTATTTATTCTGGGAAATCGTAAGGTTTCACATAATGTATACATTACTTTAAGGGAACAGATATGGATTCCAATTTACTTTTCAAAGAACTTAGAGATAGTACTTGAATGCTGCTTACACAGGTGAATAGTTCATAGCAAATTGTTTTTGAAATCTGCATTAGCAAATGTTTTGAAGGCCTCATGGTCCCATCTTCATTATCTATTGAGGGCGGTCTCCTATGAGGAGTATGTGAGGGCCAGGATGAATGTGACATGGGATTAATATTTTAAAGTGGTTTATCAAGAGGTTATCAACAGACCATTAACTATGGGTTATAACAGGCATTTTCAAAACAAAGCTTAGGCAGAATTTGGCAGATAAATAATTTACACCATTTTACAGAAATACCCATTTAGAGAGGGCCAAAGTAAATGCCAGTTCAGGTTAAAAGATGTTTACTTTCTTGCTAGTTTTGCTTGTTTTATACTAGATGATAGACATTATTTAAAAAAAATATGTTTTGATATTTGATTAAACTGAGAAAAGTTTACTAAGGCAAACAGTTATTTCATATGTTTTAAATAAGCCAGGAGTCTAGAAAGTATGACTGCTAGAAATATGGTTTTACCTTTTAGACATATAGTTTGTGCTAGTAACTAAATGGTTGTGATTCTATATGTGAGGAGGATACAGCCATTATTACTTAAATCAACAAATGTAAACATTTGATTAAGGAAGTTTTTACATGTAGGAGTCACACTGCAGTTTGTACCCCTGGATTTGATGTCCAGCAAGAAATAGTACAGTAAACAAAAGAAACCTGTTAAAATCCACATAGAGGAATATATATGAGATATGTGTAATGGTGTCAGACAAAATGAGATAGCAGAACATTTTAATACAATTCAAAGAGGGAATATTGCTTCTTTCAATTATATGGTGCTGGCAAAACTTATTAGAGATGGTGATTAAGAACAACAGCTGAGAGAGTGGGAGGCTAAACGTGTCTTGAAATTTCAGGTTGTAAGATAAATGAAGCTAAGTGCTGCTTTAGATCTGAAGTATCATGAAGTTAAAGGGATGTGTTTCACAGGTTATTTATTTGCTCATTTATTAAACAAATGCCAATAAATAAATATTTTTTTATTTTATTATTAGATAACCAGGTAGGTGAGCTGTCCATGGACCCTTTCAGCCACAACCTGGACACAGAGTGACAGTGGATACATTCTTAGACAAGTGTACTCAGTCAAAGAATGCATGTATAACATATGGTGTTACTTGCAGCGCACAGTTAGAAAGGTTTACCACAATTCAAATATATATAATGCATGCATTACACAGTCTTAAGAGATTCATATTATTTCTATACTAATAACATAATTTGTAATTCATTTAGTATTGACACAACATGGCCTTTTAGATGATGCATATCAAATACTGGGTATCACTTTCAGCTTTGTTTTGGTATGCTATCCCTTGTTAATAAAGCACTGCATCCTAAGGACTGTATGTCTAAATATAATTATTTATTTAGGGTTAATTACTTGTATTCATCTCTGTTAGGGCATCAAATTATCTACTGCTATTGAATATTCATGCTTGTTAATAAGGCTTATTTATAAAGGTAGTTAACTCAGCATGTTAGGTTGTAATTGTTTTATGAAACTGGAATAGCATCTGAGGATTGTATTGTTTATGAGAATGTTATTTAAACATATTAACAGTTTAAGGGGACATTTTGTCATGGAAACAGATGACTCCCACTGATTAGAGGTGCCAGCTGGTGATTCAAATAGTTTGTTTGTAGGGGTCATGCAAGCAATGGATTATGTAATACCAACTGGTTCCCTTTATCTGTGGCTGCACAGTCTTGGAATCTATACATATAAGCATCAGGAGGTATGGGATCAGAAGACGGTTGACCCTTGCAAAAATGCTTATCGGGGTATTTTGTTTTACTTTTTTTTCCCAGTTTACAGTTAATGTTCTAATAAAGGCTAGATTCCTCAAGAAGTATGGTGGCTGCCAAAAACGCAATTACTTGAGAATGGAAATCAAAGTCTAAACCAACTGCACAAGAAGTAATGAAGATAGTAGCAGAGATAAAACAACTGGAATTGGGATCTTTAGAAAAGGACAGGAGCAAATTACACACGAAAAAAATGAGAACTGTGGGAACAGTTACATACAGGGGAGAATGAGGCTTAAAAGAAGGCAGGATTTGAATGAGCTCTGTAATGTTTGACTGACAATGAGTGGGTAGATTATAAGTGACGTATAATGTTTGCAACCAAAATTGTGTCAATACGATCTGTGATATAAAATACTTGCAGCTGGAACTGTTGTCAGTATGGTTTGTTTTCATTTAAGTATGATTGCCCATGTCATAAGTGATAATTTAATAAAGATGCTTCTTGTTAAAAAAAAAAAAAAAAAAAAGAGAAGTTTACAAAATTTGAACAGCACCCCTCTAGTAAATCTAAGTGTTTTTTTCTTGTGATATTAGTTTTACCACTTTTTTTTTTTTTTTTACATTAAACTGCAGCTCAGTTAAAATAGCTGATGATGCGCATCTCTAAGTCGCATGGTTGTTTGCGTAGCAAACACTGAGTGTTCTTCTTTGTTAATTTATTAGATAACATCTCTGTCTAGTTAATAAGTGCTTTCCCTGTGATTTTCCACTCTCTTTCATACTTTTACAGCTTAATCTTGCATCAAAGTGCAGTTTTTGTTTGGTTTTCTAGTCTGGGTGTAAAACTGCTGAGAGCAGTAGTGATTAACCTGTGGCAGGGAATAATTTGCTGCTATTTCAGAGGGGTAGACATAATTGGATGGAGTTCTAACTCCTTTCTTATTGGCTCTTTCACTTTTACACTCAGATTAACAATAGGTGGCAGCATTCCATGCAGTACCACTCAGTGACATACTTCACAGATGTAGACACCTTCATATACGAATTTACTCTTAGGAATGTTAGTTAACAACGCTTCCCAACTTTAGCTATATAAACTGCAGAGTTAAGCAGCATTGCATTATTGCACATTGAAAGCCAGTCTCACAGCCAAGCAAGACAATTTTGTTACTACTAACCTGGTGTTACAGCTCTAAATTTTTTTCTAGCCATGCGTAGTAGTATACCCTGTACCCTAAATTATACCTTAATGAAATGCCAACACATTTTCCTCAGTAGCTGCTTCAAGAGTTTCTGGTTGGTACTAAGAGGCACTTTACTGTTTGTATGTAGACTTAGATTGTTCTTTAACACAGATAGTACTCCAGTAAATCATCCACATCTCTCAGGTGCTATTCCTATAGTATATAGTACTTCAGTAAATCAACTCCAAACCTCTCGGGTGCTATTTCCCATTTTAGCCCACATTAGGAAGCATGTGTAATCATGGATTTGCCCTTTTCTACTGTGTCTGTAGACAGCTTGGTTGCAATAGGCGTCCTGAGACAATGTAGGAATTGTATTGTTTACTGATAACCATGTACTACTAAACAGTGTGAGAGCTTTAGTTGTATGACAAGCAGGTTGTTAGTACCACACAACACCACACTAAACCAGTCATACACACATCACAGACCAAACACATAGACCCACATATGCTGAGAATCTTAAAATTAACTACAAAAACCACAAAGGCATCCTAAATGTAAGCTAAGAAACAAGTACCCTCAACAACCACACAAACAACACTGGCAATACCACCCCCATAAAACCTACATCTCAGAGTCGTATTTATTTATTTCCAAAGCCCGTAAGGCAAACCTCCACACAGCTCAACATTCCAGTCATAGCTGACTCCATAGAGAGTCACACTGCTGCACCACTCGCCAGGTTGTGTAAGGAAAAATGCACGACCAGTTGCCTGTCAGGTGCCAGGATTTGCCACATCACACACACTGCAGTCCCTGAATTACAAGTTTACATATGATACAGTCATAGTGCACATGGGTGTGAATGACTTCAGATGTACTTCCCTGGACCATATGAAGAGAGGCATAATGAAGCTCTTGGAATATGTGTCCAAGACAGGTATGAAACATGCTTAGAGCAGCATTATCCCATTACCAAAAATGATGCTGCAGTACAAACAAAAGATTGTTGACTTTTATAAGTGGTTTTCCTTTTGGTGTCATTCAAAGTGGGTACAATATAAATCTGCTCTGGAGGTGATGGTAGAGAACTCTAACTACTTTGCCAGGGTTGTCCTGCATCTGCCTTTCACATATTGGCTAAATCCTTGTCCACCCCCCATAATGCCTTTTTTAGGCAACATCAGTCTTGTAAAGCTTCCAACATGACAAAACAAAATTTGGATAACATAACAGTACTGCTGCTCAATGCTAGGAGCCTAAACAAAATACTTCACTCCTTATAAATAACACTCCTTACCCTGGAAAACAATATGCATTGTGATGCCCCTTGCACTGGCCCAGTAATCAAAGATCCTCAATCCTCACCACTACCACCAGTGAGGGACATGCACATTTGGAGGATGACAAGTACACACACAGTAAAGTACAAGTTCCCTTAAGAGCACGCAGAGATCACAGTCAGTCTGGGGCTGGTTTCTCCTTCTCTCTCCAAATCTCCAATAAGACACCCACTGTCGCAGCTGTAAGATTCAGAGCTCAGCCGAGTGGTCAAGCCAAAACCTCTAGCACCCTGTCTGTCCAACCAGTGCTTCTTGTCCTTGTCCAAGTAGCTGACATACACACACTTTGAGATTTGATTTATATACAAACACACAGACACTCCTGGGGAAGCCTGGCACAGGTTCACTACCTATGCCCCCTTCTGCCCAAACTATAAGGTAGAAATCACTGCCACCAACCAGCTCTACTTATCAGCTACTATAAGACCCTTCCCAAAAGGTGACCACTTATATTGTGTAATGTCACTATTATCCAAATGGTAAGTGTGTCCAAGGCTAAGGCTATTTAGGAGTGGCCTATACATTGTCATCAAATACATATGCAAGTACTCTAAGAGCTTAAATATCTCTAAACAAACAAGCCACAATTAAAAGGTTTAAATATATTTAATAATAAATAATAAAAGCACAAGACAATACTCAGTAACTCAACACAGTGACAACAGAGTTCAGAATCACAGGAAATATTTTAAAACAACATTGCAGGATAGTCTCACATAAATACAGAAAACATCTAAACTAATCTTGTTACATCCCTATCTGTCTCTAAGAGAAATATTATACCTAAATCTTATTACAGAGCCAGGTAAATGCAGGTGCTGAATGGACGTTTCTAGGTCCAAAGACAAATACAAAATGCCCGGACTTTCTTTGAGAGATAGTTCTTAAGTTAATAATACACATTACTACTGGGTTAGCTGGATGACATCACTATTTGACAACTCTATGTCAAAAATACTTATCTCTTAGAAGTTTTACCTGGAACTGGAAGTCGTAAAACAGTTAAATACTTTTACCTTTGAAACCTGTAATTATTTCTGTTTCCAGACAATAAAAAGAATCCTTTAGTTGTAGCCATCCTGTCTCCTAGCTGAAACTGAGAGATACCACAGTCGTAAACAATTTCACCTTATTTTTATAGAGTTTAGCAAGTTAACTGTATGTTCCAGCTTCTTACTATCAAAACATACATTTGCATAGGCATATAGTTCATATACATTTCTGTTCTTTTACAGTAGGGTACACTGTTGTTACATTATTAAAGCTCAGCACATAACATGCAGTTTTTTTACATTTCTAAGACAAGCATGCAAACCATATTACTATTCACAAATAACAGAATTATTCACAAAATTCCAGCTAGCTGGGCTGGCAGCCTTCACATGCATCACCACAGGGGTGTGGTTCAAGACCAGTAAGAGCTGTCTGTTAGTTTAGGGATTCAGTACTTACCATACATTTAGGCACATCAAATTGGAGATGGTTGTTGTTGTGTCTTTCGGCTTTTCCTGGTTAGGGGTCACCACAGCGGAACTCCGGTCCGCTAATGATTGGCAGTTGATTTTTACGTGCCAAGTCGCCAGCCCTGACGCACAACCTTCAATGAAGGTACGCCCATTCAAGCATGTCTCCATGCAGAAGACACTCTAGCTGAGAATCGAACCGGACAGCGTCTTACTGTGAGGTGACAACACTACCGCAGCACCACCACCGCAGATATCAAATTGGAGATGGTAGTATCTTCATATTCTTAAAAAAAAATCACCTCCAGTCTCATTAGACAAGATAACCTGGAACTCCTCCACACCCAACTTACTGTTAACAGAACCCCTTCTTATACATTGGCTAACTTGAGGACCCCCTCTATGCCCCCCTCAGCCTATAAGCTAAGCACTATTCTGCTAGGATATTTCAGCTACAGTTTCATTAACTGGAAGAATTGTACATCCCCAAACCTGCCTGCCCAGAAATTTCTGGACTTCATTACAAACTCTCTCGACCATTTAGTCCTCACCCAACCAGGGGCAATAAAATCCCGGAGTTAGCCCTTACCAATATGGGACAGCTTTGCCCCCTTCCAGTTGCCACTTATTCCCTGGTCAAATCAGACCACAAATAAGTCACAGTCACCATAAAACTAAAACCATAAGCATATTCCAGTACTTTGGTATTCTGAGGTAATGCTAAGGCTAATATACTAAGACTGAGTGATAACCCTACTAAATTTAAAATCCTATTCCAACCTGTTGACCCACCTGCCTTTGAAGAATCCTTTACCACCAAATACTATATGCACATGTAAATAGTGGCATAGACAGATTGGTCCCCTCCAAAGTAAATGTAACACCAAATTTAAGAATAAACCTGTATGCTGGAACCCAAATATAAACAAGATCTGTAATAAAAGAAAAAACTCCTTGCAAGCAGAAATAAATTTAACTCTTAAGGTGCTAAAAACATTTTTACTAAACTTAACAAGGAACTTTGCAACCTGACCAAATCAACCAAAGCCAGATATGAGGTAAAATAGTCACTTAGGTGAAGGAGAACCACAAAGCCTTGTTCAGTTGTGTTAGAAACCTCAGAAACAAAGCAGAGCACTGCAAGAAAGCTAATAGTAAATTATATCACATACTCAGAATCAGCATCTATAAAGAACAAGTCCTCAAGGCACTATCCAAGATCAAGAACCCCATCTTTAATGAGTTAGATAACATGGCCATCTTCTAACTGGTCAGCCCAAAACAAGATATGTCAGACCTCCAACAAAGGCTGTTCATTGTCAGCTTCCAAACAGGCTTCATGCTGGATGAATGGAGGACAGCAGCAGTCAAAGGTGGGGAGTCAGTGAATCCAGGTAATTATAGACCTATAATCCTGGCCAGTCTCAAATGTTAGGCTATAGAAAGGATAATTACAGAATTAATTAATAAGGACATAGTCAACCTACAAACTCTCAACCCAGGCTGTAGCATATTCGATAAGGGCATATCCTGTCTACTTCAACCTTGATTGACTAGTTTGAGAAGGTTTCTGAAGCAATGAGTGAGGGCGGATCAGTCCACACTGCATATCTACAGCTTGCAGAATTATTTGACACAATCCCACATTCAGGCATCATGGATAAACTCTCCCATTTAAATGTAAATCCATATTGGATAGCAAAATGCTTCACAAGTAGAACCCAGGAAATTAGGGTGGGTGGCTAGATTCAGCCCTTGGGTCATGCACAAATGTCATGTGTTTATGGCTGACCAAGTTTGCAGATGATTTTAAACTCGGTGCTCTCTTAAACTTCCCAGAAAGCACCAAGATCCTTCACGAAAGCCTCTCCCAAATAAATATCTGGTATTAAAATTATGGTTTAAAACTAAGTGCCAAGAAATTTATAATGGTATACTTCGACAAGCATGACATCCCTTGTAATTCTCAGATTGACAACCCACCAATGAAAGTTGCTGCCAAATTTAGGGATCTGGGAACCTGTGTTGACAATGAACTGTCCTTGGATCATCACATATCCACTGTTGTAAGAAAGTCATTTTTCATTGCTCAGCTATGATCTAGAGGTGTAGTGTCCATGTTTGTGGATGTAATCATTCGGTGTCAAGGTCTGTGGATGTAATTATTCATTGTCCAGGTCCGTGGATGTAGTCATTCAGTGTCCGGGTCCATGGATGAAATAATTCCACTGTACTCTGCTGTCATTAGATAAATTGTTGAATTTAATGCCTCTTTTGCTATGTACTTGTCCAGTCTGAACAGATCCTATCCTTTCAGACCTATTGCACATTCGCATATCCAATGGTAGTGTAAACCCCTATTCTAGGAATCTTAATTTCTTTTGCAACATAAAAAGGACATGTTGGAGGGATAGGTATTTTATCAGAGAAAATACCACCTGTGTAGAACCATCTTCCTCTCCACATAAAGCAAAGTACTTCTCTTGCTCGCTTGAAATTTAATTTGGATGATTAGAGAGGAATCTGTAAATTCACCTTTTTTAGCACCTATGTCTCTCATGGAAAAGGGCAACATGGAGATGTCTCAACATATCCTTATTTTGCCCACATCTGAGTTAATCATATAGAAATGTAAGTGCTGAAAACTGCCATGGTAATTTAAGACCAGGCTTCTTAAGTTCCTCACAGTTCTACAGCCTAATAAGCACCTATGAACAGACATGTAATTATGTAGAAGCTGCTGTGTCTAAAGTTCAGTAAAGAGAAGATAAGTGATAATTAAAATAAATTATTAGAAAATTAAGATATTCCAATCCATCATGTGTACATTGCAATGATTTCTGTAGTCAGAAAAAGAGGATGGAGGTTTTACCATTCACCCCTATATTGTAGATGGTTTCTTTATGTCGAATTTGGTTTAAATCAAATTGCCTTAGGACATAAACTAGCACAGAGCTGGTAGCATTGGCAATATATACAGTCCATATATGAGTTAGGGAAGAGGTATTACTATCCATCGATCTACTCTGCACGTGTACTTCTGCAAATGACTGGAACTCAACAGCTCCAGGTGCCCTAGTTAATTTGGCAGTCAAATTTTAAAATAACGTATAGTCTGCTTAGACCAGTGAACCATTTGTTCATGTTAGTGCATCAAAATAGCACAAAAACCCCTCAGATTTGCATCAGCCTTTTTATATCTCTTTGAAAAGCATTGAATGGAATGAAAACCTTTGGAAGATGGAGAGCACATATTTTAACCCCTTTAATAGTGCCAGTATCTGTTATTATATGGTGTATGCCAGGATGATCCAGAAGAGCTCACCGACAGACACAGGATGTGTTTTTTAATGTTTAGAATCAGTTTTGCCAGCACACCAGAGAAACTACAGTTGTGTAAGTAGAACTTAGCATAACATTAAATGGTCAAATGATCACCGCTGCAGCAGCCGTAACTATATGGGTTATATCCTTCCAAGGATACAACAACTGTTCAGCTTCCAAAGCTTCATGGCACCTTCCACTCACACATACTGTCAAGCAGCTCGAGATGAGCTGACTAAAAGACAGGACTGGGAGTGAAGCCCTTCAGACTTTACTGCCAACCGAGAGAGAGGTTGAGCCCTAAACAGACAATGCTTGGAGTAACAAAAAATAAATGTCCACACCGTGGTAAAAACAAGGCACACAAAAAAACAAGGAGTATGAAGGGAGGGAGGAGTTACTGCAGTAGTGACCATTCCAAGATCTACTCTTATGGTAAGATCAGCTTACACAACTGTACTATGTTCTTCATATTGATCACTGCTGTAGTAGCCTTAACTATATGGGTAGATTACCACAGCTACGTATATTTGGGAGGAGGGTCCATGAGCCCCTGGAGAATGGTCCTAGAAAAACATGATCTGGACATAGAGGAGGAATCAAGCTTATAGTGCTTTGTAAAAGTGTGTACAGAGGATCAAGTAGCAGCTTCTAGAATCCAACCCTTTCTAAAAAGCCATGGGTGAAGCCTAGGCCCTGGTAGAGTGAGCCTTGACACTGCCTTTAATAGATTTATTATGGTGAGTATAACAGTAGGTAATAGCCTTAGACAACCATTTGGAGGAAATTTGTCACAAGAAATTAACAATTTATCTGAAGATCTGAAAGATTTAGTTCTGTCAAGACAGCACCTAAGTTGGCTGTGAATATGTAAGGTATGGAATATCCCTTCTCACTCATTTTTAGATTCAGGAAGGAAAATGGTGCGTTGATTACTTTGGCTTAAAGTAAACACAGATACCTCTTTAGGCATAAAAAAAGGATTAGTTCTCCAAGAAATCCTGCCCATGTGGAAAATGAGATAGGATTGACTTGCTGCAAGAGATTGCAACTCATAAACCCTTCTTGCAGAGGTCTGAGCAATTAGTAAAACTGTTTTCCATATTAAGAACCTAATGTCAGCCAGATTAGCTGGTACAAATGGAGCAAGAGTTTGCTTCCGTAACACAGAAGTAAGATCTCAATTAGGGCCCACTGGTTTATTTGAAGGTCTCTTATGCAAAACCCCTTTCAAAAACATTTTGACATAAGGCTACCTTGAAAGATGAGGATCCATGGGCAGACATGCCCAATAAATGAACCTTAATAGAGGAATAAGAAATGCCATAGGATAATAACTCACACAAATACTGTAAAACCAGAGAACAATTAGCCCTGAATAAATGTGGGTTATGTTGGTGGCACCAACCAGAAAACTTTTTCCATTTGCTAATATATGGTTTTCTAGTAGCAGGCTTTCTTGCCTCCATTAGTACCTTCTGCATGTCCTTAAAAACATGTGCCTAGAAGGAATTAAGACCCGATCATCTAGGCAGTGAATTGAAGATTGATAAGATGTATCAAACACCTCTTTTTTTGAATGAGTAGATCCATACTGTGAGGAAGCTTGTGGTAAATGCCCCTGGCCATTTCCAAAAGAAGGGAGAACTCACAGTTGCCTGGGCCAGAAGGGAGTTATCATAATGATCTTGGGGGATTTCTTCTGACTCTTCAGAAGTGCCTTGGATATTAATGGAAAGGGTGGAAATGTATACAGGAACATTCCTGCCTGAAGAAAAGAAAATAATTTTGCCAGTTGATTGTTCAGAGAGGAGGCAAAGAGGTCTGCTTGAAGAACTCCCCACAGATAGATCAAATTTTGGAAGACCCCGGGTCTAGTTTCCATTTGTGAGGGTCTGCCCTGGTCCTGTTCAGCTCTTCTGCCACACAGTTTTGCTCTGATGGAATGTAGGATGCCTGTAGAGTGAGACTGTGCTGTGAAGCTATATCCCAAGCTGACATGTCTAGTCTGTAAATAGGGTATGACATGGTTTTCCCTTGCTAGTTGATGCACCACATGACTGTGGTATTGTCTGTAACCACTTGAAGAGGTTCCCAGAAGAAAAGAAGGTTCAGAGAGTCGAGTGCCTTATATGGCCAAGCATCTTCTTAATATTTCTCTGCTTGCATCTGTCCTTGGTTTCCCACCCCCACGGCACCTTTATCCCTCCCAAAACTGCTCCCAAACAAAGTCTGAAGCATCTGTGGTGACTAACTGCTTTGGAGCAAGAATGGAGAAGGGGAGACCTGGATTTAAGGATATCTGTTGCCTCCACCAAAATATTCTGACAAACTCCACTACTGGAATCTGAAAAGGTAAAGGGCGTTGATGTTGGTACCTAAGAAATTTCAGATACCATTGTATTGCACTGAACAATTCACACAGTTAAGAGAGAACCAAAGGAATATCCACAGAAAGTAGATCCAGGTTACGAGAAAGACACCAAACAGAAAACCTCTTCCATTTAGATAAATAGGATTTGCTACTATTTGGAGTTTTGCCAAAGGTGCCATGAGACCCAGTCTTCTGAGGTATTCCCTCATAGTGACAGAAGTCTGACTGGAAAACCTTAGAAATAGATATAAATATTTTTTCCTGTGGAAGAAAAGCTCTTTGAACTGAGGCATCTAGCTGACATCCCAAGAACATAATCCTGTGTGAGAGAGTCAAGAAAGACTTTTGAGAGTCCCAGCTAGTGAAGAGATCTCTCACCCAAGAGAGAGAGAGAGAGAGAGAGAGAGACCCTGATATTTTGAAAAAGACTGTGCAAAGATAAGCAAGTCATCTAAATATGGAGAAATGTGGATACCATGTAGCCTGCAATGAGCTATAATTGGGGCTTGACACTTTGTGAACACTGTTGGTGCAGTGGATAGTCCAAAGTATAAGGCAGACAACTGATTATGTGATCCACACACACAAATCTTAAGAAACATCGGACGTCTGGATGAATAGGGGTGTGAGGATAAGCATATTTTACATCTAGAGTTACCAGGATACTTGAAAGAGGAAGAGGGAAGTAACAGTTTGAAGTATCATCATTTTGAATTTGGGCACTATCACAAACAGATTTAGGAAAGAAAGATCCAGAACTAGCCTCCAAGCATTTTCTTTCTTGGGCACTAGGAACATCCTTGAATAAAACCCCTTCTGTACCTGAGAAGGAGGAATTGGTTCTATCACTCTTTGAGACAGCAGTGTCTATATCATAACATCGCAGACGCAAAATGTTGAATGCTCACAAGAGCAAAAATGCCGAAACTTGAATTCGGTATTGTGGGGGACTGCGCCCCCACACCCCCCCGCTAAATATGTATCCCAACTCCGAGATCGCACTACAGTGAGGAAAGGGCAAATATCCCAGTCTTCACTGTACTGCAATCTCAAAAACAGACCCTCAACATTTCGGCTCTTTCGCTGTTCAAAATTTTTATTTTTCAATAACATGATATAGATCCAGACAGTATGTGATGAAGAATAAGAAGAAACAAAACAGTCTGATCTGCAGGATTAGGAATGACTACCTGGGAAGGAGGAATTTCCTCCCACTGCCAGCTGTAATCCTTTTGAATGATTTTCAGACCCTATTTATCTGAAATAATCTGTTGCCAAAGAGAAAAATGGAGATTCAGAATTTCTGGAAGAGAACAGGGTCCAGGCTAGGAGGGGTTCACAATGTCCCTTATGTAGTAATTCAGACTTGTTGAATTGTCCTTGGTTTTCGGATGTTTAACACTTCTTTTTGGATCACCTTGCCACTTCTTAAATGTCTGTTTACATATTTTCTTTTGCGACTGTGGTTCTGGGTTTTTTTTGATAATATTGGAAGGAGCGAAAGAAAATCCCTTGGATAATTTTGAAAAGGAGGACTGAAAAATCTCAGAGAGTCCCTGGAATAACTTGCCCCTTTCGTCACACTTTCTGATCACCTCTGCTGCAGAGGGTCAAAATATTAAACAGCTGTCTACGGAAAAATTTAAAATATAATTTTTAAAATCATCTGGGAGGTTCAGAGAATGCAGATAAGCAAACCTCCTTAAAACAGCAACAGTGGCCATAACCCTGAAAGAAGTATCAGCAGAATCATACACACATTCTGCAGGCAGTGACCTTTGCAATAGAAGAAACTAAGTTATTTATAGTAGTTATTTCCTCACAAGAAGAAACTTTAGATAAAACATTCCTCATACTTTCACAATATGTCAAAACAAGCTTTCACATATGAGCTTGACGATTTAAAATTCTGAAAATCAAAGTTGTAGAAGTATACACTTTTCCCCATAATTCTTAGTAATTTCCCATCCTTATTAGAAAGAGTGGAATTGGAATTAACTAAGTGCTTAGCAACAGTGGGATCAACTAAAGCTATAGCTACTGGGTCAGGTTTTGGAATAGTGTAAAAACATTAAGAATGAGGAACTTTATACATTCTTTCTGCCTATTTATTAACAGCTGGCTATCTAAGAGGAAAACTACAGGCAGTAAGGCAAAACAGACAGGACAGGAGAAATGGGTGTAGGTTCTACGACGTATTTCTGTAACAACTCATAGTATTTTCTTAGGGACTGAGAAACCTAAAGTCTTCTCCCACTGAAAACACTCGGACATTATAGAAATAGTCTCAGAAACAGAGAAACAGCCACAGGAAGAATTAGAAATTGAGCCGTCCTCTGAGTCTGAATCAGAAATTTGAGGTCAAAGCCCTGAATCCATCCCTGCATCTTTCTGTTCAGATTTAGAATGTTGAATCTCTTCAGGAAAAGAAGCATCCCTCTTTCTTTTACTAGAAACTACCGTACAAGAAGGATCAATAGACTGAATTAAACCCTGAGCCAGTCCTAGTAAACTACTCTTATCCAAAGAAATTTTAGGAGTAGTAGATGCATGTGTGGTTTTCTGCTTCTTTTGGCAGGAGAAATGGGGCCAACAGTGTTACTAATGGCAGCCGTAGTCTCCCCAGGGATGGGCAGAGCATTCTGACATAACAGGAAAACCTTCCCTGTTCCTTCTCCCAGGACTGACGAGAATGGCTCTCCCTTGCCCACTGAGGGGACTGCCAACAGTCGCAGATGATGTGGCTGATCCCTGGTCCATAGTGGCTGTAAGTGATACACCACAGGGATTTGGATAAAAGATGAGAGGTCAGAGGTACAACAAATGGCCAGGCAGAGTCGTCCACCCGGGGCTGAGGCAAATTGCCAGCCTGCTGTGGTAGCAAAGGCCGTTTACATAAATTTTTCTTTTTGCAGCTGGAAGAAGGAACAACCATGGGACTGACAGTCTATTCTATGGTCAAGCCAAAAATTGTGCCTCTTTCTCAAGGAAGACGAGCAGCTTGTGCCAGTAAAACTACTGGTCTACAGAAGTGATTTTATGACACAAAAAACGCAGTAAAAGGCACTTTCAAACACTATGGTAGCCCCTTAATGGAAAATTAAATACAATTTCTCCACAGAAAATATGTTATCAGTTAGTTTGCACTACTTTAAAACTGATAGAAAAAAATGAGTGCTTTGTTTAAAAGTACGTTGCAGTCTTGACATAGTCCATTAAAACACAACACTCCTAGTTTTAATAAAATTCATGACAAGGAACGTAATAAAACATCAGGAAATGTAAGAAAATGGAATTGGTCCCCAAAGGGAACTTATCTGCCCAGCAAAGGAAAGCACAAGCTGGAAGTAAATCTCTGAAGGGCTTCACTCCCAAACTTGTCTTTTAGTCAGCTCTACCCGAGCTTCTTGGCAGTTTGGGCACGTGGAAGGTGCCCTGAAGATTTGGAAGCTGGCCAGCTGTTATATCCTTGGCAGGATATAACCCACATAGCTAAGGCTACTGCAGCAGTGATCAGTATAAAGAACATTTACTCTTGGGTCCTCAACATTCTCATAAACTTTCATTATACATCTGTGATGTCAGTTAAACATCATATCTGCAGAGCGTCTTCTGCCATGAAATAACAGCTTATCTCACTCTTGTCCTACGCATTCTAGAACTGCATTTTATACAGGTTAGTATTCAATGTCATACGGCTATGAAACCATCACCATATACTGTCCTTACAACCAGAAAGTTAGTTTGCTGGTCTAGTTGACATTTTTATCTACTACCTATTGAAAAGAAATCTTGTTTAGAATGTTGTATAAAATTCTGCTTGGAGCGCTAACTTAGAAGTGAAATTTGAATTTTGGGGTTTCAGAAGCAAAACTGACTTTGGAAAGAGATTTCAGTTCTTTGTGCTTTAGTACTGCTGGAAATGAGGCATTAAAAAAAAAACAGTAACTCTACTTAGTCTGAATTCTGTATTAAGACTTGATATACATATGTGATTGCAAACTGGCATACAAGTGTGATTAAACTCACACTGGGATACCAGCAGTGCTTGCTGTAGCCTTGCCAGAACCCAAAACTTGTATGTACCAAGGATTCATAGGCAGTCCAAGTTGCCATTGACTGATGCAGAGTATAAAGCAGCTGCATCCCTAACAAAGAAAACTAGCAATGCTTCTTTTTCAGGCTTAGAAATTTTTTTGAATTCTTCTTGAGACGAGGCTTTAACAGTTTCTGTTTTTGCTGGGCATTTGTAATACATCTGCATATTTGTTTACTTTCCCAACATTAATAATTCCTCTTCTCCTACACTTGGGAGAATTAAATTAATTAATTAATTAAATTATTTATTTATTTTCAAAAAAGGTACTGCAAGCACACAGTTTCACATTGATCCTGATGAGAGCAGAGAGTATGCTTTGTTCATGTATACTGATGTAAAAGAGATCTTTCTATAAACAGTATATTGCAACTTCTCTGGACATTAACCAAGTTCACCCAATGTATGGGGTGGTATGCAGGCAAACTTAAAAGAAGCTTTAACTGGACATAACTAACCAGGTGGAGCTTTGTTTCATCGTTTCAATGAACCTAACAATAAAAAGCACTTGTTTGTGTGGGGGGATCCCACTCCGTCTCCATCTCCACTCTCCTTACTAGCTCCAAAGTCAGATAATTGTAGTGAAACAGAAAATCCCAAAGTCTTTTGATCTCTACCATTGCATAAGAAACCACAATGGCAGTGACTTCCTATGGGGATCAACGGTCAGTGAATAAAAATCTGAAACTTTTAAACAAGTCCACTTTTCACACAACCAAGTATAGGGAATCCAATTTTGAGAGGTAGTATAAATATATACTTACACACACACACACACTTAGTAACATGAGAGAATTGACAGTCTAAGACCATAATCAAAGCATGTTTGCTATATTGCTGCCTATCTATACTTAGTTTGTAGCTGTGAGTGCCTCATTTATTAACATCATGATGGTATTTTCGGTGTTCTTCTTCTTTCGGCTTTTCCCAGTTAGGGGTCACCACAGCGGAACTCTGGACCGTTAATGATTGGCAGTAGATTTTTATGGTGCTGAGGTGCCAGCCCGACGCCCATCCTTCAACGAGGGCACACCCATTCACACATGTCTTTTGAATGCCACTCGACCGCGGGGAGGACATGCAGACTCCACACAGAAGGCGCTCCAGCCGAGAAACGAACGGGAGAACCTCTTGCTGTGAGGCAACAAAGCTACCGCTGCACCACCGCGGCTTTATGATGGTATTTTCAGTGTACAGTTTGAAATTAAATTTCTTTTTTCCTGATATGAATTGTAAAAATGTATAGTCTTCTGACAGGAAGTAGTTTTCATTTAATCTTTTTCTTAATTTTCTTTGATACATTTGTAGTTAGTGCTTTGAAACACAGAAAATCAAAGATACATGCACCCCAAATTATATGAACTGTCAACTTATTTTTCCTTATAGTGATAAATAAAGGTATGATACAGAGCCAAATGTCCTAATCATGACCGCATATATTTCATAGCTGCATCTTTTTGGTAAGATCTTTGTAACCAAAAATTTATCCTACAGTATTTCAAATATTTACTTTTGGTTCTCTACATGTGTTACAGTTGTGTATGTGTGTGTATTTTTGTTTTTAGATCTTTTTTTTTTGCTATTTTTGATTGGATGTGTTTTCTGGATGCCTTTTGTTCCACGTATTTACACTAAATCTGATAATTCGTAACAAGTGGTGAAACTGAAAAAGAAAGTGAGTTTAACACCTGTCCTTTTCTTTTTTCTCACTGGAGGTTAATCCAGTCAGAATAAGGTAGGGTGTTGTGTTTTCTTGCTGTCACCAGCCCATTCAGACTGATTAATCTCATCTTTCAGCAAGTTCAGTTGAGATATGTCCCTGGAACTATAGACAGATTGCTTAGAAACTCAGGGTGTGCTAAGTAAGCATTTTGCCATAGGCTTCTTTGCTGTTGCCTTCTGCAGCTTAAGAGTTTATCCATCACTTTTTTGTATGATTACACTTTCTCTTCCTTCACAGCTGCATTTCAGAGGGCATCTGTTAAATTTCATTAAATGCATACCTTGTCACTGGGCTTAATTTTATTTCTTCTTACTCCCTTCAGCTGTCAGTCAAGTAGTATACAAGAATAGTGTTTCTCTTTCAGACTATGAAAATAAAAATAACCAGTCTATTGCATGACTTGTTTATTAACTACACCCTGTTGAAAAATGATTTCTTCCATCTATTTTCAAAGAATCCTTTTCAGTTTGTGAGGTGCTGTCTTCAGACTGTCTTTTCTGTTTTTCTGATTAGATGAATGCAGACCCTTCAGGGTAGTGTCCAGTTCTACTCGGAGGGTATCTTCAGTGTAGCATAGTTCTGTGATACAGCATAGTGTATAGTTTGGAAGTGGTGAGTCCTGTGGGTTGCAGCGTGGTTAGTAGGAGTATAATATGCAAACATAAACAGCTGTAGCAAATCCTTGTTTAATAGAACTGGCTGCCAAACTCATGGCTGCCATGTGTGCTGTGTAATACTTGTCATCTCAAGTGAGTCATTAAAAGGTTTCCTAAACAGTGCTTTGAAGTATTCTGCTGTGACAGCTTGAGAGCATCTATAAATTGTTGCATAAAGCCCTCATACTGAGTTAGCTAATTGCTTGTCCATTGACTTATTAGGAGTTTGTGAGTTGTGTAATTTGTCAGATGTGTAGTTTATAACAAATAGTGTGACCAAGCAACTCTGTACGTTGGTTTTGTGATGTATTATCCTCATTTGGATGTTCTGTTTCACGGCTCTCTTTTTTTCTCCCCTCATTTCCATTTTTACTCAATGGCTATTTGAATCCTTTTGGAAATGGCAACAGCTTATTATTTTTTGTGGGATACATGACATTATTTTGGTGTGACATTTTATTAGTTATTGTTAAAAATAAAATGTTTTGTCACATATTGGCCTTAATTGTTTATTAGTTGCTTAGTGGCTGTGATTATACTAACTTGTATAACCAACAGTGAAAAAAAACTGCATTTGCACTCCTGTTGATTAATATAACTTTATTTAATGTTGACTTGTCTGGCATTGCCACAAAACTGGTATCCCTAATGTTTTAAAAAGTGAACACCAGAAGATGCATACTTTATATCTTGAATTGTGTTGAGGACGTTATATATCTGGACATACAGTAAACTCTCAGTTAACCGGAATTCAAGCAACCGGCAAAACAATAGTGAAGAAATGCAGTACAATTTTCATGTGTTGCACTTTTTGTCCCCCCCCCCCCCCCCGCAGAAACATACCTTATGTTTTTAGAGTTTTAAAAAGGAAGATAGGAATAAATTCCCTCTCTCCCCCACCTGAGAACAAGTCAAACCAAACAAATAGTATAGGATACAGTATTACAGTACAATACAGTAGTACTATTAATAGTCAGTCCTACTTTTAATAGTAACTCTCAAGCAACCAGAAACTACAGTTATCGGGCATCTACCAATCCCCATGGGTGCCGGTTATGTGAGAGTTTACTGTAGCAACACCTCCCTTGTCTTGTATATGAATTTGGATGGAGGAGGGGGGGGTTCTTAAAACTTTATACTGCATAGCACAGGCTATGATACTTGTTTTACATCTGTCACGAATGTCATTGTATGGGAGTCCCTGTTTATGAAATGGATATAGTATTACCTCACCCTTTGGGAGGTACTGATAACCTATAATATGCTTTCTGGCCTCCTTATTTAAAAAGCATAGCAAAGCTCGTATGCCTTAGTGCTGTACAGGCAGCACTTATTCCTCTGTGTTGTTGTTGTGTCTTTCGGCTTTTCCCAGTTAGGGGTTGCCACAGCAGAACTCCGGTCCACTAATGATTGGCAGTAGATTTTTACGTGCCGACTTGCCGGGCCTGATGCACAACCTTCAACGAAGGGACGCCCATTCATGCATGTCACCACACAGAAGACGCACTAACTGAGAATCGAACGGGACAACGTCTTACTGTGGGGCGACGACGCTACCGCAGCACCACCACCGCTTATTGAATCTCATGTGTCTCTCCCCCCCTTATTATGACTGTATAATGCAGTGTTTCTCATTTAGGGCTCCTGTCTTACCACACAATCCATTGCATAGCTTTATAATGCTCATTGCCCAGGACCACTTTTGTGCAGTAATATAATGCTGGCTGTCCACTGGCCCTCCTTCCCACATTTTGTTAGCTCATTATGATGCTGATTGTCCAGCAGGACCCCATTGTACCTCACATTAGTTCATTATAGTTGTCATTATCCAGGTGTCCCTGCCTCCCATCACCTCTCAGTTTTGTTTAGGGACACTTTTGCTTCTTTCCCAGGGACTCCCATTTACTGACATCGGCACTGTTGTGCCACACCATGACTCAGTGTGCTGCATCAGTGAAAGTCTAGAAAGTACTACTTACTAATTAAATTGTATATGCTTAATAACATACTGAATGCATGTGCATACTCAGTGGCGGTAGGGCAGCCACATAAAGGCATTCATGGGGGTCAAAGTGAATGCCTACAGCTATACTCCCACCACTACAGAAAAATGCAAAGATAAATTGTTGTACTGTGCATTGTAAGGGAAGAATACTATAAAATGATTGGGGCTACATATTACTACTTTACTCCAATGTTTTATAGAATGCAACTGATTCCGGTGCTGAAGCTTCTGTGTTTTATAGCATGCAACTGATGAAGCTTCTGAAGTTTCAAGACTCAAGAGTAGGGCTGAGTATGATATAATTGAATGACTATTTATCCTTTCTTCCTTCAAGATAGATCTGAGAGAGTGAGAGGTGCATGTATGAGATATTCCCATCATTTTGGCATCACCAGAATGAGGGTCAAGTGTTTTGTATCTCTTTGGTTTCACACAAAATTTGTTCATAGCTTTTTACTAGGCTAACAACCAGGGTTTTATAAGCCTAGTCATGCAACCCAACACAATTTTGTCCCCACCTACATTGGATGCCTATATGTTAGCACAGAGGTAACTAAGGATTATGTGCGGGGTAGGTATCTTTGTTGGGGATTAATTTATTTACTGTCAACCTCTGTCCATCAGAGACATTGGGGCTCTGACTGGGGGGAGTTTGCAGTTCCCCTTCCAATGATCAAGGTTTTGTTTGAAGAGGGACATTGATGAATTCTGTTGCATGTGGATGTGAAGTTTATTCCATAGCACGGGGATCCTTTGAGATGCATATCAGTCTCTCCATCATGTTCTATTTATGTCACAGGCAAAGTTCAAATCCTTAGATATAGTGTGTCTGATGCTGATTGTTTTGTGGATGTGCAAGAGATCCATCAGACCTGGATTTGAGGATGCCTTATATGCCCGGCATAGATTGGCTCTGAGTAACTTGTAGGAGACTAAGTATAGAGATAGGGCCTTAAGGCGATCTGTGTAGGACATGATATTCATACCATGGAGTCTCCTGGTGCAGAAGATTTGAGAGCATTCCAACAACTGTTGCAAGTGCCTGGTTGGCTACATGTTGGTTGAAGGACAGATTACTGTCTACATTTATTCCCAGATCCCCAACTACCAGGTCAACTCTTAAAGGTGTTTTATCAATGGAATAAGTTGCTTAGGTGAATAATTTCCCAATGGGCAATGTAATGCATTTCTTTGCATTGAGTTTTAATCTGTGGCTTTGTCAACAGTCATTTGTTTGTGTGAGTCTCTTGTAGAATGTTGGTGTCATGAGGGGGAAGCTATGATAATGTCCAGTTTACAGTCATCTGTGAACTTGGTGAGCTGGAGGCCTTTGACATTAGCCTTGACATCTGAGGAGTAGATGCCAAACAAGAGGAGCCCAACATGAAGCCCTGGGTACTCCACTGGTGACTTATTTCCTAGTGGTGGTGATCTCACTAATCCTGACTTTTTGGGTTCTATCTGTGACCCAGCCAGCAATTTATTGAGTTATGTAGGGACTAATGCCTAGTTTTGACAGTTTGTTAACAATACCTGAGTGGGGTATTGCATTGAATGCCTTGGCCAGGTCAGAATATGCTGTATGCACTGCCTCCCCCTTATAGTTTGCCTTGGTGACCCTCTTAAGGAAGTCTACCAGGTTGAGTAGGCAAGTACTACCCTTAACAAAGCCAAACTATGATGGGTCCAGTGTTTGTAGGCTGCCAATGTCCTTGTTATTTCCATGATAATTCATTCCATGGCTGTGCATATTAGACTTGTCAGATTGATGGGTATGTAGTTCCTGGGGTAGGTTGATGGTCCACCATTATGAAGAGGGATGAGTGTTGCAGTCCTCTATTTACCTGGCATGCAACCTGTTTTGGGACTGTAGTTGAAAAGTGCCTCAAGTGGTCCTGTTAGATTGTGTTTAGTCTATTTAGGAGGCCCACCAGAGATATTGTCACTGCCTGATGAAGCAGTGTTTTTGGCCTTAGATAGTGCCACCAGAACCTGCTCCCAGTTCATAGCTGGGGGATATGCTAGAAGGAATTTCAGGGAGTGGGGAGTGAAGTTAAAACTAAATTTATCAGCCAGTAGATTCACTATGTCACCCTGGTCAGTGAAGGTTGTGCCATTTACCAACAGCTCTGCACATTGATGAATGTTACCTTTAAGGATTCTGACAGAGCTGAAGAAGGCCTTGTCATTGTCCTTAGCCAGGGAGCTATCCTGACATCATAATTGGCCTTGTTGGACCTTATTAGACCTCTTAGTTTCATGAACAGTTTAATCAAAGACCTCTTGTCTCTGAGAGAGAGTTGTTCTTTCTGATTTGGCCATGACTTTTTTCTTTTGTTATATACCCTGTTAAGATAAGAATTCCACCATTGGAGGGAGGGTTTGGTGTTAGATTTGGGCTTACGTCAGGTAGGTACGACAGTCTCAATGCATCCATTTACATGTTTGTACAGAGTTTATTTAATTAATTTTGCATAGGTAGCTTTGTTCTTGGGGTTTGGGGGAGACGTGAATTTTGATAAACTGTCACTTAATAGGCTATAGTTTGCTTTAGAATAGTTCTTAGCTGTTATGGTTTAGTTGGGTTTTCCATCTTGATTTTTATTTCAAGAGAGTCAGTTTTATGATCCAATCTCACCAATGAAGGTGTGACAGGGGAGGGTGCAGTGCTCCCATGTTGGTGAGTACTAGGTCTGGTATGTTTGTGCACACTATCTGGTCTACAGTATTCGTGTTAAAGTCCAGGAAGCTTTGTGCCTGTGAGTTAGAGGCTGTGTACTTTTCCCAGTCTATAACAGAATGGTTAAAGTCTTCCATGAATACTGTATTTGATTCAATGGTGACCAGCTGTAGTAGGTCTAGGTAAGAGTTGTGAGCTTTATGGGTCATAGAAGGTGACCTGTAGATGGTCAGGACATGGTAAGGAACCTTTTAAATGGTTGGAGACTTGGACGTGGATGAACTTCAGGGCATCATCCTGTTTAACCAACCTGGAGTTGTATTTCTTGCGAACAGAGATCGAGACAGCTCCATCTTTAGACCCTGTATGTGCTGCTGTTGGTCTAAATGTGTGGAAGGGACTGTAACCTTGCACTGCCAGAGTAATTTCTGTGGCTTTAAACCAAGTCTTGATAACAACACAGGTGTCTACATTCTGCTGAGTAAGGAGAGCTTGTAGGACGTGGAGTTTCTTGTTTATACTCCTAGCATTGAGCAGTAACACTGTAACACTTTGAGATTGTTTTTTTTTTTTTTGCTGTTTTAATAGTTTTGTCATTTTGACATTGCATGCATTAAGGGAAGGGGTGAATAAACGTTTAGCCAGTATCCAAAAGCGCAGGAGGACAGGTGAAGACAATCTTTGGCATAGCAACGTGGTCTGTTAATCATGTCCTGTCATGTTTATAGATATTGGATCTGCTGGACTGAATACCCGAAACTAAGCCAATTATTAAAATTCTTCATTTTCTGTTCATACTGTGGCATCATCCTTATACTGCGGTGGTGGTGCTGCTGTAGTGTTGTCGCCTCATACTAAGACGTTCTGTTTGATTCTCAGCTAAAGCATCTTCTGTGTGGAGGCATGCGTGAATGCGCATACCTTCGTTGAAGGTTGTGCGTCAGGGCTGGCAACTCGGCACATAAAAAATCTGCTGCCAATCATTAGCGTACCAGAGTTCCGCTGTGGTGACCCCTAACCGGGAAAAGCTGAAAGACACAATAACTGTGGCATCATCCTTGGTGAATGTAGAATGATGCTCAATGTACATGGGCTGTGATAGAATCATCGTGGTACTCATGGTGCAGTGACTTGAGTGCTTATGGGATATTGCAGAGCATAGCTCTAGAATGGCAAATAATCATTATCTTCTCCAGCCTGGTCAGAGGGGCATCTGTGTGTCATACAACAGAATCCCCTTTGAAAAGATTTCTAGGTAAAGTGTTTGCTTCCCTTATGGGCTTTGTTCTGAGGGGATCATTGTGTATAGGTGTATGTGTGGTGTTAGGTGTTGCTTTTAGTGTGTGGTTTAGTGATCGCTGAGGATAGGTGTTGCTGTTTGACAGCTTCAAAGGTCTTTGAAGTTTGGAAAGGTTTCTTTTAAGTGCCTAATCTTAAGAAGGTCTATGCATGTGGTGAGTAGTATGTATGAAGTATGTAGTACATGTGTGTGTGTGTGTTCTTGACAACCTCGTCTCGTAAGAGAGATTTTTGCCTCCAAAGAAATTATGAATGTTAATGAATCATACCCGGGCTCATAGTCATTTATAACTAACTGATCTGTTATGAGAGGTGCAACTTCTTCATCCAGTAGGACTGAAAATGCAGGTTTTCAGTCAACTTGACATCAAAAATTTTCTGTCTACAAGCACCTTCCGTTTACCCATATTGCTCATCTAGCTCTTCAAATCTCTGGAAAGTATCATTGAAAATTGGTACCAGGTTGCTTTACTTTTCTTTGAGTAGTTTTGTATTAAACTCTTTCAGTTTTGGCTTTTTTTAGTAAGAGATTTGCCGTCCTTTGAGTATCTTCTGATATACAAACTAAGTCAGACCAGTATAATTTTTCACCTTTTAGGAGTTTCAATATTTCACCCCTGCCTTAGATGTGTTATTCACTGTATAGTTTACCTTCATATCTCTTCATATTTTTGTTTGCTCGATTGTTGGAGATTATGAATACTAGTGCATTTAAAAAGTGTAGAAGGTGCAACCATAAACCCACTCCAAAGGACAGACTTAAAAAGTTTGCATTATCTGTTCAGGTAAGGAATACTTTAATGAATAAGTAATGTGATAGGTGTGCTTATTTCAATCCCCAGACAATCAATGAAAGAAAAAATAAGCTTGTTTTGAACCCTGAACAAGTTTTGACTTTGGGCACAGTCTCAGGATCGATTGCATCAGTCCCAAGGGCCAAGTCTGAGTGTCGTAACTCCTTTAAGAGTAGTCAAAAGAAGAGTAATCTTGGTGTAGATCAAGTCGACAAGAAGAAACAACAGTAGTGATTACAGTGCTCTGAAGTTCTAAAGACTTCCTTCTGTCAAATTACTGCAATTGTGGTTTAAAGTTTTCCTCTTGGGTAGAAGGTGTATCCTCTGTGTCGGACGCTGAAGATTGAAAAACACTACTTTCCGGAACCTCTTCTGCCATATCTGTCAAGTCATAACTTACATAGCCACGGTCTTTCATAGGCTGTGAGGATCATTTTAAACCTGTATCAAATAATACCCAGAGACACAGGTACTTTTCTCCTACCATCTTTTTCTTCTTAGATGGCACCTGTGTCTTCCATTTCCATCCTCAGCATGAACCAGGGATGTAATTCAGTGGATGGTACAACTAGTGCAGCAGATGCTAGCATGCATTCTACTATAATGCGTGACCTGCCTTATAGAATTTCACTGAGAGTTCTAATGTATCCTTCCATAACCATAAGTTAAGGGAAGCTGGAGAACAAGGAAAAACAGAGCAAGACTGTTACAGCTGTTGGGTTAGATTCTAGACTTCACAGCCTCACTTTTCAAGGATGCAAAGTGCTGACATCAGTTATGCTACCAATATTGCATGTTGCAGAAAGGCTTTCAGATATCTGGTAGCAGCTAATGAGACCATAGGAACATCCAGAATTGGATATCTGCTCGAAGTCAAGAATACTCAGCAACAGTGGGGATACTAGTGTGCTCCTTCAGGGCGACAGCAGTCAAATTGCTGAAACCTTGCTTAACCGTCCGATTCTGGAAGCAGTCAGGAGTTGATCATTCCCCCATTTACAAGCAGAGCTAACTGGCATTTAGAACAAGTGAAATGAGACAGTATTATTCAGAGACTATATGATTCCCTTCCACACCCCATCCAAGCCCTATTGTCTTATATTGCCCAGTGTCCCACTCCTATCTAAGGAGTGTGGCAATAAAATAGTCGTTAAACGTATCAGCAAAAAATACATTCAGAATGTCCCACCTGAGTACTAAGGCTGCCATTATGCCAGATTCATTTTAGTTCCATCAGAGGAACCTCAGACCAATGTTATAATGAAGTAATTTAAATTACCTCATCCCTAAACAAACTTTCCTAATGTTCATGGTGTAGTCCATCTTTCTTTGTCTGTTAGGAAGAGGCTGGAAGTTTAATGTGCTTTTTGAACCTCCAGGAAGCCAATTTCCTGCCAAGAATTTCAGGATGCTTCTCTGCTTCTTGGTAGAAACTAGTCAGTGTTAGTCCTGGACTATTCCATTTGGTCTTACCTCAGGCCTCAGTTTATTGATGATATGCATATTTGCAGTTGCTGCAAACAGAAGGTTGCATGTGGTCAAGGTATTTTCTTAACTGGATGGCTGGGTCCTAGCTGCACTGACTTCAGATAGACTTAATGGTAGCTCAGGAGTCTGTTATAGATCTTTTGCAACCCTTGAGAAGCAGAATGAACACTGCAAAGTCCTGGATAGAGCCATCACAAACACTAGCATTCATTAGAGTAGTGTTTTTCATTAGATACAACTTGCACACTCTATCCTGCAAGGCACATCTCTCAGTTACTGTTAACCAGTCATAACAGCTCTTTGCATCAGAGCACTAGGACTTGCGGCAGGTGCAATCTGTGTGGTCCCTCTTGCCAGTTTTTACTTGAGGATCATTCAGTGGACTTTCACAGTACAGTGGTCTCAGATATCAGATTACATTATTTTTCAGATAAGAATCACAAAGTCATCGAACAGTTCCTATGGCGGTAGCTTCACACTCCATGTCTTAATGGGGGGAAGCATATTCTAGATTCCTCTTCCTGTAGTGAATGTCACAAAGAGGGCCTCTTTCGTAGTGTAGGGGATAGAGAATTGCCAAGTGCAGACATTTCAAGGCACATTGTCACAAACAGAAGCCATTCTGCACATCAGTATTTTGGAAATGAAGGCAGTTCGTATGTTTCTGTGGACATTTCAGGATGCCTTAGCATAGGTTCCAGCTGCTATCCACACCAGTAGTAGTGTCAGTGACATGGAACATTAAACAGGGGGAATGCACTTTCACTTGTATTGAGACAATATGAACGTATGGAAAATAGTCTGTGTAAAGTAATTGCTTCCTGATAACCAGCCACATTTCTGCTGAAGTAATGCCTTTGGCAACAATGCTCAGTCATTGCTCACTGATGTCAAGAATAGTTGTGGTCCCTTCAGTCTGTCTGTGGTGCAGAATTTGTTCTTCTACTGGGGGAAGCCTTGCTGTGTGACCTGTTTGCATCCCTGGCCAGTGGCAAATGCACCAACTTCTTTGCCCTGATTCCTCCTCCAAGGAAACATCCTAGGGATGCTGTCATTCAATAAATAACCCCATGACTCCTTTACAGTTTTCTTCCATTTCTCCTTTTTCTGACGTTCATCCAGTAAGCCTGGCAGGATGAGTTCAGAGTCATTCTTATACCCTCATTCTGGCCTCACCAAGTCTGATTTCCCATGCCTTGGCCTCATCTTATGGAGAAGCCTTTGCCTGAGGTCTTTTAGAACTCTGCTATCTTAAGTATCCTGCAAGACTTACTTGGACCTTCACTCCTTTTGGCTAAGCTCCATGGTTATTCCTCCTGCAGTAATCGGCATATACTTTTCATACCAACTTGTAGTGGTCCAGATCCTTACTTTTGCTCACAGACCTAATAGGAGAAAAACACAAAAGCAGATGGACATACTTTTTATTTGAGCTGTGTCCAATGACTTAGATCCCTTTACATCTGCTATTTTAGATTGAGTTTCTCAAACTTTTGATAAACATCCAGCAACTTTGTAAAGACTGTCTATCCACTGAATTTGTATTACATGCTTGAACAGTTGAGCTTATTTTTTTCCTTTTGAACCTGCTTCTGAACCTTAGTTGAGGTTTCTTTCTAGGAAGTCACAGTGGATGGTGCAGTGGTGGAGCAGTAGCATTGTCACCTTATAGCAAGAGGCTCTTCAGCTTGATTCTTGGCTGGAGTGCCTTTTGTGTGGAGTCTGCATGTCCTCTCTGCATTCGTGTGGGTTTTCTGTGGGTACTCCGGTTTCCTCCCACATTACAGACGTGCGTCTGGATAGTTTCTCCCCTAGCCTCCTCTGAAAATTGGCTTCATTCCAAGTTGGACTTTCCCGGTAAACAAATGTTAAATAAATAATAAAATAAGTCACATCTTCAAGTGTTTTTTTATCTCAGTCAGAGGAATTTTAAAAATTGCAGTCATTATGTGGAAAGCATCCTTACCTTGTTTTAAGGATAGTGCATCACTGCAGACCAGTCCTTCCCTTATACATAAGGTGGCCACTGAAATCAAGCCTAAATCATTCACTTAGTTCTTTCCTAAATATTCTTACAAAGGTAAATATGCTTATTAAACTACATATCCACAGACAGCTCAGATTTTACATGGCCAGGACCCAACCAATAAGAAAAGATTCACAATTATATGTCTAATTTTCATCCAAAAAATGGTATCCAAAGTTTCTCAGGTCAGTTTTTGTGGGTGGCTTTTTGATTGATTGAAAATTTTAATGTAAAAATAGACGATAATATTCCCTGCAGCTCTTGCACCATATTTAGCCATAGTATTGGCTACTTTACAAGCCTTTTTCAGAAATGATTCCTTAAATGATATTGATGCAGCTCCCACTGGCTTCACTGAATACTTTCACAAGACAGTACAGTCTAGATGTGCTCTGTGTGTCTTGATGTTCGTTAATAGCCACAGTTGTCTGTGGTATGCTGCCACGAATGCCACTCAGGAAAAAACGTGTTTATGAAAATGGATTGTTGTTAATACTACAGATGATATATAGACAGCTGATTCTTTTTTGGTGCTGCCTTTCAATCTGTAACATATGTATGAAAGAAATTCAGACTACACACATAAATAAAATATCGATGAGTAAAAAACAGATTTCATTTGAATAGGGATGGTTTGTGTTTTAGAAAACTTGTCCTCATCAAATTAAATGCTATGCCAATTACAGATATGGATAATGGGACTATGGGTGACTTCTCTGGAGATGTGTATAGACTTTGTTTCACTATAATGTCTGCGGTTATATTTTACTTAATTTTTGGGTTCTACCTTTATGAAACAACATGCAAAATGTTGGCTATGAGTCTACCTGAAATAGTCAGAAGTCAGTTTATCAGCTTTTAACTTGCTGAGCTAGGTGATTCAAAACATGCAGTAAGCAGAGTGTAGTATTCAGAATTAGGCTTAACCCAGCTATTAGAAGTTACAATATGTTGCAGTTTATACACTTAAATAAAACATCCTATAAAGCATTTACAATCGCCTTCATCCTCCAACCTCATACTTAAAAGTGACACCGAAATTGCTAAGTACTAATGAAGACGAAATTGCAGGTGTTCCTTTTTTTCTGCAAAGTTTTCTGCTGTTATATGCCCCCTGCAAACTCTGTTGTTTTTTAATGCATTCTTGAAGCATATGAATGCTAAGTACAACAGCTCTTATTTGTAATATGATTATATTTTGAAATATACTACTTCCAGTGTAACAGAATTTCAAAATATCCAGATCTGTTGTTCAGGTGCTGCATGTATCTCCTTGCTGTTTTACTACTTACTCATATGTATTATTTCATATTTTTTTATCCTGGTAATATACGTTTTTATTTGAATAGTTTTGTCAGCAGTTTTATTTCTGGGCTACAATAATGCACAGTGCAGCACTTACAAAGAGACTGCAGAAGGTACCATTGCAGAACAGAGAAAGTTAAACACCTTGCATTTATTTCCGCTTGGAAAGGACGATGCCAGAGTGAATTATGAATGTGAAGTCATAAGGAATTTAGAAGTATATATGGGATGAAGTTTTTATTATTGATGTGGCATGACTGTAGACTCAGGATAAGACTGCCAGCTTTGCAAGCCATGCCTAGAATTGTTCGTGTTTTCCTGCCAACTGACTTAAATATTCAGAAATCAGGTTCACCAAAGGGTTGACCCTGTTGCCACTAATTTTTAACAGTGCACAGCACTTTCATTTGAAACAGCTTGTGGTTGCAGCCAGGGCTTCCTGGACTGTTATAATTACTTATCTTCCAGTCTGATACTCGTGTTTATCTCTTTTTTTTAAGTTCTCCAAATCGTTTGGGTTTCTAATACCATGACTGGAATGGACCCCATTCCTAAGTCAAAATACGATTAAAGTTCATGAAATTAGTATTCTCCACTGTGTAACACCATATGTGCCATCGATCACATCAGAATCCTTTTCCAATTTCAAACATTTTCATGGGTCTGTTTTCTGGTACACTAGTGGATAGGTGTTTAACACAGCTTGGCTCCTACTCATCTCCGCTTTATACTTCCATACCATCCACTGCTTGACTGGCTTACATATAAGCATCTCCTTCAACACATCATCTACCTTTCATTGGGTAGAAGAAAGAAAAATCTTTGGTGAGGATTTCTGGCCATACATAATACGCCATTCTCAATGGCTGTAACTGAATGGATCATCTTGAACTTGTGGTTTGTTTTTTGGTGCTCGTGCATAGTAGGTGCTGACACGTGGCAAATCAATTTACATTTTTATGGAGTTTGAATGACTCATTACTGTTCTGCTATAAATTAACCTAGGCAACAAAAACAACGCTGTGTAACACATCCCATCATTAGAAGAGCTTCTCTTAAGTAAACTGACTTAAAAAAATTCTAGTCAGCAGGTGCACAGCAATGCATCTTTTTCAAGACATTTCTAAACTTGATAGTTCAATGTAAAAGGTGCCTAATTTTCAAGCAAAGGGGATCATAATCAAAAATTAGCAGCTGTACTTATTAATATATTTCTTTTTTTTATTGTTTGTACTTGCTATAGAAGCTGTTAAATTATAAATTTCCTCAAATGTATCCACAAGATTTATTATGAAATAGTTTTCATTTTCCCCCTTTTCTGATATCTCAGGTTTATACATTCCTATTGTATTTTAATTTAGTTTTTGCATTCATATTTGACTGTCTCAACTCCCTCAATTTGCATAAAAGTATCCATTTAGATAGTTCACTTGATTCTAGTTTTGTTTTATTTCCTGACCATATAGGTGGACTGGTCATTCTTTGATCCTTTTTCAGCCACAGACCTGATCAGCAGTACAAACTGCAGTATATAATCAGAACTTTCAAACTCAAATGACCATTAAGACCACTTGAGGGCTTAGTGCAATCATCCAAGGGCCACATATGTGTACAAGACAATTTTAATAACTTTAAGTGTAAGAAACAGTGTTTCCTAACTATTAGCAAGCGGTAGTATCATCGCTAATGACACTGTTTTACCATTTTCCCAAACAGTTACCACAAAATACCAGCTGATATGATTATAAGAGATCTGGGTACTTGCATGGATAACTCTGTATCATTCGTTTAATATGTTTCCATCATAGTCAGGAAATCTTTCTCTCTGACCTAGTTAACTTCCAAAGGAATATCTCCATGATCCAAAGAAGTCATCTTACCACTGTACTATTCCCTTATCAGACACAGCACTGAATACAGTGACCACTTTGTTATGTACAAATCTAAACATATTGCTCAACTGGAAGAGGTCCAACAGGTTATAAACAAAATGATTAAAGACTTTAAAGTCTCCAACTATCCTGACAGGTCAGCATAATTCTCTTTGTACTGTGTAGTCTATCATCTGGTCCAAGGTGGTGTGTGACTCGTATTTCGAGCCATGATAGACCAAGTCCTATTTGAGCTGCTATTTTGTCTCAAAACCAATGGCTGTACAAACATCTGTTCAAGAGATCTAAATCTATAGCAAGAAAAATACTGGAAGAATAAGTTTCAAACTTGGTGTATTCCAAGGCTGTGGAACAAGTTACCACTACAGGACAAGCTCTATTTTATCTTCCTTTAATGCTAGTCTTGGGTGGATATACACACATTTACAGCAGGGTTATCATGTATGGCTGTGCTCAGTTTAGGTGGTCATCAGTAGTAAGTGCTCATAAAGGGTGGCAAGAATATTTGTGTGTGCCTTCTTAAAGGTGTATGACTAGGTATCCTGCCATTCCTATGATCACTTGCATAGTATTGTTCCTAAGTTCCCAAACAAATGATCACATCATCTGTGTTTTAGCTTGAAGCATTCAAACAATATGTGCTCTTCCCATCTTCACCCCTGACTAAACCACAGCAGTGATCATCCTAAAAGTCCTTTCTTTTATACAGTGAGTTTCTCCCAAACAGATAACTACTTCTGAGCAAACAGTGAGAAAGATAGAGTGACAACAGGCAAGACATTTAACTGCAATTTTTTTAATACCTGGCAGAATTCACACAAAATAAGGCAGTCACAGAATGTGAGCAAAGTATCTTTCAAGAAAGTAAAAAGACTGTAAATAGATGCATTAAAGCTGATAAATACTACCACTCAAACACCTTGGGAGGATACACACAAAGTAAGGCAGAAGAGAGGGCTTAAAATAAATGAATTGTACTACCAAGTGAGCAGCTGCAGACAGGCACACAGTAGCAACTTGGTGGGGAGGGCTCACAGCTATGGAGCACAGTAGCAGGCGAGCTGTTGGAGTGTCTCCTTAAATTTACTTAATATGCACAAACTAGTAAACTACTGCTGTCGGGTACACAGTAATAATTTGGAGCTGTGAAGCATAATTCGGTAAGAAAACCATTTTCAGCTTCCAACATTCTTTCTGCTCTTATATACAAGGCCAGTGATTCTCATAATCTGTGATAATTATAAGTGATTTATTTAAGCAATAACCCATGCCTGGGTGTGGGTAATGCTGGATTTACCCACGGTTGATGTGGTTTGGTCACGAGGGCGAAGCCTGAGTGGCCAAAGACAACCGTGGGTAAATCCAGCATTACCCACACCCAGAAGTGGGTTATTGCTATTATACAATGACATTATTTAAGGAAAAAAAAAAACATACTTTTCTAAAATAATGGCATTGTATAATGCCTCTGTCCTGCCCTTCCACAGCTGTCCAGTATTCTGCGGCAGTTCTGATGTACTGCACATGCATATGCTTACACAGTACATCAGAGCTGTGTGTGGAAGCAATGGAGAAAGGAAGATCTCCGTTGCTTTTTTTTTAAGATATCTCGCTATGTTAAACTTGTTTAACATAGCAAGATTACAGCAACGGACCTCTTCCGTTCTCCGTTGCTACCGAAAACAAAATAAAATGACTTATACTAATGGAAAAAGTCTGGGTGACCGGACCTTTTTCATTAGTATAAGTCAGATTTACAATGGGCACGCTGACCAATCAGCGTGCACGTTTTGGAATATTAATGGGGGGGTCATTGTATAATCATGAATTTTCCACTTGGTTTTGCCATTTTCTATATTTTTGTAATACTTGCATCTGCACAATTTCTGTTAGGAATACATGACCAATTTAAACCTGCTGGTTTTGGTGTGCAGTGGCTGTTTTTAATTAAAAATGTTATACTTATAGACCTGTGTAATGAAAGAATTTGGAAACTTAAACGTTCTTTTCCAAGCAATTAGTAATTTTCAGTTTTGGTCTTCAGAATGTAAAAAAGATTTAATCACCATTCTACCAAACTTGATTTGATGGGTGTTGAAGTTTCTAAATGTGAAGAACTATTTACTAATAAAATGTCTAGTGTAGCTAATATCCACAGTAATCAGTATGTTGCCTGTATTAGCAAGATGCAACAACTCGTGATATGGCCATCAGCACTTTGATTCTATTTATGTATATGAATAAGTACCAGGAAGATGTAAAAGTACAGTTGATTTCTCTGTTAAAAAATAGGGTAGGTGATACAGAATCAAACATTATGAAAAGTATCAACATCTTTAATAGATATGAAGAAATTGTCTTTTGCACAAAAAATGTTGACATCCCTAAACTATATGGTGGCGGCATCTCTGGAGATGAAATTTAAAGACTTTCAATGTGTTTCCATTGAGTCTGTAAAACAGGTGTAAAGGTTCTATTCCTTCCTTTTCAAGTAGGTCAAAATAGAAAATTAACAAGTTCTGTAATGTTTTAGTATAAGGTATGCATCACCTCCGAAGTGTTTTTGGACATTACAAAACAGTGGGAGTTCACATAGATTCAGGAAGGAGGAGGTACTGCCAGGTAGTAACAACTTGCCTCCAACTGTAGCAAATGGAAGACATGGCACATAAAATCACCATCTTGTACTCACAGTGCCCGAATGGAAATATGGACACGTTGCAAAGCTTAATCCACAAACAAAGCCTGGGACCATTAGAATCCAATTATATGATTTCAGTGGCAGGAAGAAACCAGAAAATGGAGGAGGTATATACAATACATCATGGAAAGGGACAGATGCAAAGGTAGCATAGGATGTTTATATCTGCCAAGCTAAGGATGCATTGCATGCCAAGTCCTTAATGTTACTGAAAACCAAATTCTCAAAACAGATGTATAAGATGTAGCATTACGTTAGGTACATAACATTTGTTTTCATGTAAGTCTGATGTGTATTTTTATTCAACCTCAGTAGACTTCTGTTCATCCACTAAAACTGTTTGTTAAATATAACTGTGAGAATAGTGGAGCATGATGTCTGTGTTGTTTGAATTTTGACCAAGACTGTTTGAGCCTTGTCTTAACTGTGTACAGGCAGCGTAGGCCTTAGCGGCACTGAGACAGTGTTACATCTGCAAACTTCACAGTATGTGTTTAATCACAATCGGATCTTGATCTGTATAACTGATACTGGGAATTCAGTCAAACTTGGTGCTTTGTCATATATTAGTTCAGTCTGAAAGCATATAACATAGCAGTGTTGACCTCCACCCCCAAGAGACTTTTTTTTATACCACCATATCTGGGGAGTTTGCATGGACTACATTAGCAAATAGGTTGGAAGGTACAGATCTATGAAGCTACTGCATGCAGGCAATGTCAAGCTACAAGCAGACACTGAACAGGAATTTCAGCAAACTATAGGAAAATGTAATACAAAACTGAAAGTACATAGGATGAATCTGAGCACAGACGAGACATTATTGTCATGGCACTAAACAGCGGAGGAAATCAGAAGAAGCTGAAAATTGAGACAGAAGGGAAACTTTTGGACGAGGTTAACAGCTTTAAGTATCTTGGAGGGATGGTTAAGAAGAATGGAAGTCTGAATGTGAATGTCAAAGGTAGAATCAGAGGGGCTGCAGCCAACTGAGACAGAGTGTCATGGGTAGTATAAGACAGAAGAATGTCAAAAAAAGCTGTATCATTCAGAAATCTGGACAGTAAAGGCAGAGCAGTTGTGGAAGCCTGAGGTGATGGAGATGAAGTGGCTGAGACTGGAGGTAGTATGTACATTGTGGGATACATATTATTTTGTTTCACTATTTATGGTTCAATCTATTTGAAGATATCGAAAACATTTTAATAAAAATTTCTTTGAGTAAAGAAAAGTGGACAACAGTGTAGAAGCCGTAGTAGCCCCAACTCCAGAGAATGGTAATGAAAACAAATTAAGTTGTCCAATCTCACCTTTGTTCTTGCTGGATGGGTTCGGAGCTGATCCTCGGCTCTGACTCGGCCACTTTCTATAGCTCAAGAGCTCTTTACTGGCTCAAGGCTACCCCAGGCTTAGTATAACTTTTTTTCTCTCTTTAAAGTCAAATATTTTACTTGAAAAAGTTATATATTTTTTCTCTGTTATAGTAGTTTGTAAGTTTCTTTAGTTGTAAACCCCTTATCTCATCCTTTGTTGTGTTTTTGTGCTGTGTTGGCAGTCGCCCCTTAGTCGCTAGGCCTTCTGTTGTTCCCTAAACTCGTTTAATTTAGAGAATTCCCCTTTAAGGACAGCCATTTAAGTTAGAGGCTCTCCTTTAAGGTCTTAATATTTTTTAGTTTATTATTGTAGTGTGTTGTGGTACTTTAAAAATGTCTAAGGAAGTTAAAACCTCAGGGTTTAAAAAGTGTGACTCATGTTGTCAGAAGATTTCTCTGACAGATGGACACACTAGTTGTGTTTATTGCTTGGGGGCTCTGCACCTGCAGGACTCTTGCTCTATTTGTCATGCCTTTAGTCCAAGGGTCCTGCAGGAGCGGAAAAACAAGCTAATCCTCCGTGGGTTGTTAAAACAGGATTCTCCGGCTAAAGCATCTCAGCCAGTGAAATCTTTGATACCAGTCAAGCCACCGGCTCCATGTTTGGAACCGACCTGTTTGCTTGACAAACCAAGTGTGTCAGTGCCCTCTGGCACCAACAACACTACTCCTCCGTCGGCTCCAACTATTACTTTTGAGCCACAAACAAGCTAGGTCTCCTTCATTGGAGCCGATTCGCTCGGGTACCACAATCACCTTTACTTCAGAGCAATGCCAGTCATCACTCATCTTCCCACTCCTCTCAATCCTCGAGGTTATCGGATCAGGATGTGGAGAGAGTGGCCAGTAGGTTGCTGAAGTCACAGGCCCTTGCTAAAATGCTTTCTAGCCCGCCTCAACAGGCTTCGGCTCCTTCCACTTCGATTTCGATTCCTCCTCCGACTATGCTTAGTTCAGAGCCAGAGTCCATGGACGCTCTGATAGTGGTTCCTTAGGCTCCGATGATATCCTCTCCGGCTCCGACGTTGGCTCCGATTACCTTGGTTCTTCCTCCCATTGAGGTATCAGGACACAGAAGCTCCCTCATCGGCTCGAGGAGAGAAGTGGCATCGGACTCTTGTCCAACCCCGCTCTCCCTCTCGGAGTGTCGGCTCAGTTGAGCTCGGCTTCCACATTGGCCTCGGAGCCATCGCCCTCGGTGCAGAGTAGGATTCCTGTCTCTTCGGAGCTGGAGCCCTCTTTGAGTCAAGACCGTGACACCTTCGAGGTCATGCGGAGAGTGCTGTCCCCACAGACGGCCCCACTATCGATCCCATCAGCTCTGTCCCCCTCAGTAACTGTGATAACCTCTGCTCCTCCTGCAGCCCCAAAGCATAGGAAACCTATGCCCCAGGACACCCCATTGGGTGAACCCTCTTCTTCTGAAACCTCTCCAGAGCATTCTGAGCAGGCTTTCCAGAAGAAAAAGTGCAAGAGGAAGCACCAAGACTCCCCTGAGTCTATCCCCTCAGATACAGACCGGGATGAATTTGAGGGGTCCCCAAGGTCCCCCTCTGAAGATGTTTCCTTTTCGGACATCCTCGAGATTCTTAGGCAGAGGCATAGCTGGACTTCCCTAGTCCCCTCCGAGGACGAGTCTGTAAACCTGACGCATTTGGTTCCTAGCCTTCCACCTCTTGGGTGTCTCCACCTTTTGATCCACTCATGTCTGTAGTGTCTTGAAAGGCTTGGTCAGCTCCAGAGTCCATAGAACCTGTCCCAAGAAGACCCAGTAAATTTATCACAGCTCCCTAAGACAAACAATTCCTGACTAAAGGTGTCCCAGTTGATTCCATGGTGGTAGCAGCAGCCACAAAGAGAGATTTAGCTGAAACCTCCTCATCTGTCCATCCACCGAATAAAGACTCTCGTATGATGGTCAGATATGGGAAGTGAATGTTTTCATCAGCGACCTTCTCCCTTAAGTCCCGGAACTATCTTTCCCATTTTACTAGGCTTCAGAGGGATCTGCTAAAAGAGCTTGGAATTACCCTACAAGATCCCACAGCTGAGGGACCTTCAGCCAAGGTAGCTCCCCAGCTGGTGACTCTATAATCAGTAGTCAACTCCTCCATGAGGCTTATTTCATATGCAGCCAATGGAGCGAGCAGAGCTGCAGGAACAGGAGTGGCTCTTAGGTGACATTTTTGGCTGCGGCTGTGTCAGTTTGCGGAACCTTTCAGAGTGTCCTTCACCAATACCCCCTTTGATGGCTCCTCTCTCTTTGGGCCTCAGGTGAAAGACATGCTTACCAGGTGCCAGCAGGAAGGCAAGACACTTTCTGATGTGGGAGTCCATTTTTCCACTCCTACCAGACCATACCCAAAGGGTCAGAAGGGTGGAAAGATGTGGTTTTGAAAATCCCAGGAACCCTTGACTGATGCACGTGGTGAATTGTCCCCCAGGGGCAGTGGGGGAAACAATTACAATGGCAGACACCGCCCCCGTGGCAGAGAGGGTCCAAGAAATCAGGGTGACAGAGATGCGTTCTCTTCCGAACCTATCAACATCCGTGAAGGGATGCCCGACTGCTCAACTCTGAAGGCAGTCAGGGAAAGGCTTTTATAGTACCCAATCGCCTGGCAAAATATTACAAAAGACAAATGGGAACTATCCATTATATCTGGAGGTTACAAGATTCCCTTCCATCAACCCCCTCTTGTTTCAAAAAAATCCATCCCAGATGTTCCACCCAATCTAAGGGATCAGGCAGTCACAGAAATTTTAAGACTGCTAGAAAAAAGAGCCATCCAGGAAGTCCCCACAGACCAAGTAGGATCTGGAACTTACTCAAGATTCTTTTTAGTGCCCAAAAAGACAGGGAACTGGAGACCAGTTCTGGATCTCAGCAGATTAAACAAATCTGTACAAAAAAAAAGTTCTGGATGGTGACACTGCAGTCCATTCTCCCCTTTCTGGGTCAGGAAAATTGGATGTGCTCCATAGATCTCCAGGACATGTACTATCATATAAAAATGGACAGATGGTCCAGGAAATTTCTACGCTTCCGGCTAGGGGCCAGTCATTACCAGTTCAGAGCTCTGCCCTTTGGTCTCACCACAGCCCCCAGGGTGTTCACCAAATGCATGGCAGTAGTTACGGCTCACATGAGACGTCTAGAATTCCAGGTGTTTCCTTATCTGGATGACTGGCTCCTCACTGCTACCACCAGGCAACAACTTACAGAGGCACAAGATTACACCATCACATCCTGTGCTCAACTAGACATCACAATAAACTTCAAAAAATCTGCCTTGTTGCCCTGTCAATCTATTACATACATAGGAGCAGAGCTAGACACAAGAAAAATGATTGTAAAATTGCCTCAGGAAAGAGTTTCCATTATTCGACAACAGGTGTAATTTCTCCGGAGGAGCAAAAGAATTCAAGTCAAATATGTTCTTCAAGCTCTAGGGTCCATGGCAGCAGCCATTCTTCTAGTTCCCTTAGCACGCTTTCACATGAGAATCCTTCAGTGGCTTCTTTTCATGCAATGGTCCTTCCAGGAATTACCCATGTCTCACATGATGCTAATTACGGAATCTTGCAAAAGACACCTTTCCTGGTGGAGGGTCTCCCCACTAGTGACTCAGGACAGACCTTTCATGGAATCCCATCCGGTTGCCACAGTGACCACAGATGCTTCCCTGATAGGGTGGGGGGGCATTATCTAGGGAAGACAGTCCAAGGCACTTGCAACCTCACGAGTACCACTTGCACATCAATGTCCTGGAGATGAGAGCGGTGCTCCTAGCGTTGCAAGCTCTTCAAGACTCTCTCCCTGCCGGGACTATTGCAATATAGACCGGACAACATGTCAGTGGTTTGGTACATCAACAAACAGGGCAGAACCAGGTCTTACCCCTTGTTTTCTGACAGCAATGCATATCCCTGGGACATCCAACCTTATAGTAGACAGGCTCAGCAGGGCTGTCCTCATGCCTCATGAGTGGTCTCTGAAACAGGAAATTGTGGATTTTATTTTCCACAAATGGGGCCAGCCTTGCTGCGATCTCTTTGCCTCTCCCCTCAACAACAGATGCAGCAGCTACTTCTCCCTTGTCCCTCCTCCATGTCAGACACCCAGGGATACTCTAGTCCATGATTGGCCTCAGGGACTCCTTTATGCATTTCCCCCCTTCCCCCTAATTCCAAAAGTCATTCAGAAAGCAAAATCGTTGGGTTGCAAGATGATCTTCATTGCCCCCTGTTGACCTTGACAGATTTGGTTTCCGTTCCTTCACCTCCACCTTCTAGCCTAGCCATGGATTCTGGACCCAGTACCGGGCCCCTTGATTCATCACTCAGGTGGGCTTCACCAATCCCTCCAATCTCTCGAGCTGACAGCTTGGTTACTCCACTTCCAATCTTAACCAGGCTCCCCAGTATTTCCCCAGAAGTGCGTGATATTATTGTTTCCTCCCATAAGACAACTACAAGGAAAGTTTATGCCAGCAAATGGAAAAGATTCTCTTAGTGGGCAGAATCCAGGAATTTAGATCCTTTTACAGCTCCTGTACATGAGATTTTGGATTTCTTAGCAGAACTGTTTCAATCTGGTGCAGCCGCTGCTACCATCAGAGTACAACTAGCTGCCATTTCAAATTTTCACATCAGAGTTTCTAACTCAAGCATAATGTCTCACAAACTCTGAAAGGCCTTCATGAGAGGTACATCTCTACTTAGACTCCCAGTGAAAGAGCCCCTTCCATCTTGGGATCTCAGTTTGGTTCTGGCTTCCTTGATACTGCCACCCTTTGAACCAGCAGCATCATGTTCTTTGAAATTTCTCTCTTGAAAAATTCTCTTCCTAGTTGCTATTACTTCATGCACTATGTGTTCACCCTCCATACCTAGTTTTTCACAAATACAGCGTTTCTCTGAGAAACAACCCATCTTTTCTACCTAAAGTTTGTTCAGAATATAATTTGAATCAATCCATTGAACTTCCTGTCTTTTTCCCTAATCATTCCAACAAGGCAGAATACAGATTACACCAATTGTGGATGTGCATAGACAACTGTGTTTCTATCTCCATAGAACTAAAGAGATGAGAAAATCAGATCAGTTGTTCCTTTCATTTGCTAACAACAAACAAGGCCTTCCAGTTTCTAAAGTAACCTTGTCAAAATGGTTATCGGACACCATTGCCCATACCTACCATTTGTAACAAAAAGATCTTCCAGCAAAACCCAAAGGTCATTCAACCAGGTCAGTAGCTACTTCAGTAATGTTTCAATATAGATTGCCCATAGATTCAATTTGTGCAGCAGCTACTTGGGCAGATCCTCATATATTTATTTCTCATTACAAAGTAGATGTGATCTCCCAGGGCAGGGCTTCCTTTGGTTCCACGGTTCTGAAGAGTCTGTTCCAATGAGCCACCCAGGATTGAGGTGCTAGGGACGCTGTCCCATCCAGCAAAAATGAAGGTGAGATTGGACAACTTAACATAACGAAGTTATGTACCTACCATGATGTTCCATGTTAGTTGTCCTCCATCTTGCCTTCCTTCTTGCGTCCCTCCGTCCTTCCCCCTTCCTCGAGGATTGAGAGGTGTTTTTTCAATGGTTTCACTGGCTAACTTGTTTTGTTATTAGTTGCTTCCCAAGCAAACCATGACAATTTACTGTATATCCAGGTTTAATAATATTGAATTATCTTCTATGATTATGTCTAGTGTGAGCTATCTCAAATGAGATCTGGGTAGCTGACGCTGGACATTCTGGGATAAAGGGTAGACTCGAGCCAGTAAAGACCTCTCGAGCTATAGAAAGTGGCCGAGTCAGAGCCGAGGATTGGCTCCGAACCCTTCCAGCAAGAAGGAAGGTGAGATGGAGGACAACTAACATGGAACGTTATGGTAGGTACATAACTTCTTTTTATGGTGGTTTGGGCAGAAGTGCAGGAAAGCAGAAGATGATATGCTGAAGAAGATTTGGGAGAGATAGAAAGAAGGCAAGTGAAAAAGAAGACATCCCATCAAGAGATAAATTGTGTGATAAAAGACCTGTGGCAGTTAGACATGACTGTCGAAGAAGGTATGAGAGTGCCAGTGAATTGAGAGAGGTTGTGATAGTCAGTGTGATACCCCAACCACATGTAGAAAAATGGGAAAGAGGGGGTTGATGATGAGCTGGGCAGATGGTAGGTAATTAGACTGGCCTAAAATAACTTCTGAATTGTGTGTGTGTGTGTGTGTGTGTGTGTGTGTGTGTGTGTGTGTGTGTGTGTGTGTGTGTGTGTGTGTGTGTGTGTGTGTGTGTGTGTGTGTGTGTGTTCAGTCTTGGTGAAATTTTATGAGCTTCTAATTCTAGTTTTAGAAGGGAGGCGGAACTGGTTTGTGTCTGCATACATGATGTCTACAAGCACTCATAACATTCTGGCTGCATCCAAATACTGTTTATAGAAATATTTTGCCAGGAAAACTGTCCACAGCATGACTATTGCAGCCCAACCAACACTATCAAGACTGGGACTTGCCTGTTGTGGTGGTGAGTACATCACACAGTTCTGTTTCCTTTTTAGAGGACAGAACTAGGCAATAATGGAATTCAAACTCGGGTCTAGTTTTGCAGTGCAGCACATCTTGTGATATCCTCACTGCCTTCAGTTTTTGCTTTATGATACTTTTTTCTCTTTTAAGTAGTAGTATTTTTATGTTGGACTGTATTTACATAATTAAATGTGTCTGTCACCAACATCATGTCATCTAATCTAGCATTTATTTTTGTTGTGCCAAAAGAAAGTTCATTTTTCTTTAGTTATTTTTTGCCACCCAGTAGTTCAGTCAGTTTGCAATACAGATTGTTATAAACTTAATAATTTCTTTTATTAAGAAGCTAGTCTTTTTAATGCTTTTAATTTTTGCCCCACTTTTGTAGACTAATCCATCTTTAGTGCAGAGTTTAAAATGCAGACAATAAGGTAATCATTATGTTAGCAGTTTAATCTGTCTTCTTCAGAGTCTGTGCCTCAGTATTTACTTATTGCATAAACAACCAAAAACAGGTGCAGAATGACTTCTTTATTAAAATGTGATACTTATCTTCCAAATCTGTAAACGTTAGATCTTTCTTTGAAGATTTTCAGCTGATGCGTCTAAAAGTGATGGAAAGAAGAAAACGTGGTGCAAATTCCTTATAAATCAGCACAGTTTAATTTGGAATTACACAGCCATTTAGCAGTCTTTGCCATAACTCTGATTATTGAAGGTTCAGTGCATGCCAGTTTATAGTGGAAAAATGACTGGAGTAATTTACACTCCTTCCATTCATTTTTACTGTTAAGGCATTTTTGCTGCCTGTCTGTGGTGTTGGAAGATGTAAAACAGCAATGTTCCTGACTGCTGCAGAAAACAATGAATGCTCTGTTACTGCATGCGCCAGTCCTGTCAAGCCATGCCTTATTAGGTTGGAGTGGAGGGTGACGCCCAAGTTCAAAGCAGTTGCCCTCCACGTGCATTAATTTAGCCATATTTACTTCTCTAACCATCTGTTTTCTTCTGCCTCTGCATTCTAAGGTCTCCTTGTTTTGTGGTGACCAGAGCAATTTTCTTTCAAATTGGATTAAACCTAATCAAATGAAGATTTGGGTGTTTTCACCCAGAGAGAGAGAGAAAATTACTGCATTTCTCTGCCAGCTGCAGATTACTGTTTATCCAAAGCTGAGTTTTTACTCATTTGTTAAATGTGTAGTAACTGACAGTGTTTATTGGCATTGCCCTTTGATTTTATTAATTTTACTACAGCAAGCTGTGTAATTTTGTTAGAAAGTTAACGGAGATAAAAGAGACCTCCATATCCACAATTAAAGTTTTTTTTATTATTATTGAATGGTAACTATTGAAAATGTTTTTTTATTCTCAGGGGCATGTTTTGGGTGTGCTCAGTACTGCAGACTTTTATGCATTCATTTGTTAAGCAGGCAAGTTTACTGATAGCATGTGTTTCCTTCTTTTTTCATGAACAACTCTGGAACATATGGAAGTTAGGTAGCTTGCTTAGTTTCAGACTTTGGGATTTATCAAATTCAAATTCAGGTCTCCAGCTTTGCAGTATGATATCTTACCCACTCTTCTGTACTGAAGATGACGTGTTGCAACATTTCATCAAATGTTGTACATTTTTAATGCAGAAGTTCTGTGTTTAGGAGGTTTCTGATTTAAGTTCCCACGCCATATATTCAGCCCATTGCGTGTCTTTTGATAAATAAGTTACAAGGCCTCAGTTGTAAAACTACTGCTTCAGGCTACAGGCCTTAAGGTGCTCATATAGTTACATTTCTTTGCACTGTTGTTGTTTGTCTTTCAGCTTTTTCCGGTAAGGGTTCGCCATAGCAGAACTCTGGTCCGCTAATGATTGGCAGTAGATTTTTACGAAACGCCGAGGAGCCAGCTCGACGCACAGCCTTCAACGAAGGCACGCCCATTTACGCATGCATGTCTTTCGAACGCTACCCAACCACGGGGAGGACATGCAGACTCCACGCAGAAGGCACTCCCAAGCCATGCCGAGAATTGAACGGGAGAACCTCTTGCTGTACATTTCTTTACACTACTTTAAGCAAAGTACTGCTTCAGACTACAGGTCTGAGTCTTTATATGATGCATGCACACATATGTACATAGACAATATATCTGTATTTTATATATATATATATATATATATATATATATATATATATATATATATATATATATCTGTATATCCACACACACACACACACACACACATATACAGGTATATGTTATCTGCAAATTGCTGAAAACATTGTTGGTTGCTGCTTTCTACTGCAGAGTCTCACTTTTTTATTTCATTGATTTGTGCTTGCCCTTGATGAATATATGTGTAGAATTAAATTATTTATTTATTTACATTTGTTGACCGGGAATATCCAGCTGGACGCAGGTCCATTTTCCGCGGAGGCCCGGGGAGAAAAGCTCCACAAATTAAGATATTACAGACATAGTTACAGATGAAGAATCCTAGTAATTAAAATATTACAAACCTAGTTACAGATGAAAAACATAGTACATTCAGTAGATAACTAGCATCTGTTCTATCCACGAAGTCATAGCAGATATTAGCAATTGTTCTTTTCCATGAGTGTTAATTCTGTCACTGATTGGTCAGTTAGCACAATGGAGAGATTCTTCAAGTCAGAGACATGATAGTCATACAGAAAAACAGCTCATTACCGTGTGTCTGAATCAAACACACTACAATGTCAGAACCGATCTATCTACTGTTCTCTGTAGCAGAGCATTCATTGTGCTAGCAAAAGTAACACCCTGTACACACATACACATTTAGACAGTGTTGCCCATACACACGCACGTTTATATATACATATATGTAGTTCAACACATAAGCATAAATATCATCCATTACTTACTTACCCTAGTGCAACCATCCATGCAGATACATGCATGTTCATTCAACCACATTCATCCCCCTACAGATTAACACCCGCACATCTACACAGCACATATGCACATGCAGCTATACAGGCATACGCCTCTGCTGTACTACGATTACTCCCATAGGACTGAATGGTTGAATGCCATCAAAAGACAGCATATTCACTTTTTCCTCCTTCAGTTAATCTAAAGTTTGGCCATACTGCCTCATTAGCATGCAGCTTCACTGGCAAGAATCCTGTCTATGCTAAGGCTCCATTGAGGGGAAAAACATAGTGATAGAGTAATCTAAATCCCTGGGAGTGTGTCCGCAGTGTGTGACCTAGATTTCTTAAAGAAGTGGTTGAGTCTTTGATGTATTTGTATACAGTTTGTATATTGTTATTGATTGCTTATTGTTGTACTAAATCGATCTACTGCTCCCTTGTTAGTTTTTGCAATGCAAGATGCTTAATAACGTTTTTGCCAGCATGTAGCCCTTTAATCTGTTGTTTCATAGCTGAGGAATTTAGGGACTTCATATAAAACAGAAGTTATAAAAGAAACATTCCCAGAAGTCTGGGGTCACTTGGCCTTTGGAAATTGGCAGTATAGCTTAGAAGTTAAGGCTACAAGCTGCTGATGAGCTTCACTCTTCACTCCCTGCTGTGAGTCCCACCATTGTTGTCCTGCAGAATGCCTGGCAAAGTCATTTATCGATTTCATTGCTGTTGGGTAAGGCATGAAAAGTATGCCTTTTGCCTTTTGGGTTTATCTGTTTAAAAAAAATGAAGAAAAGAAAACCGCCTTCTTCATGCTTTTTGAATATTTGCTGTATTCTGGTTAATAAGTTGTACATGGTCTTTTACATATCTTGAGAATTCCCTTATATGTATCTCATGCATTCTTGATTTCCCCATGCTGTTTTTTAATTCCTCAATCCTTTTTCTCAAAGAAAAAAATGCATCTTCATTGTATCCGAACAAAAATTTCAGAGGCAAGGACTTTTTGACCAACCTAGTCCACTTGTGTTTGTACTTGTTTTAAGTTAGACATCATGCACAATACACTTTTTCCCAACTTACATAAGGATTCTGTCTTTACGAGGAATTCTTACATTTCTGATGGCAGATTCAGGTGAACTTTTTCTGTCCTTCTTCACCATTTCTATATAAAAAAAAAATCTCAGAATTTCCTTCAGCCTGCCCCCTTATAATTTCAAATTCTGTCATGTTTTTGTGGACACTTTTATTGGAATAATAATTTATAGACAGAATCCATAATGTGCATAAATGTTTGTCATATCCTCCTCTTTATTATTTCTTCTTGACTTATGTGTGTTATACTCATGAAGTCTTTCTTTCTATAACTTCCTGAATGCACAAATTTGTTTAGTGTTCTATTTTGGTTTCCTTAAAACTATATCCTGGTAGAAAAGAGGTCTTCAGATCTACACACACTGCAACAAAGGGGATCTTAATAAAAAAAGTGCGTCTGTTAGTAATACTTCTTACTATGCATGCATTGTTTTACTTGTCTTCTTTGCAGTTTGTCAACTCACTTGCCTATGTTCAAATAATCTGATTTAAGTACCTCTTTGTTCCTTTCAATATTTGATATTGCTTCTACTTATCTTACATCTACGTGCTCTTTTTTAGGTTATTGCTTCCTAAATGTATTATTTGTAAGTACAGAATCTGCTAGTTATTGTGTATTGTATCCAGAGTGACATCTCAAAATCTCATATCCTTTAGATGCATCTCATATTAAGAGCATTTTCTAATAAGATCCCGTATATACTCCTTACACCAAGAGTAGGTTATTAAGCTGTTCTGTTTTCTCCTATTTCTTCAGCTGCACTGGCCATTATGTAATCTCAGACCCAACCTGATGATGCTAGGTATTTTGAAGCAATGTCGCAACTGTCTCATGCTTACCAAAAGCCCTTTATTGCTACCTCATAGTGTCAGTATATGAGAAAGACAAGTAGGTATTGAACATAAAGGTTACCCTATCACATCACAGTACATTCAAGCATTGCACACACACACACACACACACACACACACACACACACACACACACACACACACACACACACACACACACACACACCCACACACATACATAAGCATACATAAACACACACCACATCTACTGCACCATTTTAGACTTTGTTACAAGAAAATTGCCTAAGCTTCATGGGATATATGCAAAAGATCCCCTAAGGACATACAAGTGTTTGAAGTACATGGTTTCTGAATGCCCATGACTTTTTAATTTTTACTTCTGAAGTCTTTGTGGATACAGTCATACCAATAAAACCAAACCTCACTTGCTGAAGACATGCCATGTTTCAGACTTCTTGCGACCTCATCAGTACAGCATAAGTGAATTGTTTGGCTATACTTTAGAAACACAGGACTTAAAATCCAGCAGAATGCTCTTAAACAGAAAGATGCCTGCAAAATATCCCAAACAACATCCAAACAAAGGGTGTAAAGGTTCCCACTACTGGAGGTTTAAGGTATTACACAGTGAAATCTCTAGCTCGGCTCAGTGTTTCTTGCAGCTTTTGCTGAATGGTTTGTCTGTGGAACATTTTTATACATTACTGCGATATCATTGTCGCCTCACAGTAAGACGTTGTCCTGTTCGATTCTCAGCTAGAGCGACTTCTATGTGGAGACCTGCATGAATGGGCATACCTTCGTTGAAGGTTGTGCGTCAGAGCCGGCAACTCGGCATGTAAAAATCTACTGCCGATCATTAGCAGACCGGAGTTCCGCTGTGGCGACCCCTAACCGGGAAAAGCCAAAAGACACAACAACAACAACCCCATCAAAAGTAGTGACAAGGAGGAATATTTAGAATTCTTAGCAAAAGAGTCATCACAGAGGTCCTGTCTGACCACAAAGTCTTAGAATGTTATCTTACATTGTTTTTTAATGCCAAAGAAAACCAGGGATCTCTGGCCCATACTTGATCTCAGACACCAGACTTGTTTGCATTTGAATGGCCTTGTTGTAATTCATCCTTCAGTGCTTACCCAGAGTAGTCTAACTGAGATCTTTGGACTTTGTAGATGTCTGCCATCTCAGCATCACAAACAACAAGAACTCATGGAGGTCTCTCTACTTCTAGATCAGAAACAGTCACTTTCTGTTAACTCTATTTCTGTTTGGTCTCACTTGAGCTTTCGCAAATGTGTGTGTTTGTGTGTTTGTGTGTGTGTGTGTGTGTGTGTGTGTGTGTGTGTGTGTGTGTGTGTGTGTGTGTGTAGTGGTAGCTCATTTCATGCTGCAAGACTCCACATTATTTTCCTCTTTGGACAGATAGCTCCTTGTTTCTCCAACTCTGGATTCTGCTCTTCAGCAGGAGTTTCTGTTTAACCTTTTATGACAGTACTGTTTCACTCTTCTCAAGGCTTTGTTAGTGAACATTTGTCTCAAAATAGTATGCCACATGGCAGCAGCTGCTGTTGTAATGCACGCCAGACTTTACAGTGGTATACTGCAGTGGACATTTTTGGCTATTTTGGCCGCAGAAACTTGACACATTTTCCTACCAGTTAAAATAGCCAAAGCTTTACAGTTCCCGTCATCACTGGTGTTTGGACCCCCAGAAAATGTCTGGAAATCTTTGTCAGGTCCAGAGTCCACAAGTGTCAGTCACCATGAATGCATCTGTTCTGGAATGAGGATTGGAGGAGAACTGCAGTGGGTTGATGGCTCTTGGTTTCTGGTCACCTCAGTAGTTTAATCTCCACATCAATTTTTTTAATGGTGAGAGCTGTTCTGCTCATGTTAATAGACATGTATGACTCCCTTTCTCAAGGAATCACTGTGGCACATTCAGACAACATGATAGTGTCTGATGCATCAATAGGGAGGGGAATTTTGATTCTATGCACTTTGTTGGGAAGCCATGAGAGTCCAGGAGTGAGCCACTAAATGCAGTTGCTTTGTGATTGCCTTCCAGATTTTAGGAGAGGCAATTCCCTAGCAGACAGTCTTGGGTTCTAGCTATGAATGCCTCATAAGTGGTCCCTGAGCCTTTCAGTAGTGTTTTTTCCCCATGATGAGGCAAACCAATGTATGATATTTTGTCTTCCACTAGCAGTAAATATTACAGTTGTTTTTCTCTGATTCCTCGGGGGGATTGGGGCAGCCAAAGAATGCACTTCTCCACCAATGACCTGTTGGTCTCCTGTAACCTTTTCTCATTTCATCTGATTTTAAAGTTCATCCAGAAAGCCAGACCATTTTTGGCCTTGTCAGGCATAGTTTCCTCTGCTCAGACCCTACTTATTAAAGAAACCATTATACTTGCATTCTTTTGTGATATTACTGTCTCGCGTCAGACAAATCTTACTCAGACCTGCACCATCGTAAGATGACTGTGTGTTTTCTTCGGGTCTACTGAAAGCCAGTAATTCTACCTTATCAGGCACAATAGTTGCCGTTATATTATCTTCTCATTGGTTATCCACTCAGAAATCCTAAAAAGATAAATGGATCACTTTCTTTTTTGGCATCCACCATAGGACTGGATCCTTTCCCTGCTCCTATCTTTGAAGTTCTGGATTAGCTCCAGTAATTTTCTAGTAAGTCCTAGAAGGACATAAAATAAAATTTTGTTTGAGTTCTGAGCTGTTGGGTTTATTGGACAGTTGTCTTCATTCAGACTGTGGCTTAGTTCTGGATTATTTGTTTGAAATTTTGTGATACTGATCTGTGTTATACCTCCATCAAAATTCATTTGTAGGCTGCTTCTAAATTTATTTTTTTTTTTTGGGGGGGGGGGGGGTAGTTCTTCCATTGTTGTTTCACTTAAAGTTTTTAAGAGCTTTCCGAGAGGCACTTTTATATATCATGGAAGCCACTATTTTTAGCGACCATTTTCCTTTGTCATGTCTCCTTACTTTAATGTTCCAGTGGGTAGGGTAATTCTTAGAATTTCCTTTTTACCAGAAGTGGTTGTGGAGCCATTTTAAACTAGTCTGTAATACTGTCTGATCTATTTTCAGAATATTCAACAACAGGGAATATCTTCTTCACTTCATATACAGTTTATGTTTTGCAAGATGAGGATCAAACTTTCTACAATAACCAATTGTTTACTTCCTTTGGAAAATATAAAATTTGGTTAAAAGGTTTCTAATTACATCCTTTCCAGGAAATTAGCAGGCTTCATCAAATGTCATCACTTTGTCATGGAAGCCCTTGTCAATAGTTCCCAGGGCTTGCTGTTCTAGAGTTTTAACTGCGTCTACTGCCTTGTTCTGTACTGCAGCCTTAGATGATATTTATTTTTGTTTCTGGGAAAGTCTGACTGGGATAAAACTTCTTTTAAACAGAGCCCTAAGGAGAAAAACGGTACGGGGGCCTAGGGAGAAAAACTCTATATTCAACATTGGATCTGATGTTCTTTTATGTCTGGTCCTTAATGGATGAATCTTTGGATCCATCCTCAAATCTGACTTTGCCCACTCTAAAACCTAGGATCCAAAGCTCAGGCTCCTCTCCTTACCCATTATTCTTTTCTGTCCCCTACATTGTCTCAGGTCTGGACTGCTGATCATTAGAGTAAGATGTGTCCCACTGCTCAGGTGACTCGCATAACTCAAAGTATTTGTTTTCTAGGGTATTTCATCTAGTTCTGCTGTTTCATCTTCTTCTACTGCTCCTTTTCTAGGATTTTCATCTCTCCTTACCGTATACACACACACACACTCACACACACACACACACACACACACACACACACACACACACACACACACACACACACACACACACATATTTATAAATCCTTCATCTGTTATCCCTTGCGCCAGTGGCTGTCTTCTCACTCTCTCTTTCTGCTTGGTTGTAGTCAGGTTGGAAGTTAAATTTGATAGTTGCCTCCTTAAATAAGTCATAATACTTTGCATTTTTTTCTTGTGGCGACTCTTTTGCTTTCTGTTCTTTTATTCACAGCATGGCTGAGAAACCCTCCTTCTTCAAGTGTGTGGCCTGTGGCTACAAAATACCAAATCAGACACCCATGCTGTGTCTATTGCCTGAGTGCAGGGCATGTGGATGAGGACTGCTCCATCAGAACTGCCTTTCACCAGAGCTGTTACAACGTGCCATAATAAAATAGTCCTGAAGAGACTTCTCCCTGCCTCTGCAGGAGACTCATCCTGCCTCCTCCTTCCTTTTTTCAACATCCAGAGCTTCCCCAGCTGCCAAAAAGATTTGGATAGACATAAGGGGAAAAGGGGCAGCTAAAAATCAAGAGGAAAAGCCAAGAAGGACTAAGAAGCACTCTCCTGATTGCTCTGCATCTTCTGTTTCATCTTTGTCTCCGTCATTGGATTCGACATCTCTTTCAGATGCGGTAATCATTGGATGCTTTACTCCTCATATGGAGCGAAAATTCTCACCGGTGCCAGCATCCCCAAGACTCGTCTCTGCTTTCCCACAAGAAAGGGTAATTCATTGTTCCTCCAGGCCTTCTTCCACTTTTTCATCCATTAGGGTCAGTCCAATCTGCCTCTGCCTCACAGAAGTGGACAGGGAAAGAATGATGAGGAAGTTTCTCTGGACCCAAATTCAGTTGGGGGTTCTCCCAGCTCTGATCCCTGTCAGACCCACAAGTTTTGGTACTTCCCGTCATCCAGTATTGACTTCTACTACAATCTGACCTCTGGCTTTAGTGTCCCTGGATCAGAGTTGCATCCAAAGATTGCCCTCATTGGGTCCAAAGACCTGGTTATCATCTACTCTGGCAATTTCTTTGATCTATACAGTTCTGAGCACTTCGGCTCTGGAGTGATCTTGGAGCTGAAGCATGGGTAAGGGATTAATTCCAAGTGTTTCAAAGCTGTCTCTTTCCCTCAGGGGCTTCAGCTCTAGATAGCTAGTTTCTTGTTTTTGGAGCCTTGCCAACCAGGATTCTGATACAAACCCCGGCTGGATGCCTCTTCTCTTCCCAGGGTGGTTTTTGGGTTCCAAATTGGCTTTGACATTCAAGTCTGTATAGAGAGAGCTCTCCCTTCCTGTTGAGCAGACTTTCCTGGCATGCACAGCTCCTCCCATCCCCCACTGAAAGTCCATAGGTCCTGACCCAGCTCTTCCTATCCTATCTTGATTGTTGGTTCTGTCGTGCCTCAAGGCAGCCCATTTCCAGGGCTGTTGTCCATCTTCTGAGTCCTCACTAGAGCATCCCACTGCAGAGGCACCTCAGAAGCATACCTGCTTGAATAGGCACATGGACTCCCCACAGGTGTCACTCAATGAAAATACCGAGTTTGATGAAAGGGCAGAGTCCCCCAGGTCACCCCTTGAGGATGGGAGATCCTCAAACTTTTGAGACTGAAAAGTGGTTGGTCCTCTAAAGCCCCTTCGCAAGAGGATTTGGTGCTTCTCAAGGCCTTCAGGTCTAGCCCGGCTGCATCTTGGTTGGTCCCACCCGTAACTGAGATGGTCGATTTAATGTTAAAGTGGGCATGGAAGGAACCAAATGCATATGAATTGATACTATGCAAACCAGACAATTTCTTATATCCTCACTGAAGCTTGGGTACAGCAGTTGATTGTATGGTTGTGGTGACAGCCACAAACAAAGGAGCTGTCTGAAGAGAGCCCCTCTGTCCACCCCTCTAACAAGGAATCTTAGGTTATGGACAGATTTGGGAAGTGGTTTTACGCTTCAGTGGCCTTCACTTTGAGGACGCTTGATTGTCTGGCAGTCAAGACAAGATTTCAGAGAGATTTCATTCTGCATAAGCCAAGAAAATGGTAGACTCACAGCTGGCCATCCTTCAGTCCCTTTCCAACACCTCAATGCACTTGATTTCCAGTGCTACACAGCATATCTGCTACTGTAAGGGTTCTGAGTGTTCCTCTACCAAAATGACTGGCACATTTCTGCTCCTAAAAGGGATCTTCTCCTCCACATTTGGGATTCCTTGCTCCTCTTATCTGGGCATTACTGTGAATCTAGACAAATCCAAGCTTCTTACAGTCCAGGCAATAGAGTTAATTGGGTAGCATTTGGACACAACTGCTCAGATTGCAAAATTTGCAGACAACAGGTTGACAACCCTACAAAATCAAGAGTCACACATCATTTCATGCAAGTAGCCACCTGACAGACTGATCCATCAGCTTCTAGGATCTATGGCTGCCTCCATCACTCTAGTTCCCCTAGTGAGGTACCATAGGAGAGTTCTTCAGTGGGTGTTGTCAGTATCATCGTCCATCAGATGTCAACCCATGAGCTTCCCAATTCGCTTGACAGACATTTGCAGGACACACACGGTGGCTTTGGTCACTGAAGATTATCACAAGGTTAATCCTCTGTCCCTCTTTCTCCTCAGGCCATGGTGACCACTCATGCTTCCCAGTTGAGGTGTGGGGGGGTAGTACATGGGAAAGATGGTCCAAGGCATGTGGACCTCCTCTGATTCCATTCTTCATGTCAACATTTTAGAAATGAAAGTTGTTCTGCTAGTGTTACAGGCTTTTCAGGATGGTCTACCTCTGGTAGTGATTTTTATCCAGGCAAAAAACATCATTAGTTTGGTACATCAACAAACAGGAGGAAACACAATTCTACCCTTTATATCAAGAGGTGATGAATATGGGGCAGTGGGTGATATCTTCCGATCACTTTCTGATAGCAGAGCACGTTCCCAGGGAATCTGGTGTGCTGTTGGAGAGGTTGTGCAGATCTCTTCTTCCTCATGAGTGGTCCCTGAATCCAGAGATGGTGGAGTGGATCTTCCATCACTTGGACCAACAATGCCTTTCTGCTTCCCCTCAAAATGCAAAAAGCAGCAGGTTCTCCTTCCTGATCCCCAAAGAGGGGACGTCACCAAGGGATGCTGTGACTCACAGTTGGCCCCCTGAACTCCTTTATGCCTTTCCCCCGCTCCACTCATCCACAAATTACTGCAGAAAGCATCAGAGAGGAAGATCACAGTCACCCTTGTTGCTTCTTTCTGGCCTCATCAGGCATGGTTTCCCTTCCTATGGCCTCACCTGGGTCCAGATCTTCTGTCTCATCCATCCAGAATGCCTCACCCAGATATTCAGCCCCTTAAACTAACTACATTGTTTCTCCCATTCCGATGATAGTCCAAGCTTTCTTTTCCATTTATCCACATTATTTCTTCTCGCAGACTATCTACCATGAAAATCTACAGTCTGAGCCACTCATGGAATCTGGCCTCATTTTCAGCTCCTCTTTTTGCTGTCTTGAATTTCCTGGCTCCATTTTTTGTGATGAAATTAGCTTTTCTGCTAAGTTTCAGCTAGTTGTGATTTCTAATTTTCATATAGGAGAAAATCATTCATCTGTAGCCTCCCTTAGATTTCCAAGGTATTTGTAAGGGGTACTTTTCTTCTAAGACCTTCCCTCAGGGATCCCAATCCCCCATGTGACATGAGCACTTTGATTCAGGCTTAATTCTTTTATCTCTTTGAATCTGGAGCCAAGGTGGATATCATGTTTCATACTTGGAAAACATTATTTTGGTGGGAGTTACATCAGCTCAGAAAGTATCTGAACTACAAGCCCTGTCTTGTAAACCTCCATATTTTATTTTTAGCAAGGATAGATTAATTATCTTTATGGGCAAACCCATGTTTTATTCCAAAAGTGGTAACTCAATCTTCACTAAACCAAACCATCCATCTTCTGTTTTTCTTGCCTAATTTTTCCAACAAAGGCGATATATGATGCACTCGCTAGATGTCCATCATTAATTTTATTTCTATCTTCATTGCACAAAACATATTAGGAAGTCTGATCAGCTGGTTGCCTGACTATATCTCTTATATGTACAAGGAAAAGGGCCTTACCTTGCCTAGACCCTTCAAATTCCATTCATCCAGATCTGTGTCCATTCATCCAGATCTGTGTCCACTTCCACTGCTTTCATTTCAAGGACATCTGTTGATATTTGTGCTGCTGCCACCTGGTCAAATATAAATATTTTCTTTTCTCATTCCAAATTGGACTTGCTCTTCAGAAATAAGACTACTTTTGGTTCAGTCATCCTCCTGGATATCCTTCCATGAGACTACCCTAGAAATTTCAAGCTGGGGCTTCTGTCCCATCCTTTGAGGAACAGACAGAAGAGGCAACATCAGATACAAAAGATATGTACTTGTCGTAAAGATAGATTTATGTTTTCTGCTTTCTTCCTTCCTCAACTTCCTGCTCTCTTTCCCCCATCCATAAATGAGAAGTTCATTTCTTTCCTGCTATGATGGTCAGACCTATGTCTTCGTCGTTTTCACCTGCTCCTTCTCCTTAAGATCCATATCACAATATAAGTAGATGTCTGTATCCAGGATTCTGCTCGTTAGAGTTGACTTTCCATTCTGTGAGGAATCGTGGGCAAACTCAATCCGAGATAATGTTAGGGGACAGGGGGGTAAGAGGAGGAACCTGAGTGTTGAATCCTAAGTTTAGACTGGCTGAAGTCTGAACCAAAGTCCAAATCAAGTAAGGACGGATGAAAGCAGCCAACACAGATCTGTCATCATGGTAAATATATAACTTATTTTTGGCTTACTTGTAAAATATAGTTGCATGATTTGCATGATATCAGAAGGAATAAAAACATCATTAAATGAGTACATGAGAGTAAAAGCTTTACAATAGCTTACATAAAACATCATTTAGCAACAGAGCATGTACATAACTTGCATAGGTATATACAGTATCGTGCATTCATTATGTTACATTTTTTGCACCACAACCTGTATAGGATCTCCAAACAGCTAGTGGGGGTTGTGTTATTGGCTTGAATGGTACTCATAAATACTTAACAAGTATGGGCATTCAGAAGCCATGTAACAATGATACGTCCTTAAGAGGTCATTTGCGTTTATCCTATAGGCCTCCACTATAGGAGGTTTAAAGTATTAATCAGTGATGTTTCATGCTTGGCTCAGTTTTTTTTAATAGTTCTTACTGAACAGTTTGTCTGTGTGAACATTTTTACCCTTTGGTTTGGATATTGGTTTCAGATGACAGACCTTCTTCTTACAAATCATTTTTATGTTAAGTACTTAACTTTTAACTTTTGATTCATTCTCACTGACAAATATGCACTAAAAATAGACAGCAGTAACCAAAATTGGATAACCAACACCTCTGGGAACTGCTTGACATCCTTGTATAGATTTCCTCACTAACTTAACCTCTTTCAGATTTATTTATCGCTGTAATAAATGCTGCCTAATGCCACCAGATATCCCAATAGCACTGTGTAAGCCTGGCAAAATTTGCTGCCTTTTAGAAAGTCTGCTTTCTTTTGAGGAAACCCTTCAGTGTATAATAGCGATGTATTGTCTCAAGTTAATGGCTTCTGAGTCTTGTCAAATGTCCCTAATCCAAAGTCTAAGGCCATAAACTGATTATGGAAACAATTTATGGTTCATCTAGTATGTTGATCAGAACCAACTTTTACTAAGGACTGTGATCCTTCAGAGTTCCTTACTCAGTGAGATCAAGGGTTGTCCATCCTTCCAGGATTTAGCAAGTGAGTTGGTCTTTGATCAAGACAACAGACCAGAGGTAACTCAGTCTTCATATGGTGTCACAAGTGCAATCTGTGGGCCTGGATTCTTGGTCTTGTGGAGTTACAGTTACGATCTGCAGCTTAGCTAAACTGGTATGAATTTTAGTGCATACAGTATCAGTTGCAAGGTTCCTTGAATAGTGTGCGGTTTCTTTCAGAGGCACAAAAAGAAATAAAAATTTTAACCAGTTTCTTGGGATTCTAGCTGGAAAGTGTTCACTCGTAACTACTATTAGCTGAGAAGGGATGAAGCTGTCCAATAGATCAGGTCAAAAGCTCCACCTATTCCCTGAGGTGGTGGTTACCTGAGACTGGTTCTTGATATGGGCAGTTTGTTTCATGCCTGCTGCATAATATATAGAATTCCCTAAAATGGGACATCACTGGAGCTAGCTAAGGGGGAATCAAGAGCATTCTTCAGCTATATATGTAAACATCAATAACCTGATACTGAGAGCCATGCGTTCTTGCTTCATGAAAAGAGGATAAAAATCTGGGATTCTTGCAGTAGGATGAGTTAATGGAGTTTTTTTTTTTTTAATCAGATAACTTACTATTCACAGTTGCTTAGTTTCAGTAGTGGCCTGGCATGTCTGTTCAAGAGTTGCACAGTGTGCAGATGTATACTGAAGGAGTTAGAAATAGGGCAATGAGATAAAGCTTGGTAGTATCTCACAACATTCCACTCTGTGCTATGTTGCTGTGCCTTCTGGCCTCTTATTTCTCAAAGTCCTTACCTCTGTTTTTTGTGACATTTCAAGGAAGGAGCGAAATAAGGAAGAAACAGAGATGAGGAATTGCTTTCTTTTTGTTTTCCTTATTATTTTTCTTTTGTCTCCTGTGGGGTTTTGCATATGATTTAGTCAGACAGGAAAAGCATCTGCCGCCCAAGTTGTTGATTAGGAGCTTCTGCCAATGCTGTTGTTTTAACAAATGATAATCCTATTCCTACTAGTTGAGCAGTGAACACCAGGAACCTCCTCAGTGTCTAAATCCTGAAAAAGACTGGTATGGGTCAATGATGCTAAGAGGTTGTTGTTTTGAAGATCATCATTCAGTAGTGTTTCCATAAATGTTGCTGCAGGAGAATATCTCTTTTCCAAGGTGCGGTGATCTTAGATCTAAGAACAATTAAGCAAAATTATCTAAATGATCATCAGGCCTCTTGGTGGTTCTCCCACCATCAGCATTAGTGCTGATTTTGCAGGAAAGGTCTGGTTGGAAGTGCAGCTGGCCTGTTTTGTCTTTGATTTGCAACTGAAATGTGATGTAAACTGCCATAAATAAAGCTTTGTTACTTTGAAAATGTTCTAGAGTGATGATGGTTGAACCTGGAGCTGATTTCAGGGTCTGAATGAATTTTGCTTGGTGCTTCTCCTCTAAATGGTAGTAAGAATGGCTTTTGGGTGATTTAACAATACTCACATCTTTGCATTCTTCATTGGTCTTATTTGAAGATTTCTGCAGTCTGAGAGAGAAAGACATTCTTTTATACTGAAATTATCCTAACAAGATAAGGGAATCACTTATTATGTGAAGGCCTGGCAACTATTTCTTTAGAAAAAAAGATTGAGGTATCATTCCCTTTCTCTTTCTATTATACATCTAGAGTCTTACTGCATTTACCCATTCCATTGGTTTATGACTGTGTCCTGCGGACATGTAGGAGAAAAGCAATTCAATGAACGTAATTTCTGTTTTTTTTCTCTCATTCCTGTAAAGATTTTGTTCCATTAGAAAGCCATTTAGCATCCTAGTCTATTTGCACCACGTACACACACACACCATAAAAGTGAAAGAATAATATTAGCTTTGAAACCCAACACCCTGCAGCACACAGTGCTGGTATAAATGCCACTGGACCAGCAAGAACCTCTGGACAACAGTGCCTAAGCAGAGGACTCTCTGTGTGTGTGTGTGTGTGTGTGTGTGTGTGTGTGTGTGTGTGTGCGTGTGTGTGTGTGTGTGTCTACGCGCCTGTCTCTGATTTAATGTTAGTTCCCATGCAGGGGTTTCTTAGCTGAAAAGATAAAGCTCTTAAGGAAAAATTTGACACCTGTCTTTCCAAAAGCTCTTGTTGGTCCAATGTCAGTGTCTCTGGCATGGTAGGCTGGAGGTTCAAGTCCCAAATGAAAACTAATATTATCCATTCACTTTTATGACTGCACCAGGCAGAGAACTCAAAGTTAAGTCAGAACAGGTATTCTCCTATTCTGATAGGTGTGACACGGTCTAACCAGGTAAGTAATCTGTATGTTTACAGGTTATATGGCAAAAGATGAATGACTGGGATTTTGATTACTGACTCTGTGCCACAGAAGGCTAAAGCACTATGTATGACCCAGACTTTGATTAACAACTGGCAGGACCCAACCAGTGAAAATGTGGTTGACGCTTGCTCAACTGTCTTACAGGAAAAGATGTGGGACGGTCCATTTTCTCTGCTGACTTCTGGAATAGGACAAGTTTAACAGCAGGCACAGGACTGTACATATTCTTTGCTTGTAAATTAGTGCATTTCTCACTGCAGCTAGATAACAGTGTGCATGCAGCAGCTAGCTTATATCCATGGGCCTGCTTTGAAAGCACTACTTCAAGAGCATGCATGCCAGTTGTGATTGGGTGAGACTTAAGGTGCAGGGAAAAATTCTTAGTTGAAGCACCACATATAGTGTCACATCTGTACTGCTGTGTGGTTCCTTGTCTTGGGGTCAGATAAGGTCTGCCCTAAAATGAATGCAACAGTGAAATGGTAGATTGTCAAACCCTGAGGGTGTAGAGTACAAAGGAGTTTTGGTAACAGGCTGACTGAGTGCCATCACTGGCCGAAAAGTACTGAGAAAAGAAGTACTTAGGGAAATACTGGTAGAAGATGATATATGGTCTTTCATTTCCACTTAAGTGCTGTGGCTAGCTCCTGTACAGCCACCTAGCTGCTTCTTCCATTCTTTTGTCTCATCCTTGCCACTCATTCACTTATTCTCTCATAGTGGAGTGTACCCAAATCATAGCCCTGGTTCTCATCCTTATTCTGTAAGATACATAGTCAGCTGTCTTGCATTTTTGGTCATACTGCCTCTTCGTTGTTGTCACTGTTTTGGTAAAGGGTATGCCAGCCAAATTTATTTTCCTTTCCTGCACGTTGCTACCAGAACTCCACTGTTGCATTTTCTTCAAAAGCCAAATTACTGCCTAATCTTCACAGAGTCACCCTTCTGCTAGGCATCCTTATTTGGAAACTCATCAGTGTGGAAACTTACTTTTCTTTGCCAGTAGATTTATTGAAAGGCACCCACCCTAGAGCCTTAGGTCCCAGTCATCCTCCATCTCCCTTACCCTTTTACAGAACATGATTTCTCCACCCTGGGAGGGACCCAAAACCTGGAATTCCCTACTCAAACTAATAAGTGACACACACTTCATCCTTTTTATTTTAGAAAAGACCTCAAAGTACCTGTTTATACAAGCTAAGTACAAATGCTTTAATACAGGTAGTGTCTTATAGGTCTAAAATGTAACCAAGGGAAAGCCCTTCAAGTTGATCTTACAATATATCAAGTACTTAACTTCTGCTATGAGTTCTAGCTGTAAATTCCTTAATTTCAGCCAGTGATATGCATAACTGCTTCATTTATTAACATCTCTGCTGTTGTATACTTCCTATTGCAATGTAGTTTTGTGTTTTCACAGTCAGTCTGTACTCTTCTACCCTTGATTTTATTTTTAATTTTGTTATTTTATTTATTTTTAAATGCATGTAATTCAACACCCGGACTGCTCCTGAAAATGGGCCATTGAGGCCAGTGTACTATCCCAGTTAACAAACTCCTAAATAAATAAGTAAAACTGGATATGGTACTGTTGAGGTGACCTTTATTTATTTGTCTATTGTAATGTGGTAACATGATAATGCACCAATCCTACAGGATGGATCTTAGGTGCAGAGACAAAATGAATACAGATATTGGATTATAAAAAAAAATGCAGAATACGTTGTCCTTTTGAATGAAGAGGTATGGAATTGTCTACAAATGCAGTACACCACTTCAGGCTTGCAACCTTCCTGTGAAAACTATTGAAATATACTAGATTCATAATTTGGACTGTTGCTCATATTTGTAGGTGGTATTTTTTGAATCAGAAACATGTATCATGATACAGCTAGAAGCACAAGGGAAAAATGGTTTACTATCATAATATTGAAGTGAATTTGGTCTAATCCACTTTGCATGAAGTCCAGAGGTCAAACGGTAACAATGTTGAACTCCGATAATGTCAACGTACAAATTTCGCCCCTATCTTGATCCATGTTAACACTTGCTCCTAGGTCGAATTTGGGATGTAATTCAACAATATTGGAATTCAGCGTTGTGACTTTTCACGGACGTGGGTCGATGATACAATTATTCGACTGAGTCCACTTCGATATTATGATAGAAAACCAGGAGAAATTTGTCTTTAAAATGGGGTTAATATGGTGTGAGAGTAGCTACAAAAAATAAACTGGGAATTTAAGTGCTTTGTGTAAACAAAATCCTCCTCTAGCAGTTCTGTGCAGGTCTTTGTAAAACAGCACTTAGCATAACTAAAATGCCTGGTTTATTTTGTATTTATTTAAAGGCACTCTATTTTATTGTTTAATGGTTCAAATAAATAGTATTCACTTAGGTAAATCTGAAGCTTTCTGAGCTAGAAGTTTTTTTTTTTTTTTTTTTTTTAAAGCTTAACTGCTTATCAAGCCATGGCATTACTATGTAGCATATTTTTTTACATTATATTACTTTTAAGGTTATGTTTTTAATGATTGTTACTGTAGGAAGCGTCAAAGTGGCCCTAAAGATTTCTCTGAAGTGTTATTTTAATATATTGACAAATCTCCATATGATAAATTTATTTTTTCTTCTTCTTGACTGAAGACCAAAGTTTTTTTTTTTTAAATCAAAACTGTACTGCTAAAATAAACAGAACAGAATATAAATGTTTTAATCTGCCAAGTTTGGACATTACATCACTTCACAGGCTGGTATTTGAAACTGTGAGAAAATCATAGTCATATGAAATATTTTTACTTCTGACTCACTTAAGAGCCAAATAAATTCATTAAAGTGAAAAAGAAACTTCATATTTTGCAGTGTTGTTAAGACTGTGTGTTGAGTTATAGTAAACACAAGATCTCTAAACTTTGTGCACCCCCCCACTTCTTCCCTCAAGGAATATCAAGTAAGCATGAAGAAATGTGACTGCAGGGTTGAAGCTGAGCCAGTTAAACAGTACAGAGGGTTGTTACTGGCACGGCACTTACTCTGTCTCAGTGATAAGGTATAATAAATAACCTTACTTGGACTGTGAAAAGCATTGGAAGTCTATAACAGGTTTGTTTACCTGTCAGAATAAACTATTATATCCTACTTTTCCTTTGCCGCTTTTCTTGCCTGAGCAAGACAGAAGTCTTGAGTAATTTATCATGTAGAAAAGAAAATATGCTAATTGACATCCCTGATCCATTTTATCAGGTTCCCCTCTGTTTCTAGTTGAAAGCTTCAGGGTGACAGAGGTTATCAGGATCCCAGATAAAGAACAGAAGTTGCAGAGTTAATGTCTGCAGTATGTTGTTTTAATTTTTCCTAATAAGCCCACAAATTTGGTATGAGCTGTTGCTTGCATTTTCGGTGTCATTGGTTGGCAAGACACAGTGATATTAATGAGCACTGCATCTAACGTAAAATAGCTCAGCTTGCAGACTGTTAGATAAGCACCTTCACTTCCAGGCAAATACCATAAAGACAAGGAGGAGGTTTGCCCTTTAAACCTTTCTTGCCTATGCTGTCTTTTATGCCTGCCAAGATTATAAAATAATGTGTTGTGTTCATTTGCTGTGCATTATTATCCAATTGTCTGAATGAGCTGTGCTTCAAGGTAAACATGTTTTCTGTTTTATGTGGGAGCTACTAGGCAATAGTTCTTGTTCTAGTACTTTTGTGCAGTGTCTCTTATTTCATCCACCTACCTAGTAAAGAGATCAAATCGAGCCCTGATTCTTTCTCCCATGTGGGACATCTGTCCTCTTTTCTCATACTTTGCACACCCAACTCCACCCTCCAAAAAATCACACACAATCACTTGGAGAGCAAGGAACATAGGTGCCTCACAGTCCATTGATATGAAAGGTTTTGGGGTTGTCTTCTTGTCTGACAAGAGGGATGCTCTTTGCAGCCACCTATTTTTATATAGTGTTCATGAGAGAATGCAGTAAAGTAAAACTTGTTAGGAGGTAAAGAGCCAAAATAAATCGGTTATGTGTAACTGAATTTAGTGTATCCACTTGATGCCAGGTTATGTGAAACTGAACTTTTTTTTTTTTTTTTACATCTACAGCTGTTTAAATCTAGTGAAATAACATGACATTTCATGGCAAAGCTGTTAATGAGTTCTAAATGAATATTATACAGACAGAATTAAGTGCAGTCATGTTTTGAGTATGAGAGAAATTCAACGAGTTGGTGTTATATCAGCGCCTAAAGAAATTATGTTGGATCATTCTTAAGAATACAGGACAATGACATTCTGGAGATTAATGCATTGCATCAGCAGCTATTTTCCTCTGAGATAAATATCATGAAAAGTAGATATAATTTTAAGGTTGAATCAGGAATTATTACATATTTGAATCCATACCAACTAGTCACCTCCAACCTCCAAAATAAATATTCAAAATTTGCACGACTGACTCTATTGTTGTTTCGACTGGCCTAAAATAGAAATGTTTAATACATGTGGAAATGACAAAGAACACAGTAACAACCTGTAAAGGGTCAAAAATGAGCATTTTCACTGAACAAACGCAAACACGCGCGCGCACACACACACACACACACACACACACACACACACACACCTACCTACCTACCTACCTTAATATGTCCTTTCAAATTCTGAAATTGCATGTAAAACAAAAGAAAATAAACCGCACTTGCTTTCACCGTTTCTCTTTAGTTATTGTAGATTGCTCCATTGTATAATTAACATTCTTAATGAAATTTCAGTTGATGTTCATATTAACAATAGTGGATAGTTCCAGTATTTCCGTCTTCCTTCCCCACAAAAAAGTATTTATTTTTCACATTTAAGTACTTATCATAGAACCTTTGTAGTCAGAGTCACAAGTCTGTATGCCAAAAGCAGGCAAGAGGCAAAAAAATGTCAAAAGCATTCACTTTCCTAATACACAAATTTGAGTAATTTTGTTCTGAATTGTTTCTTGCAATACTGTCCTCCTCTGCTAAAACAGGAATTTTCTTCTAGAAAGCTGTTTGGCAAGACTGTAATTTGTTCATTTCAAGCATATTTTCTTAGTACATCTAACATATTTTCATTATGAGCATATCTTGTTAACACATTTGATATATTTTCTTCTTCCTCTTTTGCCTTTTTTAGAATTCTTTTCTGTCTTTTATTGTCTTCTTGGTTGTTCATTGCCACTAACTTATTCTTAAGTTAGATAGATACTGTCTCTTACCCACAAGTTGAGAAAAATATAGTTGCTGCCCTTTTATGAATATTGTCAGTAGGGCTTTTGGTCATTGAGGAAACTGGCTTAAAGTAATTATATGTTTTGTACCGCAGAGGGTGAGGAGCCTATACAGCCAAGGCCAATTTCCAGATGCACGTTCTTAACTTCTTCCACTTTTAATATAAGTATCTCTATTCTGCAACAGAACATGTTTTCCACATTGCCTCCAATAGCCTTTGTAAAAGTATTCATGTTTATTTAGCAGGCTGCCAATTATCACAGCTTTGCCGTGCAAGCATCTCATTTTCAAAACAGCATTTTTACATGTACTTTTTTTCCTCTCTTACCTGTAGTTCCATCCTTCTTTGTGAGTCCCTAACTGACATTTGCTTTTCGGTGCCCTTTAGTACCCCACATTATCCTGTGGGTAGGGCCCTGTCTCCCAGGGAGAGGTAAAGTAGCTAGTGCGGGATTTAGCAGTCACTCCTGACTACTGCCGTCTGAGGAACATTATGGGAGTGCTGTTTGAAGACTGTCAGTTGTAAAGAACTTTTAAGAATAAATTTAACACATGGTAGTTGGGGTCAGAAATGACAAGTAATGGAAAAAACTGGGATGCATTCTAAAGTTTAACTTGTCATTACATTTCAGCAGTTCTCATTAAAATGCACCACAGCAGTGTAGAAATTGACATAATGTGTTTTTAGATGGTACTCTAACTCTTGTTTTAAAGAATAACTGCAACGGTGATACAATGCTGAATGATTGCTAACGCAAACAAGAAGCTAGTATCATAACAGCTTGGAGCCACTGGTAAATCAGTACACTTAGTTCAAAATCTTAACACCACTGTCTGACAGCTTTTTCTTCCTTTTTTGAGTAGATATGAACTTAACAGTGAAGTGCATAAGCACCAGCCACAATTATCAATACAAAGTAAACCATTCCTTTAATGCTTGCATTTTTCACTTTGAAATGAAGCAAGCTGTCCTTTGATATTTATTGAGGTTGCTGCTGACTTCCTTTTGTAACATTTAACTCTTGGTATTTTCAAACTCTTTCCATCATTTGGAATTTACCTGTGATAGCCTGTTGTATAATACTGTCTGTGCCCATTTATGATCTAGAGAAGCCATGCAAACGGTGGGGTCTGTGCATTCACTTTCTGCTTTTAATTGGCTTTGTGTGTGTGTGTGTGTGTGTGTGTGTGTGTGTGTGTGTGTGTGTGTGTGTGTGTGTGTGTGTTTGTGTACATGTACATAAATATACTTTAATATGTTTTTGTAACTTCAATTTATAGTAGTGTAGCTGAAGTGTTTCATGTCTAGTTGATTACTGAATTTTTCTTTTCTGTAACTGGATTGTTAGACCGCGCAACTCTGCAGACACACAGGAAATAAACCGATACAGTAACAAAAAGGACATTCCATTTTTTTTTTTTCACCAGATAATGCAATGTATAGCAAAATTTACCACTTTGCAGTTGGAAAGTAAATGCAACAGCTTGTCTAACATAGGAAATAATTACTGTATCAAACATTTCCAGGTTAGACGTAGGAGAAAAAAGAAATATAGTGTGGGAAATTCAGTAGAGTAACTGATTAGTTTTTCTGAAGTATCATCCTGTCAAGAGATATGGAGGGCTGGCCAGAGTAAATAGAAGTGTGATTTACTCCAAGCATATGGGATAATTTCAAGATGAATATGGCTCACAAAACCACTAGTAGCTTGACATGGTGTTAAGGAGAGAGGTGGTGACTGATGGTTACTTCAGTTAATGTTGCGCTACTCCCATTTCCAACCCTCATTCTTTTTACTCTAGAAAATCAAGATTTGGCTGCCCTAATAACTCGATAACTACTAGATATTCAAACTAACACAACCAGTTCTAGACACACAAGAAGATTCCTTCCTGCTATTTAAAAGGAGAAGGTATGAAGGCTGGTGTGAGAGCTGTCAGATCTAAACAAATTTTTAAAGGGAAGTTCAGAATGTTTACTACATGGACACTCCTAGCTGTAATTCTGTGAGATGCCTACCTAGTGATTCTGGTCCTGCAAGATACTAACTACACATATTTATCTACTTGGACCTTGGATGGTTTCTCGGGCTATTGCACTGCCCTTTAGCTTTATCCACTGCGTTTGTCAAGTGCCTTATTCCAGTTTTTGTGCATCTCAGATTGAAAATAATTCATATTTAGCTTCTCTGAGGATAATTGTCTGATTCATGCTTCATTTACAGAGTCTGAGCTCAGCCTAATTTTGTTACCAGAGCTTAGGCATTGTTTGCAGTCTTCAGAAGTCCAATATATCTCCATCTCAGACAAAGAAGTTCTTAATACTTGCCCCAAGTCCCAAAAACTCTGTGATTTCTCTTTCAAATGAAAGGATTCAACTGATGATGAACTCTTCAGTAATGTTATAAACCAGGCTCACCAGTCATCCAGAATTATTGTAAATTAGTTTGATAATTGTGCACTGCATTCCTAATGATTCCATTATGCCAGAATTCACAAGAGTATGATCCAGTGGATTCTCATACTTACAAAATCAGTTCTAGCAGTCTGTGGACTACATTTTCTCTCTTGTGAAATATTTTTGATGGTGAATATACTGTACATCTCTAGGCCATTGACCCCCCTTTTTGCATCCTCTTCTGAATAAAAAATTGACCACAAAGACATCAGTGGAGATGAGCCCTCTCTAAGGTGTCTTCTTTTGGTGATCCACTAATGCGAGTAATAAAACTAGTTAAACTGCATCTTCCTGCACTCATTTTCAGTAAAGAGAAAAAAATAAACAAATAGTAAGAATGCTAAAGGAAATTAATTTATTGTTCCATTTTTGTGCCAGTAAAAAAGAAATAAAAGTAGCACATGGGGCTCCAGTTTATTTGTATGCCAAGTTGAGTTACTTAACTCATTCACTCCAATGGAGCTCAGGAAGTTTGCACTTTAACATCCAGTGGGTGGAGCCTAAGGCTTTTGACAGAATCAAATTATGTCCTCACGTTTCAAACAACTGTTCATATATCTGGAGCCATAGCAGTTATGAAAGAAGTATAAATAGCAAATTCTTCAGCGCAAACTATTTTTATAGTGATAGAATTCCTTAGGTTTTAGGTCTTAAGCCAAATGTTATAAGTCACAGTAAACACAGTAACTATTATATTTGTAATATTTTGTAAACAACTTAAAATATATCAGCAACCACTCAAGTTACACACACAATGTCAGCAGCATTTTATTCATCTAGCTGAGAGTGTTCATACGAGGCTAAGGAGTACTGTCTGTATTACTTGGTTGTTGAGATATTTCGAACAATGTAAAAATTATATCTTAATATCATAAAAACAGCAAGTAATATCTATTTACCTGCACTAAACAGAGGTCAAATATTAATGCATCTGAGTTTGCCACTGTGTAGGTTTTAAGATGAAATATTTTAAAACCTTGTACATAGCATTGTTTATCAGTTATTGATGCAAATAGGAACAAGCAATATCTGACGCCTAGAGGCATCAGTAGGAGTTAACTGCCGATGCACCTGGAGGACTCACTCAGATGTAACTTAGTTGCATGAAAGAAAATGCTGAAATCATCTGTAAATCAGCAGAAAGAAGAAGAAATTCAGGCATTGCTGCTGTAATTACAAGAGTTGAAATTAAAATGGATTAGTCAGTTCTGGTAGCCAAGGCAGTGAGGACAGAACTAGAGAAAGTTCTGTCTTCTCATTCCATTGAAACAATGACTTTGCAAGAAGGTATACAGAAGGTTAATGGCTGGTTTATGGCTACCAGTTGAGAACTGGAGAGTTAAGCATGAAAGTGACAGAGCCTGAGGATAAAGCTTGATATAAAAACTTGCATATCTCAGTAGAATAGAATGTTTCTATGTAATGATGATCAAAATATTTAAATTATGAGCGAAAGGCTTTTCTTATTCTTAGAATTTTGAGTCAAATGAGTGATACTGCTGTAGAGTCAAGAATTGCACTGTTAGCCTATGTTTGGCGTTATTTTTCTTTAGTACTATTTTTTTTTAGTATTCTCAAATTTAGTACTTTTAGGAATTTGTTATATATTGCTATCACACATAAGGATACAGCAAACCGAAACACATACAATATTTGTTGAGGAAGCTGGGGGGGGGGGTGCAAGACACCACCAATATGGGAAGCTTAACACCATTATTCACAGTCAGAACTATGTAAAACTGAGTGTTCCCTGGGTCGACGATTGCATGATCTCAAGAAGCCTTGCTGCACTCAGTGAGTAGATGTTAAAGAAAAAAAAAAAACATTTTCAAAGAATGAGTGGGTCGGAATAATTAGACTCCTCAATGGAATCAGTTTTACAGCAGTCCTCTTCCTATCTATCTATATATATATATATATATATATATATATATATATATATATATATATATGTGTGTGTGTGTAAAATATATATGGATCCACTTTTTAATTTCGAAATTTCAAAACCTCGAACATCAGAATCCCAACGTTCAGATGTTTGAATTTTTGAAATCTCAAAGGTAAACAATTGAGATCGTCCAACAATGCGGAACAGCAATTTTACCGTTCTCTTCACTGTAGTGCGATCTTGGAGTTGGTATATTTAAGTAGCATGAGTGGGGCACAAGAAGGGCTCGCCCCCCCCCCCTGCATAAACATAATTGCTAGCGTTTTTTTTTTTATTATTTAATTTTTTTTTGCATTTCGAGATTTTAAAACCTCGAATATCTGAACGTCAGGATTCCGATGTTCGAGGTTCTGAAATTTCGGAATTAAAAAGTGGACCCATACACACACACACACACACACACACACACGCACACACACACACACACACACACACATATATATATTTGTTTTCAGACTTTCATTTAGCATCCAATAACCTACTACCAGGGCTTTTATTGGTGCAGTATCCCATTTTGTTTATTCATTCTGTTCAAAAACACAGAAAGAGTTCATTTTTATAGCCAAGTTGGTCTATAATAGCCTTGATATGAGAATACAGTTACACACCTAAAGGCACCTTGCATGCTTACTGTATCGTGTATATATTATTTATTTTTATTTTTTTTTTACACTATGATCATGTTACATTTGTTTCTGCTGGTATAACTCTCAAAACACCCTCTTGATGAATCCTGTTTTTGGATTATTCTTCATCGTGGATCAGAATTTGTCATTTATATTAAAATCTCATTGACTGGACATCTGAGTGCCCAGCTATTTTAGTCAAACATGTATATATAAATATATATATATATATATATATATATATATATATATATATATATATATATAAATATAATTAGCTAACTGCTCACAAAGATTATGACTTGCAAATCTAAGGCCATCAGTGCCCTTGTGGCTGGGTTTTACTACTGTGATTGACAGTATTTTAAATCAGCTTAGCCCATGGACTGCATTCATTGTAACCTAGGAAGACTTTGAGATTGCACTTTGAAGGAAAGTATCCCAAACACAGTTAAGACTCTGAAGATAATGGTAATTCAGTCATCTTCTTATGGAGTGAATATTTCACACAACTTTTCTTTTTGAACTCTACTGAAAGACATATTGCAAATGTTTTAAATGAAAACAGAGAAATAGTTATGGTTTTCATTAAACTGTGGTGATGGTGGGTACTTTCTCTAAAGCCAAAAGAATTCAAATGAAACGATACTGTTCTCTTCTGCTAGCTGAAAAAGAACCAGTGAGCTCAAATGAGCATGTTGATTTTGGTGAACAAACTGCAAAGTGCAGGTTTAATTTGCCTTCAGTGACAAGTAGACTTTGCCTCTAAAGAAGTTCTATAGGGTTTGTACCTTTTTCACTGGTAACTAATAGAGGTGTAACTATGGAGCTGGCAGTGATGATTTACACATCTGGATTACTGTTGTGAATTTTTTTAAAATGATGTATTTTTACTGCAAATAATTTCCAAGAGTCCCGGTATAGAACATTTTATAAATTATTTTCTTGATTTGAAGTGCAATTGATTTTTTTGTTATTGCTTCAGTCTGTGATAATTGGTGCCTTATATACCAGTATACAGACATTATCTGCTTTTATTTCTTTTTATTCTTGTTTAACATTTTGTTCAGTTGGATTTTTGACAAAGGTTCTTAAGAAAACAGAAATTCGGGGCAGTCAGTACTAATAAGTAAATCCAAGTAAGAAGAACAAAAGTTTTAAGAAACATCTTTGCATAATGCAAGCCGGCAATGTTAAATTCCCTGTTCTAAGTTTATTGTAGCTATGTTACCACAACTATCTGTTTCATTGTTTTATTGTTTCATTGGTTAATTGTTCTAATTAATTGTATATGGATATATAAAGGAGACTATCCATGATGTTTATTATTCCCTGGAAGGCAATACATCTGAGGTATTAGGAAGCATCAGCAAAGGAGTGGATCGTGAACAGTGGCTCTGGTGTATGTTTTATGTTTGAAAAATTTCCAACCTAAATAATAAGCATCCAGTACTGGTGAAGAATTAGCAAAAACATTCTACTTTGGATTTGGACTTCACAGTCTCCCAACAAGGCCTTTTCAGAACTGTCTGAGATTTTCAGCTGATATTAAAAATGATAATTGTATTTATAGTAAGAGTCTATAGCAATTACATGTGTATTAACCCACTTCTGTAGGGAGTTGTGTCTGATGCATCTCTTACTTTCACCTTCATTTTATACCTTACTAGTGCTCCTATTAGCTGGGTATTTCTTTAGTGTAAGGTTGCCAGTTACTGTGCGTTTAAGAGCAGTTCTTGAGAAATGTTCCTGAGACCTAACATTTTACTTTTCTCTGCTTACAATTACACTGTGACTGCTTAATGAATGTTTAGAACCACTTGATACAGTTTAAGCTTAGGTATCGTTTTCCAAACTTGTAGCCTTCTGCTTTTTATTATATGTCTTAACAAAGTGTACCTTGTCCATTGGAAGAAAAAAAACATTAATGAACTGGGGGTAGGTGTTTGCACAGCAGGGGAAATCTTTGGTATTACAGTGCTTTGTGTGTTTAAGCATCTATGTTCTTTGTATACATGGGCTCTTGTGCCTGTAATAAGCTAGTTTGCTGTTTCCTCATTATTTCTGTTATACCTACTGCTGAGGGCAGTGTTCCTTGGTTTAATTTCAGGTAGATTTTGTTTTCCTTTTATGGCAAGGTGTGAGTCTAAATGTATATAGGTAACTGTGGTTTATAGGAAGAGAATGCAGTTATAGAAATGTACGTCCCTCATATAATGCTGAGAGCATGCAGTTATAGTATTCCAAATGCAATTCTGTAATGAAAGTGTAAATAACAAGGCTTTTCCTTTGTTATAATATTGCATGATTTTTCTATTTAATGTCTGAGTTTCGTTAGTATACTTCTCTTTGCTTCTTGAATTCAAAGAACTTGTAATTCCAATGTAAACATTAAAAATGACCATATTTTCATTTGTTGTAGTAGCCAAACATGTTAAAAAACAAAATTACTGTTGTGCATAATTTTTGCTTTATAAAGTAGTAAGAATATTAACAATTTCACTATGTATCTGTTCTGTTTAATTCTATTTTAATACATATAAATGTGCAACTCCATATATAATATAAAATTGAAATGAGGGCAAGAAACATCATCCTTTGGTCATAAAGTATGGCAGGCTTTCCATTAAATTTGATTAATGAATAAAATTGGCCAAGTAGGGGAATTCTGAGTAAAAGAACACTTGGCGGTCCTAAGGAAAATTTAAGGGATCAATTTTCTGCCATACCTATGTAGGTAAACAACAGAAATATAAATACTGTGTGTGCTTTTTTCTAAGTTCCTAGGTAATTACTAGGCTGATGACCCCAGGTGGCCTTTTTAAGTCGAGTCATGCTTCCCAAGGTGATAATCAAACCCTGTACCTTGTGCTTGTGAGGTAAACAATCTACCCATTATGCCAACCCCCAACCTCTTATCTGCATGCACTAAAGATGACGGTCATATTAGAAGTTGCCTTCTGCTTAGGCATTCTGAGCCTCCCTTAATTTCACATATCAGATATATTTCACATATCAGATATTCTAACCACAGTATGGTACATGTGTGTGTGTTTTCCTTATTTGTGCCATAAAATACACTAGCAGCTCACTTTTTAATGCAGTTTCATGAGAGAGATAAATGTTTGTCAGGTGTAAGGTGTGCTTACATTCTTTGCTCTTCTTTCTGCATCATGACTTTAAGTAGACATTGTTGTGGATCCAAGGTCAATGCTACCTGCTGCACCACTATGCCACCTGTGTATGTGTGTGTGTGTGTGTGTGTGTGTGTGTGTGTGTGTGTGTGTGTGTGTGTGTATCTATCTATATATATATATATATATCTATAGAGAGAGAGAGAGATATGAACACACACATACATACACAGATTTCTGTTTGTATTCTTCCACTCACCATAACATTGAATAAAGGAAGGTCCATAACAATATATCAGATTTTAACATGGGTCCTGTGGGAGGAAGAGGGGCAAGTCTTGTCCTCCATGTGCAGCCAATCAACAAAACATCATTTGATATAATGGGTCACTCTTCCAATGCTGAACCAAAGTTCAAGACGACAATATGAGCTGTAATATATATGTGCGAGTGCTTTTGTCTGCCCATTGCCATAAAGAATTTACATGAAAACAAAGGTCTTGTAAAAACATAACAGTAATTGACACACAATTAAGCATTATGCTGTCAAAGATAAAAGAAACCAAATAATATGCTGACTGTTAGGAGTAGGGATAGGGTTAACATAGCCATTATGATCAAGTTTGTAGTTGGGGTTAGGGTTAGCAGACATAAATATGCCCACTGTAGTGTGGCATTGTTCCCTTATCACCCTTGCGTATGTATATTAACCCTCACTAGACTCCTGCTCCAACTCTATCCATAATTTTAGCATTAATCCCATCACTATCCCTAACCCTAACCCTAGCAGTAACCTATCGCACACCTACACCTAACCCTAACTCTCCTCATAATACACATGCATGCTCTCAAAGAAGATATTAAAATTATGTATTTCTTGTGCCACATCGGCATTCTTGCACACTAATCATTTTGATGTGTGATTCATAGATTCATAGGCTATTACTAGGCAAGTGACCCAAGGGACCTTTCTAAGCCTCGCCAAATTTTCCCAAAAGAATAATGAAGAAAGAATGATGTCCTGAATCCAAATAGGACATTAAGGGCCAGGCATTTATAAGCTACCTCTGTCCATAAGGGACACGGGTACCAGGCCCGTTGTAAATCTCCTATTCCCCATCCACTCGTCTAGGTTGTGCTTAAACTGGGTAATAGACAAACTCTGCTTCACATGAATGGGAAGCCTGTTCCCTTGGAGGGGCAGCCTCTGTGACACATATCTGTCTCTCCAGCATATTCTGTTTATGTCACAGACAAAATTCAGGTCCCTAGACCTTGTATTTGTGGTACTCTTTGACTTACGAATATGTAGGATATTCATAAGTGTGGGGTTCGCTGATGCCCATGATGGTCAGGACCTGACTTTGATTTAATGACAGGACTATACATCCTTGCAGGTTCGACTTGCAAAATTTCAAACTCACAATTCTGAAATCTGATATTTGGACTTTCATTTAGTGACAGCGACCCTTACACACAAAGGCACATACACATACATACACACACATAGCAGAAATAAGTCCTAAAACATCATCAGATTGGGTAGGAATATATCCAAATAATGAGAAATCCAAACATGAGCCTATCATTGATTTGGCTGCAGGTGAGACTTTATTAAAGTAAATGCATTTGTCTCTAAACTGAGAAGTTCTTCAGATTTGTACTAAGTTGCAAATTGCAGTGAGTAATCGCAAAAAATCTAAAGTTTGTGGATATAACTTTTAGACCCTTTGTATTAAAAAGTAAATTTGATGAAATAAGAAAATATTAATTGATATTAGGAGTGATTGATGTGAACAAATAAAACTAAATGAGATGGCTCCAGTTTGGGGAACAATGGGAGTTTAAAATAAGAGGACCACAATTTAAAAATCTAGAGTTAACTATCATATTCATTTGGAGAAGATCCTCTAGTATTTTTTTTTATTTCACCTATTCCTCCAGGTGTGCACACACACACACACATACACACACTGTAAAAGGAATACACACACTGTAAAAGGAAACAACACCTGCACTAGGCATAAAAAATATTTATATTTTTCAGTATTTTTCCTATCTGTACCACACTCATATTTTAATGGGAGAGCTCTGCATAATACTGGGTACTTAAGGTATGACTGTTATAAAACTATTCCCTTGTTTGCTCAGTGCATACTGGTAAGAACCAGTATTAAAAATAGGTATTCATAAAAACACCCTGATCAGTTGAAACCGCTTATGGTAAGAACATTTACTGAAATTACAGTTTTTCTGCACCTTGGATATGAGCAAGGCTAAGGAAGTGGGTGAAAACTGTTTTCTACAAAAGTTCTTGTCACACACAAATGAATTCGACCTTATGGTGTCACACATTGGCCTTGTCAGATGTACACAGCGTTAACAAGTAGTAGGAGAGACCTTTGCCTATTAGAGACAAAATAATATGTTGATTGCCTATAATGTTGCCGCAGAAGGGGATCCTGCCTACTGCTGTACTGTCATAAGAAAATGAATGATGTTTGTTTCTACATTATGCGTGGTAATGATATGAAAAAAAAAACAGCCTGTCTTGTCTGATCTGAGCTGCTTGTTGGATCTGATCAAGCCCTGCTAATGCTCCAAACCTCAAACTCCTTTAAACATTTCCTCTCCTGTTATCCCCCTCTACAGTAGATCTCCTCAGATCCCCTTTGCTTCCTTTATTGTATGACCATATATTTTCAACCTCAGGTAAGTGTTCCATTTTCTTCAAATGTTTTATAAATTTCCATCCTGTTCCTTTACAAGATTGTTTCTTATAGCTCTATTAGGATGGATTATTTTTTGATACATAGTTAGTTCCCCATTTCTGACTTTTTTCCTCTTTCTTGTCCCTTGTGTTGTTTAGGCAGGAGGCCCAATGGCTCTTGATATTTAAAAAGAGTAGTAGAAATCCAGATAGATAACTACAGATATTTCTTTAATAGCTTTTTTAATGTTTTGTTATTGTGTAATTTTCAGTTGCTTTTCTAGCTAAATTGTTAAATTTCTGTAAGCATGCTCGTTGAGCATCCCAAAGTTTCTGATGGCCTCAATCAGCCTGAATAGGTTTACTGTGACTTCTCTGAGGTATCTAATTATCTTCCCCCAATGTTCCTAGGAGACACAGAGACTCCCATATGGAGTTGCTGACTCCTGACACTGACTTGGATGATTGAGATGGCTCCTCCAATCTCTTGCAGGAGATGGCACATTTTGACAGGATCCTAGAATTGATGAGACAGAGGGGGATGCCACTTTTGATAAGATCCTGGAATTAATGAGACAGAGGGAATCATTGTCTACAGACTTGCCTTCACAGGATAAAGAGGTTTTATTTGAGGCTTATCATTCTGCAGTCTCTGGGTGATTGCTCCTGCCAACTGATAGAGTTAACCATGAGGAAGGCATGGCAATGAACCTGACTCTCCAGAAGCCTTCCTAAGAAAGCCTGATAACATTTTTTTGACCACTAGGGAAAATTATATTTCCCTTCACCGTCTGCTGGAATGCAGAATACTGCTAGTATGAAATAGTCAGTACTGGGTGTGTAAATTTATAATTTCCATATAAAAACTGTAACAGAACTAGAAAGCATTTAAAAATACAGAAAAAAATAAATTGCTAAAAAAAGCAGAGGAAGTACTGTCATTGGAAGTGTACATTTTCTCTTCATTTTATAGCACAGTCTTATTTTTAATTTATTAAATTGTTATTGCCATAAGTGAACTGTTCCTCCCAAGACCTGTTCCAGCTATGATCGAGGCTACAAGGGCAAGGATAAATGTGGCACATAACTGGACAGTTTAGTGAAACCAACTGACATTCATATTTTTGGAGGTGGAAGGAAACCAAAAAAAAAAACAGATATGTGGTAACAAGTAAAACTTCACATATTTATCATTGTTGGTCTAGATTGGACCCTTAACCATAAAGATGGGAGCCATTGATGATCTTACAACTGAACCACTGTGCTGTTGTCATCCTTGGGACCAGATCTAGCAAGGGATGATTAAATCCCATAATCCCACAATAAAATACACTTCTGTCCTACATTATTCCTGTGTCACCTTTTTACACATAATGCAATGTGAGAGCTTTGTCAGTGCACAGTCACAGTGAGCTGTTGTACTGACCCTGTGTCTTACACACATGCTGAAACATGAAGCACCTGCAAACTACTCTTCACTTGTAGGGTAGGTTGTCACCTGCTGTTGAACCGGTCAGTTTTACACATGCTGTAATGTCACATACTGCCCATTACTGCTATGCAGTTATTTATACAGGCTGCAATGTTAGCCATATGTATACCACATGTTGTGACAGGGGAAGCACCACCTATTTCTGTCCAGATATGACAAGCATGATTTGATGTATTAGTAACCTTATCTATATTAAAACACACTCAGACTTTAAAGGAGGAACCTGCCTACTATTGTGCAGTTGGAGGAAATGAAATTGTGTGTTGCCTCTTTATGTAAGGCACATGTGCTGTAAACACAGGCCTACTGCAGTACTTTTACAACAAATGAGGTAGTATGCTGCAGTTGTCTATGGTGCACACTCCGTAACAGGAGATATCCTGCCTACTGTAGTACACTTATAACAGAGTGATGTCACATGACTGCTGATCCTGTTACATATATTCTAAGTGTGAACACTGCCTGTTATCATACACTTGTAACAAAAAGGGTGATGCTCTTCTGTAACACAGAAACCCCAATGAAAGGACAGAGAATGCTTACCATCTTGCCTTGACACTTAATAGTGTTGTATGACCTCTGGCTGTAACATACATGCAGCAGTATGGGTGGAGCCTCTTTACTGCCATGCATTAGTGGTAAGTGACATGATGTCCTGTCCTTGTTAATATCAGAAATGCTACAGACACATTTTGCCTTCTTTAAAGGCATTTAAACAAATTGCATGATATTATGACACTTGTGGGTCTATATTACCATCTCAAATTATAAAAATGCCGAACGCTCACATGAGAGAAAAAGGACTAAAACAAACTTGGTATTAGCCCCCCACACCCCACGCTAAATATATATTCCAACTTTGAGGTCATACTACAGTGAGGAAAGGGCAAATATCCCAATCCTCACTATGCCGCGACCCCCAAAAAAGTTCGTTTTAGTCCGTTTTCGCTCATGTGAGTGTTCGATATTTTTACCATTTGAGATGGTAATATAGACCCGACACTTGCCTCTTACTTTAATAACACACATGCTGAATCCATGTAGATCCTGTTTAGTAGTACACATGCTTACAGTGAAGTCTGTTATTAGCGTTGTTTTTTCAGTTCTTCTGTTCACCATTTTTCACAAATATTTCCCATTTTCTTTTGTAGTTTCTGACCCCTTGTATTTATTTTCTTTTCTCTTGCATGAGAAGACACTATAAGAGAAGTGAGAGTCTGGTAATGTGTAGCAAGTTGTTAGTATAATTATTTAAATACTGCTTACAATCCTTCTTTTGCCAAGCAGCTATGATGCTGACTGTGTTAACCTGCTTTGAATACACACTTCCTAGAACCCCCAGTACTCAGTCGAACTGTACCCCTTTGGCTCGCTTACACACTTCACTCCCTGTACATTGGAGTGCAGTACTGCGTCTTCACCCAGTGATACCCTTGCAGTGAAACTTAAATTGCTTCTTCCCCATGAGATGGGTGAGCTGATCTCCACCATTTACTTCCATTTCATCTTGGCTGGCTGCTTGGGAGCAGACTTGTATGTTAGCAGACAGTTATGAAGTAGGTGCTTTGACTGATTTTAAAAAGAAAGTTTTTACACTAGCCTTATAGTTTTATTACATTATCTGCTTTCTGGGTAAACTGGTACTAACTGTCACATTATTAGTAGCTGAGCTTTAAAGGAGTAAAAAAATGAAACTGTTGTATTTTCCTGTTGTCCTTTATTAAATGAGTAAGCACCACTAAGCAGAAGAGCTTTTTAGGGATAACTTGGAAATATTTGCATCTTATTATTAATTTGCTCATATTAGCTCAGTATTGAGGTGGGCACTGTAGATTTCAAACTTAGGTCAGCATGCTCAAGCTCTCTTGCTGCTAATTGCCAAAAAGTGAAAACTAGTAAATAAGGTAGATTTTAGAAAACAACATAAAAATTCCAGTGGTTTTATTCCGACTGGATTTTGACACTACTGAAAGATCCATTCAGCAGACCACATAAAGTGTTTAAACTTGATGCCTTTAAGATGTCAATGTTAAGTGTGGTATTTAAACAAAATGCCACTGTACTGTATTGATTTTCATCCCCTGGGTGATGCATCTTAAGAGTGAAATGTACAACATTAAATCCAAAATCACCCTCTTGCATTTGATATTTATTATTTGAAATTTCTTATCCTTTTAACTGTCTCATTACACATCACTAGCCTGGATCAGGGATGACATGTGCACCTACAGGAAATCAGTTCATTTACCCATTTAACAAACACATAAACACAGACAAACAAGCAAACAAATGCATAATATACAGCTGCCCCTTAAAAATGTCAAGTTGAAGAATATGATATCTTAACATAACATCAGCTGGTAACTGACAAGGGAAATACTGCAGAAAAAAGTTCTTAGATTGCATACTGTTAGTTCATACCACCGAATATTTTTAGCGAATAATATGCATTTAAAAACCGATGAAATTAGTTTATTTTACAATCCTACGGAAAAGACATAAATACCATCAGAGCACTGTAGATGTTCAACAGATTGATCACTGCTTTAGTTGTATGGGTTGCATCCTGCATAAGGATACAATAGTAATAGTCAGCGAGCTTCCAAAGTTTCAAGATAGCTTCTATACATCTAAACCATCAGTCAGCTTGAGCTGAGCTGACTAAATAGACAGGTTTGGGTGCCAAGCCCTTCAGAGCTTTCCTGCCACTGAAGGGTATGCTCCTTTGAGGCTTTCAAGGATCAACAGTCAGCTTGTGCTGTTCCTTTGCTGTGCAGATATATTCCGTTTGGGGAGCAAATTTCCATTTTAAAGATTATTCTTTTGTTAATACTTTCTTGTTCAGGAAAATTATTTTTAAGCTAAGAGTTAACAAACTGTCACAAGACAGTGCTCTATTTTTAAATGAGAGCAAAGCTTTTTTTCCCTGACAGTTTAAAAGCTGTTTAAAGTAATTGAAAAAAAATTTTTTCCTGTGGAGAAATTGTATTTATTTTACTTTTTGAGTCTGACAAATCAATTTAAAGTACTTTCTGTTGTGTTTTTGAGTGAAACAAGTACTTTTATTCTTTACTGGCTTTTGCTGGAAAGATTTACCATTTTTTGGGTTAACCATGGAACAAACTGTGAGTTCCATGATCAGTCCTCGTTCCAGCCACAAAAAGAAAAAGTTAAGCAAACAGCCTTTACCAACACAGCAGGCTAGCAGTTTGTCTCAGCTGTAGGTAGTTGACTCTGCTATGGCCATAACTGGTTCCACAGACCACTCATCTTTAACCCCAAATTCCTCTGGTGTAGCACCTATAGCCACTATGGACTTGGGGGTTAGTCATGTCCTCTGTGGCTGTTGGGGTCCCCTCACTGGGCAAGAAAAAGCCATTCTTGTCGATCCTGGGAGAGGAAACAGGAAAGACTTTCCTGTTTTGTCATCCCTTCTCTGGGAAGCTGTTACTGTCATTAATAACACTGTTGGCACCGTTTTTCCTGCCAAAAAGAAACAGAAAACAAAAGCGTATTATCTACCACTACTCAAATTTCATTAGACAGGAGGAATTTACTGGTCTAGCTAAGGGTTTAATTCAGGCTTCTGATCCTTCTTTTAAGGTGGTTTCTGGTAAAAGAAAGAGGGATACCTCTTTTCCTGAAGAGATTCAAGATTCTGAATCTGGATTGGAAGTTGAAGTGACTGATAACATGGTCTTCTCCTCAGATTTCTGATTCAGACTCTGATGAGAGTTTACTTTCTGATTCTCCCTGTAGAGGTTTCTCTTTTTCTCTGAAACTATTTCCAGAGTGTGCCAGTGTTTTCAGTGGGAGAACACTGAGGTTTCTCAAGCCCTCAGAAGATAGTATGAGCTGCTACAGAAGGAATTTCCAGAACCTTCAACCATTCCTCCAGTTTTGTCAGCTTTGGAGGATGTATGTCACTGCCTGCAATTTTCCAGATAGCCAGTTGACCCTAAAAAGCAGATTGAATGTATAAAGTTCCTCAGTCTTTTAAGTTTTTATACACTTGTCCCAAACCTGACCAAGCAGCTATAGCTTTAGTTAATCCTACTACTGCTAAACCTTTCCAATCATGCACTTTCTATAATATTGATTTTCAGAATTTTGAATTGTCGCGGTAATGTGTTAAATTTGATTCTGAGTAACTGTGAAAGTATGAGAAATGTTTTATCTACAGTTAATTCTTGTGAGGAAAAACCTACTTTAATTAAGATGTTCTTCATTCCACATTGCTGCAGTCCTAACCATTGGCATATCCTCAGTCTTTTGCCGCATGGTCGATGCAGAAGCAGTTTTGCGAGTGCAGGTTGGCGTTCTGAAATATTTCGTTTCAGACCGAATCAAAGTTAACATTTTGTTTTTCTTGCCTCAGTATTTAACGGATGTCAGAAAAAGTGAATAACTGTATTTCTTGTGGGAAACAGATACCTCATAGGGATTACCATACTTTGTGTATACCTTGTTTAGGGCCTGAGCACGGCGTTGTTGGTTGCTTAACAGCACTATTAAGAGAAAGGGTACTGTGCCAGGTTAGGTGTTTTGGGGCGTTGTTTACAAAAAAAAAAATGTGCGGATCCGCGGGCTTCCAAAAAAAAAAGCGCCAAGGACAAAACAGCAAAGCCTAGGGTTGATGAACCGGCAGTCAGAAACTCAGTGGAGCCAGAGGTTTTGCCAGGAGTTTCTTTGGAGTCTCAGGCAGAAACTTTACTGTTACAGGATGTGCCCTCTCAGGTAGGCCCTGAGGGGCTCTCAGGTAACTGTTCTTCCTCTCTTCCTCTCCTACTGTTTCCAAAACTTCTTTGAGAGGTAGGCCAAGTTCAGCTTCAGTGGGGGCTTCTCCTAGCACTTCAGGTTCTGTGCCTAAGAAACATATGCTTAAAATGGCAGAAGATTTAATTACTATGATTAGAGGCTCTATGCCCCCTCCTGATAAGAGGCCTAGGGTGGAACCTGAGTTTGAGAGTTTTGAACGGTGTTCAGAGGCTTCTGAGTCTTCTGTGGAAGACTTGCAGGAGTTTCCTCCTTATTCTGATTCTGATGTGGATGATTCCACTCCTACAGCTTCTCCTCCTGAGTTTTCTCATTTTCAGAGACTCTGCATTCCATGAGGGAGCACTTTAAATGGGAAGGCCAAGATTACTCTGATTCAGGAAAGCTTGGGAGCTAGGGAATTCTTATTTTTACCCCAGCATAGGCCCTTAGCTATACCTCCTGTGTTGAATGTGGTGGAAGATGTTTTAGGCTTCCCTGAACCCTGATTCTTTGCCTCCTGCCCCTGTTAAGCCTGATGGGTACTACAGGGTGCCCTGAAGCTCATAAGTATCTGTTTAAGAGTCCTAGGGCAGACCCGAAACCGTTTCTCAGGGGCCTAAGGGTGTTAAGGCTCCCACTGATAAAGGGCTTTGGAGTGGGGAAAGAAAGTGTATACTTCTTCCACTTTAGCCATGAGGCGTTGAATTGTCAGTTTCACATGCTAAAATATCAAAATTATCTCCTTTCACAATTGAAATCTAAGGTGGATGCTTTGGCGGAAGGTATAGAGTGTAAAGAGTTGCTGGATTTAGTTCATGTGTCTGAACAAGTGGGTAAGCATTCTTTGCAATGTGGTTTTGATGCTGTGCAGGCCCACCCGAGGGTGGCTGCCACTAGTTCTGTAGGCATGCCTGGTTGAGGGATCAGAATTTAGCAGAGCATGTTAAGACTAGGATTTTGGATGCTCCTTTACAGTCTGATGTGTTATTTGGTTCGCCTGTGGAAGCAGTTTTAAAGAAAATGGAGGACAAAGCTAAGTCTATGCAAACTGTTAAAGATTTTTGCAGGTGCAGCGTTTAGTAGAAATTGGCCTACTAAGGGATGGACATATCCTGCTTATGATTCCCAGTCTAGGGTCTAGGCGTGTAGGGGGCAGAGCTCAAGCAGGTCTAGCGTGTAGGGGGGCAGAGCTCAAGGTTCTTTTAGGCCTAGAACAGGGGTTCACCTGCTCAGACTTCTGGTGAGGGCAGGGGTCAGTCCTTTACGTAAACAGACCCAATGACCTGCCTTTTCAGCTGCCAGTAGATTCTCGTCTGGCAGCTCCTTTGGCAGGAAGACTGTCTCTTTTCAAAGAAAATTGGGGTTTAATCACTCAAGACAGATGGGTGTTGGATATCATTCACCACGGTTACAGGTTGTATTTCCATACATTGACCCTTTCAAAGGCATGCCAGATGTTCCCCTCCACAAAGGAAAGAGGCTCACAAGCAAATTTCTTTGTTACTCCAAATAGGGGCTATTCAGCCAGTCCCTGTACCAGAAAGGGGCCTAGGATTTTATTCTCGCCTGTTCCTAGTTCCAAAGAAGGAACACGGAGACCAATTTTGGATTTATCTATCCTCAACACTTATCTGGACATTCCCAAGTTCAAGATGTTGACGTTACAACAGCTTTTACCTCTGCTGGGCAAAGATCATTGGATGGTAACTTTAGATCTCAAGGAAGCTTACCTTCATGTGCCTATAAGACTAAGTTGCAGGAAGTATGAGCTGGAAATTCTCATTATCAGTCCTCTGCATTGCCCTTTGGCTTATCTATAGAGTATTCACAAAGGTTCTGGCTCAGTGATAGCTTACTTCAGGCTGAAAGGAATTCAAATCTATCCTTACTTGGGCGACTGCCTGATTCTGGCTCAAGAAAAGGAAGACCTTCTACAGCATCTGGAATATGTCATAGCAGTGCTAAGATGCCTAGGGTATTCTGTGAGCGAAATAAAGTCCAGTCTAGTACCCTCTCAAGACATGTGCTTTCTGGGTGTGAGACTGAATACAGCAGCCAGATGGCCTTTTTAACCCGACAAACAAAAGAATCTTTCCAGTTACTTCCATCAACTATCTCTTCAGTCGGGCTGACTGCAAGGACAGTCCTTCAAGCCTTAGGGTTCATGGCATCTTGTATTCTGGTGCTTCCCAATGCCAAACTGCATATGAGGAAGCTGCAATGGTATCTCAAAAATGTGTGGACACAGCACTGCCAGGATTTGGACACTGTCATTCAAATAATACCTTGCATTCAAAAGAATTTTTGTGGTGGGCTCAGGAATGTCACCTAAACAAGGGACTCTCTGTGACCCGGCCAGAAGTCAGATTTTAACGACAGATGCCTCGGACATTGCTTGGGGAGCTCATCTAAATGGAAAGTGGATACAAGACAAGTGGCCTGCCAGACTACAGCATCTACATATCAACATGAAGGAGATGTTAGCAGTCCAGTTTGCATTAATGGCTTTCAAGGAGTTACTTCTTCCTGGGCAGGTGTTGATTCTAACAGACAACACAACTGTCATGTGGTACATCAACAAACAAGGGGAACACATTCTTATCCTCTATGCAGGCAAGCAATGATTTTATGGGGCTCAGCTTGCAACTAACTCTTCAGGCAAGGTTTCTGCCGGGAGCACAGAACTCCTTAGCAGATGTGTTAAGCAGGCAAATCATGGATCCCAGTGGAAACTGGATCTTCATGTATTTCAGAAATTGACAGTGTCATGGGAACTCCAGACATAGATCTGTTCGCTTCCACTAAACCACCAGCTGCCAAAGTTTTGCACAAAGGGTTTCATCACACAGCTTGGAAAGTGGCTCTTTCTTTCAGTTGGAAAAATCTTCATGTGTATGCCTTTCCACCTCTGCCTCTTCTCCCAAAGGTGCTCCTAAAGATCAGACAAGACAAGCCAAGGATGATTCTAATAGCTCCAGATTGGCCTCGGCAACACTGGTACCCACTTCTAAGGAGTCTGGTAAGGAAGCCTCCATGGCCTTTACCTTTGATTCCACACCTGTTATCTCAGAGGGACGGTCACCTGCTCAATGTCAAGCTTCAATCTCTTCATCTAACAGCCTGGCATATTCTGTTTTGAAACACAGCAGGTCTCAACTTCCTCAGCAAGTTTTAAATGTGATTATGGAAGCCAGAAGACCTAGTACAAGGAAATGGAAGAGATTTTTATTTTGGAGTGCAGCAAAGAATTTGGAGATTTCTGAGCCTAATTTGAGTGTGGCTCTTCAATATCTTACTGAGTTATTGGACAAAGGTTTGTCCTTCTCTTCCATTAAAATTCATGCTGCAGCAATTTCAGCTCACTATGATTGTGACCCACCATTGTTTTCACATCCTTTGTTCAAGCAGTTTCTTAGAGGGGCAAAGAATATAAGACCCAGAGCTCCTACTCCTGCTTGGGATCTCAATTTTGTGTTGAAAAAACTTTCTCACAACCTTTGAGCTCCTCTGGCTACTGCTGAGTTAAAATACTTGTCATGGAAGACTGCTTTTTGTTGGCCATTACTTCTGCAAGAAGGGTTTCTGAGTTGCAGGCCCTTATGGCAGTAGAGCCCTTTTGATTTTCCATAAGGATAGAGTATCATAATCCTTCCTTTATGCCTAAGGTGGTTTCTAGTGTGGCTTTAAACCAAACTATTCATTTGCCTACTTTCTATGCAGATCCCCAAAACAAGGGAGAAAAGATTTTGCACACTTTAGATGTACATAGGCAGTTCGTTATTATTTAAGCAGGACTAAGGATTTCAGGCAGTCTCAGCAGTTGTTTGTTTCTTTGGCCTTGACTTTCTCAGGGCAAGCCTGTGTCTAAGCAAACTATTTCTAAGTGGATTGGGTTTTGCATTTCATTTTGTTATTCCCATCATGGCAAGGAGATTCCAGCTGGGATTAGGCCTCATTCCACCACTTCAACAGCATTTCTAAGGGGTGGCAACTAAGGATATTTTGGAGGCAGCTACTTGGAGTTCAGTGCATACTTTCTCTAAGCATTACCACCTTCCTCTCTACTCTAAATCTAGGGCTGGTTTTGCCACAGCTATTTTGCAAGGCATGTTGGCGGCTCCTGCTTCCTTATGATTTGCCAGCCTCCTCTGCTTTGGGATTCTACCCAATGGTTAGGACTGCAGCAATGTGGAATGAAGAACATAGTACAGTTTTGTACCTACCATAAATGTAGATGTTGGATCCACATTGCTGCCCTCCTTCCCCTCTGTGTTTAGGGGTTGTGGTGTGGGTTAGGCTATATTCTTGTGCATTTGTATATATTGTATATATGGACTACCCAGTTAGGACTGCAGCAATGTGGATCCGAACACATCTACATTTATGTAGGTACAAAACAGGTTAGGACTGCAGCAATGTGGATCCTCGAACATCTACATTTATGGTAGGTACAAAACTGTACTTTTCTTCAATTGTGTAGGTCACTACTCATTGTTGACAGTGATACTTCTTCCAGGGCTATGGCCACTGGTACTGTTTTGAGGCGGTTTGCCTAGCTGCATTGTCTGCATCTTCTAGATGATGTAAAACAATGAGATTTTTACATTCTCCTTTGGATAGAGAATTAGCTGTTGGTTCCTCTGCTGCAGAGGTGATCAAAAATTGTGATGAAAGGGTAAGATGATCCAGGGAATCTCTTAAGATTTTTCAGCCCTTTTTTCAGATTTTCTAAGAGATTCTTTAACTCCTCATCCCGCTTTGTCAAAAAATAAACAGTCTTAACAGAATACAAGTACAGACATTTAAGAAGTGGCAAGTGAGTACCAAAAAGATTTCAGGAAACTGCCTAAACCAACGACAGTCCAAAAGTCAAAATTACTATCTTGAACCCCCCCCCCCCCCGACAGCCCCCTTTCCCTTCCAGAAAGTCAAATCTCCACTTTTCTCTTTGGAGACAGATTGTTTCAGACAGTAAGACAAACACATTCTGAAGATCAGTCATCTAGGCTACAACTGACAGTGGGAAGAAATTCATCCTTTCTAGGGAGTAATTCCTCATCTACCAGACCAGACTCTTTTTTTTTTCCTTTCCACCTGTTTTTTTATCACATGCTATTCCAGGGAATGATAAAACCAGTTCTGTCCAAGTTGAGGAAATGTTTTTATTCAAGGATATTTTTAGTGCTAAAGAAAGAAGTTGCTTGGAGACCAGTTCTAGATCTTTCTTAACCTGTTTATGAGAGTACCGAATTTCAAAATGATGTCACTTCACAATCTGTCACCACTTCTTCCTCATTTAAGTTTCTTGATAACTCTAGATTTAAAAGGTGCTTATCACATCCCCATTCATCTAGACTTCAGGTCTTTCTTAAGGTTTTGTGTGATAAGGTCACATTATCAGTTCTCTGCCTTACCCTTTGAACTATCCACTGCACCAAGAGTGTTCACAAAGTAGCTCCAATTATTAGTTCTTTGCAGGCTACAGGGTATCCACATTTTCCATATTTAGATTACTTGCTTATCTTTGCAAAATCTTTTTCAAAGTGTTAAGAATCTCTCATATGCAAGCTGGTGGTCTGAGAGAGCATTCTAAAGTGTTTATTGACTCCTACACAAAGGATTGTGTTACTGTGGTGATTGTTAGACATCTCAGTTCAAAGAGCTTTTCTACCACAGAAAAAATAAGTCTATATCTGAATTTTTCCATTCAGACTTCAGTCACTGAGAGGGAATACCTCAGGATTATGGGCTTTCCAGCATCAATGATTCTCATTATACCCCTGGGAAGACTCCACATGTGAAAGATTCAGTGGTATCTGAAGTATCTCTGTTCCCAGCACTAGCACCCTTTGTTTTTCAAATACCAGTACTGGGGTTTGTCAGAAGAGAAGTCACTTGTTGGAGACAGCAAATATCCTTAAATCCAAGTCTGTCCTTCTCCCTCCCTGCTTCAAAGCAGTCAACTACCACAAATGCATTGTACTTTGCTTTGGGAGCAGTTCCAGGAGAGAGAGAAGTGCAAGGTGTGTGGAACACCACGGACAGCTGTAGACACACAATTATAAAAGAAATGCTTGCCCTGGTTAAGACACTCAACTCTCTAAATCATCGTTGGTCCCCTGGACCTCTTCAACTTGTGGTACACCAACAGGCAAGGGTCAGCCAGGTCTTATTTCCTTTGCAGATTAGCCATGTTTACTTGGGCTATAGCCTCACAGCACAACCTCACTCTACAGGCGTCCTACATTCTTTCAAAGCAAAATTGTGTGCCAGACAAGCTGAGCAGGACAAGGGTGTACTCTTACAAATGGAAACTAGATCAGGGAATCTTTCAAGATTTGATCCATCTGTGAGGAGTTCCTCAGTTAGACCTTTTCTGCTTCCTCTCTGAACAATCAGCTAGCAAAATTCTGCTCCCGGACTCAATGCAATAACGCCTGGAAGAAAGATGCCTTTTCTATTCCCTGGACAGAAATATCACTGTTACTTTTCTGTCCATTCTGCTGATATCTGGGGTATTTCTGAAGATTCAGAAGGAATACTCCAAGCTCATCATGGTAACTTCCTTCAGGTCCAGGCAACAGTGGTTCTCCCTTCCTTTAGAAATGGCTGGGGGCAGTTACCACATTTATCCTCACAGAGTGGCTTTATAAACACAAGATGAGGGTTTTTGATATACCCTGACCCCAATCAGCTTCAGTTGACTCCTTGAATAACTGGGTCTTAATTCTCTTTAGGCACCTGTTTACTGAGGATGTGCAACAGGTACTACTAGAGGCAAGAAAGCCTGCTACTAGGAAATCGTATATTAGCAAATGGAAAAGTTTTTTCTAGTTGGTGCCAGCAACATAACCAGCATCCATTCAGGGATAATTGTTTTCTAGTTTTACAGTGTCTGTGTGAGTTTATCCGCGGTGGTGCAGTGGTAACGTTGTTGCCTCACAGCAAGAGGTTCTCCCGTTCGATTCTCGGCTGGAGTGTGGGGAGTGCCTTCTGTGTGGAGTCTGCATGTCCTCCCCGCGGTTGGGTGGGCATTCGAAAGACATGTGTAAATGGGCATGCCTTCGTCAAAGGTTGAACATCGAGCTGGCATTTGTAAAAATCTATTGCCAATCATTAGCGGACCGGAGTTCCGCTGTGACGACTTCTAACTGGGAAAAGCCGAAAGACAACAGCACAGTGTCTGTGTGAGTTACTGTCTAATGGCCTTTCTTATTTATCTATCATGGTTCATTTTTCAGCCATTTCAGCATGTCTCTCCATGGATCCTCCTATTTCAATGCATTCTCATGTCAAAATGTTTTTGAAAGGGATTTTGTGTAATAGGCCTTCAGGAAAACATGTGCCCCCTCCTTGGGATCTTAATTTTTGTGTTGGAGAAGTTAACACTTGTTCTTTTTGAACCAGCTAACCTGGCATTCTTAAGGATTTTAACATGAACAACAGTATCACCCATTGCTCTGACCTCTGGAAGAAGGATATCTGAGTTGCAAGCTCTTACAGCGAGCAAACCCTATCTCATTTTCCACAGAGACAGGTTTTGTCTGAGAACTACTTAAAGTGGCATCCGAGTTTACATTAAGACAAACTATCAGTCTCCCTGGTTTCTTTCCTGAACCTAAAAATGAGGGAGAAAGGATACTCCATACCTTGGATGTCAACAGACAACTTGGGTACTAACTTGACAGAACAAAATCTTTTAGATCTTCAAATCAATTGTTCATTTCTTGTGAAGTTAAGAAGAAGGGATGACCGGTGTCAAAGTAGATTATTTCCAAATCATTGTCTCAGGCTATTTACTTCTGTTGTACTCACCACAACAAAACTATTCCAGGTAGGGTCAAGGCCCACTCTACCAGGGCATTGGCTTCATCTGTGGCTTTTTAGAAAGGGTTTAGATTCTAGAGGTATTCTAGAATCAGCAACTTGGTCCTTTGTATATACTTTTACAAAGCATTACAAGCTTGATTCCTTCTCTGGGTCTAGGTCATGCTTGGCTAGGGCCATTCTCCATGAGTTCCTGTCCCTTCCCCTTCCACCTCCCAAATGTACTAAGCCCGGGTAATCTACCCTTATAGCTAAGGCTGCTGCAGCAGTGATCAGTACCATGAACATAGTACAATTGTGCAAGTAAACTTACCATAACAGTAGATGTTAGAATTATCCCTCCTACTGTAGCAGCTACCTCTCTCCATCCCCCTTTTCATGTGTGTTGTTTATACCAGGGTGTGGACATTTACATTTTGTTGTTCTAGTGTTGTCTTTTCAGGGCTCAGCCTTCCTGTCTTTGCTGACATGAAAACTGTAAAGAGCTTTCTACCCAAACTTATCTTTCTAATCACCTCAGAGCTGACTGAAGGTTTGGGCCTGTGGAAAGTGCCCTGAAGTTCTGGTAGCTGGCTGGTTAAATCGTATGCAGAATATAAGCCAATAAATAGCTAAGGCTACACAGCAGTAATTATTCAAGCATTTACTGCTGTGGTAAGTGTACTGACACAACTATACTTTTTTCATTAGCGACACTTTCCTAATTTGAACACAAGTTCTAATCAGAGGGAATGTTTTTAGCTCAGATATATACTCTCAGCCCACTCTTGTTATTGATTCACAGTGGCCATGCATATTTATATTTATTTTTCTCTGATAGCTAGGATAGGTCAACAGTGCCTAAGTCAAGGACTGTTTTCAGCATCGGCCTGTGGAGAAATCAAGAGTATACATGGATACACAGGCTTGTAAAACATAAATATAAAGTACACTATATGATGTAGTAGAAAACAAGTAAAATAGCCTAAACTGAAGAAATGACAATATTATTGCACATTGTAGGTAACATGAATGCATTTCATAAGTTACATTTTTGCCAAACCTATCGGAAGAAATTTGATGTAAAATGTGTAGGGGGGAGTCACCTTGCAATTAAATAGTAAATATTCAACATAAAAATATTTTATTACTTGACTAGGAAAATCTGTTATTATGAATATATAATACTTCAAAATAACACCCAAATAAATTAGCATTGCATGTTTATAGAATGACATTAAGCCGCTGTGGTGCAGCGGTAGCGTTGTCGCCTCACAGCAAGAGGTTCTCCCGTTCGATTCTCGGCTGGAGCGCCTTCTGTGTGGAGTCAGCATGTCCTCCCCATGGTCGAGTGGCATTCAAAAGACATGCGTGAATGGGCGTGCCTTAGTTGAAAGTTGGCCTTCGAGCTGGCACCTCGGCACCGTGAAAATCTACTGCCAATCATTAGCAGACCAGAGTTCCGCTGTAGCGACCCCTAACCGGGAAAAGCCAAAGGAACAGAATTTATAGAATGACATTAGAGAATAATTATCTTACTGTATGTTGTAAACGTGCAAGGTTTTGTAAAACTTTCTGTACATTCAAAACAAACAGTAAGTCAAAACTTATTTCCAAAAAGAAATCTACTGTTAATGTATGCATTTTGTAAGTATGTGAGTGCACTGATAGTGTATGCATTTTTGTAAGTGTGTGGGTGCACTGATAGTGTATGCATTTTGTAAGTGTGTGGGTGTACTGACAGTGTATGCATTTTGTAAATGTGTGGGTGCATGCGCACATGTGCAGTGTAATAGTATTATTTGAGTACAGGTTTTATGGTTTTCTTTTTCCTTGAGAGGGATTGTTATACCTTGGTTCTTTTTCTTTTTTTGCTTACTTTTATTTGTTAATGTTAGAACACTAGCTACCTCATGTGACTTTTCAAGCTCAGCTTTGGCCATAAAGGCATGTAATAAAATGAGTAAACAGAATGCAGACTCTAATGGATTAAAGCTGTACAAAATATGTCAGCAGAATCGCTATACTACAAATAAAGACTTCAGGAAAAGCAGGAGTTTAGTTAAACAGCCTGTTAGAAAGCAAAAACAAACAAAATTTGCCCAGGTTGTGTTATTTATTTAAGAGGGCATTTAAAGTCTTGACAGGAGGCTGTCAATACACAAACAGAATACTACCTGTAGCTACAAGTCGTATTAGTCCCACACCAGGCCTGGCGTCAGGTAAATAATGCCAGAAATTAAGCAAAGCACAGGCTTTGACATTAATAAATATCACATCATTTAAGGTCTTACTCTTCTGGGCCCAATCAGTAATACTTAAGAGCGCAAAATGACACAAGATGAAAACTAGTAACTCTTGATATTTTAAAAGCTTCCTAAGATCCTTCCATCTTTATTTCAGTGTTTTGTGCTTCTGTTTTGTTTCAGTTTCCTTAATATGTGAACTAGATACATTTGTTTGATGGAAACTTTAGTAAGCCTAATAAAGCATTCCTTATCCACTCACAGCATGTTGGGTAAAGCCTTTGTTACCGGCTGCATATGTGTATCATCTGGGAGGCTGGGCTGTTATGCTGCATGGTACCAAGACTATGGTCATCTTGGGTGTTCTGCAAGTTGAGACGTTGGTTGCTTAATTTAATTCCCACAAAACTGAAGGGAATTAGGGGACCATAAAATAAAAAAAGTCAATGGTTTGCCACCTGAGTATTCACTTCTTGATTGTTTGCGGTTATAACAGTATTTCTGACACAAGGATAATGACACTTGAGTGAGTCTTAGTTAGCAGTTGTAAGTCTGGCTCTAATAATATATCATTTACTGTGTCTGGAATAGATTGTCTGACTAAATTAACTGTTCCTGTCCTGCTGTGAGCATTCACTATGTATTGTCTCCTTATTAGCCTTCTAGCCCCTAACCTAACCTTACTTCTTTCTTAAATTAATTCATTTCTGCCATCCTAAATCCAGAAAACCCTGTAGTCCCATTTCTCTTCAGTGGAAGAAACCACAGAAATGTTTTTTAACTGTTTGCTTGCAGGAAGAATTAACAAGTGCATTTGTTTCAACAAATAGTTTGTGATTTTATTGGTGTTTTGTGTGCAGTACATATATAAAAAGTTAGCATTTTTTTAAATGGTTTTACTGATAACTAACACACATTTACATGGTATTCACAATCACATAAAAGTAATGTTTGCTAGTGGAGATATTCTGCTTTTGCTGGTAAATTTGTCATCATATTACTTTTAACTGCAGTGGATTTTGTGATGGTAATCTTGCAACATATACAGGATGCTAGCCAGGATTCTGTGTCAAATGGAGAAATGCTTATATGGGGTATTCTGATGAACCAAAATCCTAATGGAAGAAAATTATTCAGTATTTATCATAGTTATTCAAACCATTATCTTATATAGTGTATGGTACAACCAAGTTATTTCTTTATAAAATAAATGGTCATTTTCCCTCATCAGACTTCCTGTTTTTCTGCTAAACACTCTGTCATATTGCCAGTGGAAAATGTTGATTTGGATTGGATTTCCATCTGTTTGACCAGTGTTTGTTTATTTTTTTCAGTTTTTATTTTTTTGAACCCATTTGTGTGCTTAACTAAGGCCATGACAGTATAATGCTGTTAATTAAACCCTTTCATTCTTCCTTGATTTACCTTGATCACATGCTAAACAGTCATTGTAGGATTCCCTTGTTAGTTGAAAGAAACTTCATCTGTTTGGGGTGGGTTAAGAGCCAACAACAAGGATAACCATTGGCAGTTGCATACACAAACCTCTGGAAATATGTGTATACATTCATGTCTTCTGCAGCAAGTCAAATCAAAAACACACATATCATTTTGAGGTATTACATGTCTAAAGAGGTCAGAGCTGAAAAGCTTGATAACAGCTTTTGTCAAAATGAGTGAATCTTTTATTGGTCTTAAGCCATGGGGGTAAAAGCCTCCGTGTGACATTCCAATAAAAACAGTATCGCTAAGGACATTACGCCTCTGGGTAGAAGCAAAAATCCATTAAGAACTCTGCTTATTTCAGCGAAACTTAAAGCCGAGTCTTTCAAGTGAGATTGCTCTCATAATGCCCGTTGCATGAATAGGGACATGTAAGCACTTCAGCAGAGCATCTGTGTGATCAGTGCATTTCCACTATTGGCTGCTTGAGTTCCTTTACCTCCTTGGGTCTACCCTCTAGTCTAAAGAAGGATTGCTGCTGCACAAAGCATGCTCTTCTTTTCCTCTTGATCCAGTCTGTTGGTACTTAGACCCTCTTGCACTGAGCAATGATCGATCATTCCTGTACCTGCAGAATTCTGTTACTTTCATGCAATCATGCTAAGTAAAATAAGGTGGTAAAATGTATATCTGATGAATCCTTTTTTGTGCCTCATAGTTTAAATGTGGTTGTTACCTTCTTCAAGAGCTGGTGAAGTACATAGTACAACATTCTTGCCTATATCTGTTGTTGACACAGATTGCTCCTTGATGAATCATAATTAGGTTTGCAACAATAACAAACAGCACTTCAATCTAGGAGCAAGCAAATTATTTGTTGTCTTTCATCCAGCAAGCCAGTATTTCTTCCTGCTCATTATAAAATAGATCATGTGACAGTAGTTCCTACTTTGAAATGATCTGATTTTAAAGACACTCTACCCCTATAGTAAGTAAACTAAATGGATAAATAAGTTGAACATTACATAAAAAGCAAATGCCATATTGTGTTTTTATAAATGGTAATATGTAATAATAATAAAAACACTCCACGGGAAAATGTTAGCCAAGTTTAACAAGTAAAAATAGTAAAGAAAGTGAAAACATACTAAATATAACATTCACAATTTTGCAGCTCCCATTTTTAATACAGGTAAAATTGAAAAATGTTTATTGAGTAATGGGAACACAGAAGCACTTTTTATTAAATATCATTACTATTAAAACCGAGAGCTGCAACGTTATGAATGTTATATTTAGTATTTATACTTTCTTTACTGTTTTTATGTTTTAAAAGTGGCTAACATTTTCTAGTGGAGTGTTTTTTATTGTTATTACACATTACTGTTTATAAAGACATAATATGGCATTTGCTTTTTGTATAATTTTCAACTTTTTATTTATCCAATTAGCTTATTCCTTATAAGGGTAGAGTGTCTTTAAATCAGATCATGACAGACTAGAAGCTACTGTCACATGATCAATTAATGATTTTATTTAAAACTGGTTTAAACTGTACTTACTGGTTCTGATGAAGTCCCATTTCTAGGGACAAAAGCTTAACCATTTTTTCATGTATTCTATGCTTGTAATTATATGATATTAAATCTGGCTTTATGGTACTGTATGCCATGGTTTGTTTTATTTATTTATATTTTTGAAGCTTTAGCTGTTGGAAAAAAAAAAAAAAAAAAAAAAAAAGATATATATATATATATATATATATATATATATATATATATATATATATATATATATATATATAGTTGCTTCCCTTTAAACTACATGAGTCTGTTTGTAATTCTGAGTTTTTCTGGCTGCACGTTCACACGCTCTGGTTTACGGTTCTATATTTGGATTCAAGAAAAATAACTGAATGATACCTGGTAGTTCACCTGCCTTTTTGCTGATTGCATAGCTCGGGTAGCAGTGCCCACTCATTGTAGCAACCATGCTTATGAACTTTCTCAGTCAGGGTTCTTAGCCTTTGCTCAGAAGAAAGCACTGGGTTAAAAAAGAAAAGAAAAACATTGACATTACGTCTCAGAAAAGCAGCACTGGGTTTGACTTTTTTTTTTCCTTGTACCCGACCTTTGGAAGACCCAAGAACATTCGCAGATTTCCAGACCAGCTAACTCCTCAAGCAAATTAAAATAAGACACTAAAATCTATTGCATAGACATTAGAAGAATTAACTGTAATGAACTGTAATGTATTACTGAAAAGGTGTTATGCCATTATTTTATTTTCTGTTTTTCTTATGCAGTTTATGCCACATTGTGAAGGGTTATAGCAAGAATGTGCACTGCAAAAAACACAACACAGACACTGCTGTCAGTTTGTGCTCTAGAGGAAGTGTTTGCTACTTTACTTGAAATTTCAAAATGTTTTAAATGTGAATTGTGGTGAAGTTGCTTTTGCTTAGGTAGTGAGATGACAGAATGTACACTATTCAACGACATTTTTAGACATGATAACTGTGCCACTTAACTTTTAATATATAATGATATTCATAGATTAGCTTTTATTTTATTTTTGTTTGAATTTGTGTTAGCCAGGGTAGAGCACAGATCACAAATGACTAATTTCAGTCTCATCCTGGGGAAAAGTACAGCAATAAAATTAAAGCATAGAATATAAACAGTGTGTCAGTGCAGTACAGTGAGTACAACAAGATCAGAGTAATGTAATAATAAGGTAAGTGTAGTTGGGCACACAGTATGACAAATTCTGTACATTATACAGTTGATTAATTAGTTGAAATGAGCTTATACAGTATGGAGAAGTTAAATGTTTTATTTACAGAAGAGTCAAATGTTGAGGTGTTATGTGCAGTTAGAGGCTTTTAGAGAGTAAAAAACTTTATTAGACATTGAGAAATTATGGTGTGCTTAGGTAATATGGCCAGGAGAATAACAATGTCATTTAGCAAGTTTCAGACAAGTTTTTAGTTGCGTCCAGAAGACTGGGTATAGGGATATTTGGTGAGATTGGAGGGAACAGATTTCCAGAATGTTGGGTCAATATTAGAGAAGCCGTGAGCGGTGTAATGAAAGTTGTTTTTTGACTAGCAGTAATGGAGCTAAGTGGTCATAATTCCTGTGGTTGTAGGACTGGGTTGTCACATTAATTTAGCTGTTATTGGGGAGCATGGTTAAATGTGTATATCTATATCTGTGTGTGTGTGTGTGTGTGTGTGTGTGTGTGTGTATATATATATATATATATATATATATATATATATATATATATATAGTTTGAATAGTTGAATGCCTAATAAGAAGTCTGTTCTTTGCTTTTCTGGCAGCTATTTTGCTTTTTTTCCTAGGAAATTGCAGTGATGTTAATATGCTTAGGGGGGAGAGAGAGAGAGTGATGAACTTGCAGACATTACTGGTGGTTGCGCATGTGTGTGGCATTTGTCTCTGAGCCAGATAATAACAAAGGGCGCTTGCACTTAGAGAGGAGGAGGAGGATGGTGCCTTTACTGATGGTTTATCCGGATGCTTTGGATAGAAATGGGGGCACTTTGTTGATGAAGAATAGCAGCAAGTTAACCTGTTTCCTGGTTTTGTCAAAATGGAGAGTGAAGCTGAGTGGTTGGTCTAGCCATTGACCCAGGTAATTGCAAGTGCTAGTATTTTCTAAGGCAGTATTTATTCTGAAATATTTTAGCTGAGAATGAGGGCTTTGTTTTAATCAGTTGTATAATGGGGAAGAAATCAGCTTAAAGTTCTGTTTCGGAGAGCTGTGAAGGACTGAATTGACATGAATAGAACCATGTCATCTGCATAAAGCAGCATAGGAATATGGGGGAAGTCAAGAGGAAGCTTATTGACAAAGATGGGATAATAGGAGGGGCAAGGATAGAGACTTGTAAGATATATTTTCTGTGATTAGCTCAAGAGACAGAGAGAGGTCAAGACATTGACAGTAAAGCATTGGCTAGCTAGATAGTTCTGGAACCATGGAATGGTATCTGGGCAATTCCTATTTCAGTTGCTGGTTTGATAATTTTGTGATCTGCTTAATCAAATGCTTTTGGGAGGGCAGTAAAAATACCGCCTGTCAAGTGGCCTTTATTCTTGTCTAGAAGGATTTTACCTGTGACAGTCCAAAGTGCTGTTATTGTCCTACGTCCTCACCAAAAAACATGTTGTATATCTGAAAGAAGATTGTATTTGTTGATGTATTCTGTTAGTTGTGTGTGTAGATGAATTTCTCTGGTTTGTGGAGAGAATCGAAATTAGGCATAATGTGTGGTTTTGAGGGGTTGGTTTGTTTTAGAAGTGCATTTAGAATGGCATTTTCCAGAATGAGAGCATGATGTTTTTGGCCAAGCATAGGATGTATATATGTGGATAGGATGTATATATGTTTGAGAAGTGTTTGAACCAGGGATGTATGTAGTGCAATTACCTTCAGGTAATGAAGGGGTAATTTGGGATACTTTTACTGAAGTGGGGTGCTTTCCCCCCACTATTTCCACAACCATTAATTAATAATCACTTTTTAACTGGCTCAAATCTCTAAGGTGCCATTTTTGCATATGCAGCCCTCCTTTCATTCCCCACTCTTAACTTCCCCTTTTCCTATTTATTTTTGTCAGCTAATCCACATCTTAATCTTTCTCTACCCCAGTTCCTCTAGTTACAGCTCTGATCCTTGTATGTATCTTTGAATTCATACTATACTACAATAATGTCCTACCACGTATTTGTGCTGACTCATTGTGCAAATTTATGCACACCAAATTACATCTCATTTCACTGTGGAAGGATCTCATGTATGAATATAGTCCTTAAGAAGCCTTTGCAAACTATTTAGCAATGAGCTAGGTAACTTGTAAATAATTTTATATATACTTTGCTAATACTTGAACAATTTAACTTGTATGTAATATTGTAAACTAAGTACTATGAAAGGAAAATGTGACTTGTATGTAATACAGTGCTATGAAGTTAACTATTTGACTTCTATGTAAGGCTGTAAACAAGTAAAAATGTATACATAAATGTATATGCATAACACTGATATTTCAGTGCAGATGTATAGATTTTAAAATGGTCTAAATAAAAAAAATTGAAAATAGTAGTTATATACATACAATCTGCTTACAATTGTTAATGTGTTCAGAATTTCAAATGATTGCTAATTCTGAGTTTTGATCTGCAAATGTTTATGTAAAAGGAGTCTAAAGGGGGGTTTCAGAAATGTGACTGTGCGCGCACATTTACAAAGTGCCTGTATATGGTTTTAACATGACTCAGTCTTGTTTATTATTGTGTGAATAAGGATGTATGTGCTAATCTGCTGAGTTAAAACTAGTTCGAAACACAGATTTAAGTTTAGCATCATGAGTTTAACACGACAGACTGACATGGAACTCCTAAAGCAGCAGTCATAAAGAATGATGGATTTGAGCAATACTTGAAGGGATAATTGTACTCAACAATTTTAATGCTAGTAGATATTCTGGGGCCAGAGGTTAAATGTCAGATTTGTGGTGCTCAGTCTAAGCTCTGTAAAGCAACAAGTGTGAGTGGTAATTGAACCAAAGTCATATTTCACCTAAGGGAAATAAACCTGACAGTTAACAGCCAATTCTGGATTTCCACCTTTCATAGGTTATATTGTGTTGGCAATTGTAGTTGGTTTACAATTAGCAAAAGAGACATATTGACCCACTTTTAGATACAAAACATAAACATTAATATCTATCTTGCTGTATGGCTACAGTTGCTGCATTTGTTATATTTGTTTACATAATAAAAACTGAATCTGTATTTTGCTGTGCATCTTAAATGACTCATGACCTACTGGTCGTGAATGCTTAGTTTGGTACAACCAAATGTTATTTAACTTAACAGTTTGCCTAGCTTCTTTAATTTTATAGCCTGTTTTCACTGGATTTTTTGGATGTAAATTAGAAGTTTATAAGCTGCATTGTGTACAGGAAACTGTTGGTTCCATTCAAAAAAAGTCAAACAGTGTTTCCTGATAAGCAAGATGCTTTGTGCCTAAAGCCTTTTTTTTTTTTGGAAATAAATGTGAAGCAAATTACAGGTGTTTCAGAGCTTTCAGGTTTCAAGTACTTACATGTAGCAATGTTTAGCATCCTTATAAAAATATAATATCAAGCCATGTTTTAGTTATCTGAAAAGTGTACCAAATTCAGTTTCTTCAGAAAGCTATCCATGCAATTCTTGGCACTTTATAAAACAGCATGTGAAAAAAAAATCCATAGGGAGACTGATGGAGACTAGAAAATGAATATTGCAGAGTCTGTAACTGATGTTTCGTTTTCATTACCATAGCATGACTATTTAATAGTGCATAACAGGTACAAAATCAGACAAAAGTAACTAACCATTACTGGAAAACAAAAGTATTGCTGATGGGAAAGCAGTAAAGATCATAGCTGAAACATTTATGTAACTTTGCCTGGTGTCTTGTGCCTTATGTCCTAAGTAACTGCTCATCTATTTCCCTCTTCGTGGTGCTGTACACACAAAGGCTACAGCAGTAAGTAATGCTTTAGATGTGTAGACTGGCATATTTAGCAGGTTTGGGCAGAAGTTTCTCACTAAGGCTTCACAAAAGCTACCACCACTACTGGTACCAAAGAATGGCGCCAGTTGGACTGCAGTGGACTGTAATATAGTGAGGGACATGGGACCTACAACTTTTAGTCTACCATCTCCAAAATACAGAACACAACCGCTGAACCACTAAGTGTGGAACAAATGTTCAAAATGCAGAATACCTAAAACTTCAGCTAGGATACTCACAACATGGTTAACATGTTACTTTATACTTACAAGGCATTCTTCTGCTAAACCTTTTTGTCATGGATATATGTTAAGAAGAAATCCCAGCAGTGAATGTGTGTCAGACTCTTCTGATGAGGAACAGGGTGGGGCACGTTATTCTTAAGACTGAAAATGAGGATAACTGACAGGTATGACATTAAACAGACACCTACCTATAAAAAGTGTAGTTGTTTTGCTGTGATAGAAAAGAGTTTTTCCTCCATACAAGGCCAAGCGTTAGTAATAACAAAAGATGCAGGGATCCTTGAAAGTATAATATGCTGTGGATCTGCCATGGGAGAAGGAGGCATCATCTTGAAGAATATGTTGCTAGTATGGTAGATACAACAAGGGATGATGGACAAAGGGGTAAGACACTTGCCTGGTGCCTTGGCCAGGAGGGTCAGGGATTGATTCCCTGGGATCTTAAGAATACCAGATTGAAAGGAAACTGTAGTTTAGAGCTTTTTAAAAAATATATTTTAATTTGACATTTTCTTCATTTAGGTATACACGTGCATTGCTCATGTCTGTGCAAAAATTGTCTGACACATGCATTCTATAGCAAATACATCTATTTTTCTTATTCACAAGTCAGCCTTTATAATGGCCTTTTGCCTTTCTCCTTTTCAAGACTGGTTGTTCTGAAATTGTTAGTTGGTGCTGTTTGGACTGGAATGGCTCTGTCTCCTACTTAGGCCTTCATTTATATTTCTTTTATAGCCTTGTCCACTATCAGGACTGCATCTAGACTACTTCAGTGACCCATTACAGCAGACATTTATTACTGTAGGAATTTGTTGTGCTTCCTTAATATATACCTGTCCATGTTCCCACTTACATTTTGTACTTCAGCCCATCTGTCAGTGAGTATTCCTTCCCATCTCTCTGCTTTCCTGTATTTATCTTCTTAAGTGCAACTTTGATGCCCCCCTGTAGTTTTGTATCTGTCCTCTCCTATACTTTTCATTCATCAATCAGTTTTGTGACAAATCCTCCATAGTCTTCATTTTCATATATATCCTGTCCTCCAGTTTCCTGCCATATGCATTATTTTCCATCATTGCCTTTCAACTCTTTCCCCTTCCAAACATCCAGCCCCTTCTTAAACATTATAGCCAAGTCTTTCTGACCTCCCTTTACATTGTCTTATTCTTATCTTTCACTTTTAGTGGCATCTCCTGTAACATTCCTGTTTTTATTCTTTGTTTTATGTATTTCTTAATAACGTTTCTCTTCACTGGGTTTGATCACCCTCCAATTTTCAAGCCATGATGCTTAACCTGTTCCCATTCCATGAACTAGATGCACTCCCCCCCCCCCCACAGACACATACACAGACACCATCCTTCTGCACTGTCTATACTTACGTTCAGCATCCTGTGCTCTGACAGGTGCTAACTATCACTCCTGTTGCATTACTTGACTCATAGCTGTTTAACCTCTCTTAGCCCCTTTTCCACCCATTACCTAGTTGTTATGTTCCCCTTGTGCCAGCTTTTTCTGATGTTCTTCGTGTTTCACTGTTGCAGTCATTACATTTGGGTAATGTGCTGGCAGGTTGCCCTCATTCAGCCTGATTAACAAAGTCTTGGTTCCTGTGTCGGTTGCTGTCCCTTCTTCTTGCTCTTTACCGATGTCAATAAAAGTTAATAATTGCATTACTTGTGGAAAGCAAATACCTCATAAAGATTTTCATTTGTACTATATTCCTTGCCTAGGCCCTGACCACGATGTACCTTGCTGTCGGTTTTGTGCTTTATTTAATCAGCGCAGTATCCATCGTCGTTATATTTTTGCCTCTCATTATTTCGGTTCTCAGTTTAATTATCCAGAAATGTCGTCGATTAGCCATACGACTACCGGGATTCCAAAAAAACGCAAAGATAAAGACAGAGACAGGCCGTCGAGGTCCAAAACTGCCAATGACGCTTCTGCTAAGTCAGTCGCCAGTTCGCCGGTACTCAGTGAGGCGCTTTCGCAGCCCCTGATACCCGCTCCTTCTGATTCGCAGGCCTCTACTGAGACCCATTTGGAGTCTCAATACCCATTTTGGTATGCCGCAAGATACTTCAACTATGGAACCTGTGGATGTCTCTACATTGGATGGGTCCGGAGCTGCTGTGCAGGCACCGGCTTCTGAGGGTGTATTCAGGCCTACAGACTTGCATATTAAAACTACACCTCCTTCATTACTAAGGCCTAAATCTTGATCCATGTCTAAAAAATCGACGCCCAGAGCACATGCTCAGGCCCGTATGCCTAAAAAACAAAAGATAAAAATGGCTGAAGATCTAATAACTCTAATTAGGGGTAGTCACCCCCTCCCCCCAAGAGGCCAAGGGCCAAGCTTGCTTATGAATCTTCTGATCAGGATTCTGTTTCTTCTGATTCTTCTGGTAACCTGGATTTGTCCATACCTACTTATGAGGATTCTGATGCAGAGGATTCCATTCCCTCTGCTTCCCCTCCTGAGGATTTTTCTTTTGGGGAAACTTTACATACTTTACGGGAGCATTTTCACTGGGAAAGTCAAGAAATTTCTGATTCAAAAAAGAGGCTTAGGGATTTCCTCCTTCTGCCTCAGCATAGACCTTTGGCTATACCTCCTGTACTGGACATTGCTGAGGATCTTTTCTCGGAATCCAGTTTGGCCCCTGATTCCCTGCCTCCTGCTCCTAGTAAACCTTACAGATACTACAGGGTTCCTGAGTCCCACGAGTTCCTTTTCAAAATTCCTGCTGCAGATCCAGAGACTATTTCTCAGGGGCCCAAGGGCATTAAGGCTTCTACTGCTAAAAATCCTGTCCCTTCTGATAGACACTCCAGGGCGCTGGATAGATGGGTAAAAAGGTTTATACTTCTGCAACCTTGGCAATCAGGGCTTTAAACTGCCAATTTCATATGTTACAATATCAGCAACATCTTTTTGGCTACTTAAACTAAAACTCTCCTGGCCCACTAAAGTCCCTATCCAACCCACTAACCTAAGGTCTCAACTAATACTAATGCTAGTTCATTATAAGTATTGTACTTCTTTTAAACAATTGTATAACATATATGTCTGATTTCTCTTTGAATGTAATAACTATAACTCTATCCTTGAATGTTATGTTTAACTACCTCTTATATTGTGGAGCTTTTCTCCCCGGGCCTCTACTGAAAATGGACATGTATCCAGCTAGACTAGCCCGGTCAACAAATGTAAAATAAAATAAATAAAATAAAATAAATAAATAAACAGAAAATTATGTTGATTCCTGACTGTGTGGAAAATAAAGATTTACAGGACTTAATGCATTCTGCTGAACAAGTTGGAAAACATACTTTCGAATGTGGTTTTGATTCTTTAGAGGCCTCCTGTAGGGCTGCAGTTACTGGGTCTGTGCTTAGAAGGCATGCTTGGCTTAAGGATCAATCTTTGCCTGATCATGTTAAAGCTAAATTGTTGGATGCTCCTTTACATCAGGACCACCTGTTTGGCAATAAGGCTGAAGAAGTTCTAAAAAGATGGAAGATAAAGCTAAATCTATGCAAACTGTTAAAGATTTCTTACAAGTGCAACCACCAAGATTTAGTAGGCACTGAAATACTAAGAATTGGTCCTTTCCAGCCCCTTCCAGATCCTCTCAAGCCAAACCCAGACATAGCAAAATCCCCAGGTTTCAGTCCCAGGGGACTCTCAGAGCTAAGCAGTGGGGGGCCTCCACTTCCAAATCTGGAAATAACAAGACACTTCCCCTATAGTAAACAGTCTGAGTAACTTCCTTTTAAAATTACCAAGCACTTATCTTTTAACCACCCCTTTGGGGGGAAATATTTATCTTCATGCAAAGAACTGGGAACTCTTAACCCAGGACAAATGGGTTTTAAATATAGTGTCCCATGGATACAGACTTCATTTCCACACATTGCCAGCACCAAACTAGTGGCCAGACCTGCCCCCAAATCAGTAGGCAGAAGCTCAAAAACAAGTACTTTCCCTCTTAAACATGGGGGCTATTCAACTGGTACCAGAAGAGGAAAAGGGACAAGGTTTCTATTCCAGGCTTTTTCTGGTACCCACAAAGACAAATCATGGCATCCAATCCTGGACCTGTCTACTCTAAACACCTTCTGGAGATTCCAAAATTCAAGATGCTGACTGTTCACCAGTTACTTCCTATGCTAGGCAAAGACGCCTGGTTGGCAACTCTAGATTTAAAAGAAGCATACCTGCACATCCCAATCAGGGAATCTTGCAGAAGATATCTATGCTTCAAAGCAGTCTACTTGCATTATCAGTTCTCTGCACTGCCCTTTGGCTTGTCTACTGCGCCCAGGGTATTCACAAAGTGCCTGGCTCCAGTTATTGCATTTTGCAGGCAAAGAGATATTCAAATATACCCATACCTGGACGATTGTCTAATTCAGGCAGAAAACCAGGGCATATTTCTAAATCATCTGTCATTTGTAAAAAGAGTTCTAACTTGTCTGGGGTACACCATAAATGAAAAGAAATCACAACTGGTACCCTGTCAGCAGATTACATTCCTGGGTGCAAGCTTGAATACAACTGCCCAGATGGCTTTCCTCAAGCCAGAGAAGCAAATTCGTGTGGTAACTTACTTCAAACAAGTGGCCACAAAAAAACTGCTATCTGCAAGATAAATACTGCAAGCCTTGGGGTTCATGGCCTCCTGCATTATTTTAATTCCATTTGCAAGACTGCATATGAGGAAACTACAGTGGTATCTAAAAAGTCTATGGAGTCAACATTGTCACAGCCTGGAAACAGTAATTTCTATCATAGCGTTCCTACGCCTAGAGCTCCTATGGTGGGCAGAAGCCTGCCGCCAAAACAAAGGACTACCATTCACAATACCACTGCCGCCCAAACCCTAACTACAGATGCATCAGACTATGCATGGGGGGGCTCATCTGGCAGGGAAGTGCATTCAAGGCAAATGGAATCCAAATCAAATGCACCTACATATCAATCAAAAAGAAATGTTAGCTGTACAGAATGCTCTGACAGCCTTCAAGGACTACATTCTTCCAGGACAACTAATGGTAAAGATGGACAACACCACGGTTATGTGGTACATAAACAAGTAGGGGGGTACACATTCCTACCCCCTCTGCAGACTAGCCATGGCATTGTGAAACACAGCCTTGAGCTACCAAGTGCATCTACAAGCTCAATTCCTGCCAGGAAAATTGAATACACTGGCAGACAGACTAGGCAGAAAACCTCATGGACCCACACGAGTGGAGACTGGAACCACGTATTTTCAACATGTTGACAAGTGAATGGGGGAGTCCAGACATATATCTATTTGCCTCCCCCCAGAACTACCAGTTGGACAAGTTTTGCACAAGGACTCCCCACAAACAAGCCTGGAAAGTGGATGTTCTGTCCTTCAGCTGGAAAAACCTATCAGTCTACACCTTTCCCCCTCTGCCTCTGCTCTCCAAAGTTCTACTAAAGGTCAGACAGGACAAACCAAGGATGATTTTAATTGCTCCAGACTGGCCACGCCAACACTGGTACCCCCTCCTGCACAGTGTGTCGCAAATATCTCCATGGCACCTGCCTCAGACCCCTTCCCTGCTGTCTCAGCAGGAGAACCAAATTCTGCACCCTCAACTTCCAACATTGAACCTTGCAGCCTGGCTATTCACTTAAATTCACCCTTATCATCCCTCAGCAAACCTGTGATGGATGTCATCTTGGAGGCGAGGAGACCTAGTACTAGAAAATCTTATGCTGACAACTTTAGGGATGAGCACAGCATTGCCCAATTTTCCTCAGATTTTGCAATCCTTAACTGAGATGCTTCACAAGGGCCTGTCTTTGTCCTCCATTAAAATCCATGCCTCAGCAATTTCAGCTCACTATAACACGGAACCACCCCTCTTCTCTCATTCTCTGCTCAAGCAGTATCTCAGAGGGGCAAAATCTTGAGACCACACAGGAGACCTCCTACCCCTACCTGGGACCTTAACTTTGTTTTGGAGAAACTCACTCTACCTCCTTTTGAGCCAGCTGCTACTGCATATTTAAAATTTCTTTCTTGGAAAACAGCCTTCTTTTTAGCAATCACTTCAGTTAGAAGGATATATGAATTACAGGCCCTTATGGCAGTGGAGCCTTTCATCATCTTTCATGCGGACAGGGTATCTCTCAGGACCAATCCATCCTTCATGCCCAAGGTGGTTTCCAGTGTGGTTCTTAATCAGTCCACTCATTTTCCAGCCTTCTTCCCCAATCCACAGAACAAAGGGGCATGGATTCTGCATTCCTTGAATGTGCACAGACAACTAAGATTCTACTTGGACAGGACTAAATCTCGAAGAAAATCTGAACAATTGCTGGTAGCATCTGCTGCAGGGGCAGAGGGGAAGGCTATTTCAAAACAGACCATTTCTAAATGGATAAGCCATTGCTTTCATTTCTGCTGTAAGCACCATGGAAAACCTATCCCCCAGGGGATCAGATCTCACTCCACCAGGGCTGCATCTACTTCAGCAGCCTTTCTCAGAGGTGTTCCTACCAAGGATATCCTAGAAGCTACTACCTGGAGTTCTGTACATACTTTCACCAAGCACTATCATTTACCAATTTTCTCTAAATCCAGAGCTGGCTTTGCCACTGCTGTCTTGCAGGGCCTTATAGCTGGCCCTAATGCTGTATAAACTCCTCCTCCCAACCATAGCTTTGGAAACCTACCTAAATTTAATGACTGCAACAGTGAAACACGAAGAACATAGTACAGTTGTGTACACTTACCATAAATGTAGGTATTCGAGTGTATTCACTGTTGCAGTCCTGGTTACCCTCCCTCCAGCCCCCTAGTTGTTTCTGACTATACCTCTCCTTTCCTATGCTTAAAAGCCTTTTTGGTGTATTTGCTTTTGGTTGGAGGTATACCTTTGTGTTTTTGTGTTTATTTGCTCCCCATTAGGGGGGCACCTGACATCTGGGGCAAGAAAAACTGATGTATTGGCATCGGCTGCATGTTTTATACCCCTGACGACCTGACGTCATGGAAGAAGGGACAGCAACTGACACAGGACCCAAGACTTTGTTATTCAGGCTGACTGAGAGCAACCTGCCAGCAGATAACCCAAATGTAATGACTGCAACAGTGAATATACTCGAACATCTACATTTATGGTAAGTATACGCAACTGTACTTTTCTCTACCACATTTTGCTATACTCTCTGTTGGTCTTCCACCCGCCCTCAAATCTTGCATTTTCCTGTTTTCTCTGCCCCTTCTGAAGGTCACTTACCATCACTGTTTCTTCTCACTCCTTAATTCTTGCTGCTTTGTAAGTATTGGTTTTCTATTGTGTCCCGTCTTCCTCCCCACCCCCCAATTCGTTTCTGTTTAACCTTATCTTTTTATAGGATCCCTTCTCACTTTTTAATTATGCTGTTATCCCATGCCTGTGTATTTATTTATTTAAAGTTGAATCCTTAAACCTAAGAATTTGCAAAAAAAAAACAGATAGTGAGTGATTAAAGCCATTTGCAAAATCATTAAAAAGTGCAATAAAAAGTAAAAAATACCACTAATAAAATTTAAAATGTAATATCAAGCTGAACCTAAACAAAAGTCAGAATTCTAAAATTATGTAATTACCCCTGCCAGGCAAATAATAAGAAGGCTAAAAATGGAACCTAAGGGATCTTTTAAAGGAAGATTCTATCTGACATGCCAGAATTAGGAGAGATAGTAGATTCCAAAGGACTGAGTAAAGTAAAGGTCATAGGTGTATATTAGGCTAATGTCCACTTGAGCCCTTATAAGTCTAATCATGCAACCCAAATGTAAATTGAATTTATATAGGGGTGATGTACTGACTGCCTCTGTCCTTCAGAGACATAGGAGCCAGGGGTCTATAGCACTTAGATGAACTCGCTATTCGTTGACCCCTTTTTGTCGAAGTCACAAATCAACGAATGGACTTTTCATCAAAACTTTTCCTAGGGATAACCAATGGTAGGCCAACCTAGTGACCGTCAAAAAAATTGTAAGATTTAAAACCTGCCCGGGGGGAGGGTGCAGCTAAGCCACCCAAACCCATCAGTGAGGGGTGCTGCCCCCCACACCCCCTAACTAATTATACCAACTCCGAGATCATACTACAATGGGGAAAAGGGTAAATTGCAGATGGTGGTGAACTGTTGCTTTGCCATAGAAACAACTTTGATGAAAAGTCCATTCGCTGATTTGTAACTTCAGCAAAAAGGTTGCGACAAATAGATGCTCATCAGTTAGTGAGTTCGACAAAGTGAAGTAGACCCAGGAGCCAGACCAGGGATGATTTTTCGATTACCCATTCATTGGTCCAAATTGCGCTTAAATAAGGATAGGGAGGAACTCTACTTCACATAGATGGGGAGCCTGTTCCACAGAATGCGAATTGTCTAAGAAGCATATCTGTTTCTCCAACATGTTTTGTTTATGTCACAAGCAAAAGTTAGGTCTTTTAAACTAGTAGTTCTACTGCAGGCTGTTTTGTGGATGTGCAAAAGGTGCATCAAAACAGGGTCCAGGGATGCATTGTATACCAGGCAGAGATCTCCTCTAGGAAGTGTGTATGATACCAATTAAAGACACAGGGCTTTGAGGCTATCACCATAGGACATTTTGTTTACTCCCAATATTCTTTTTGTAAGGAACCTTTGTGGATGTTCCAGTTGCTGCATGTGTCTGTTCAGGTACATACTGAAGGGGACATTATACTCTATGATGGGTCTGATGAGGGCTGAGTACAGTGATATGATGACCTCTGTGGACATAGATGCCACGCTCTTGCTTGTAAGCTGAGAAACATAGAAGGATTTTCTTACTACTTTAGACACATGCTGGTTGAAGGCTAGATTACTGTCTGCATGAGTTCCCCCAGATTATTCAATAATGAATCAGTTTTTAATGGTGTTTTATTAATGACATAGTTACCCAGGGTGGTAGACTTTCCAAAACGTACTGTAATGCATTTCTTGGTATTGAGGTTTAAGCCATGGCTTTAGCATTAAGCATTTATCTGTATTACACCTTTCGTAAAGGGTGTTCTCATCTTGGGGGGATTCAGTGACTGCTCACAGTTTGCAGTCATTTGCAAACTTTTTTTAGCCAGAGGCCTTTGACATTGGCTTTAACATTCGAGAAGTAAATGTCAAAGAGGAGTGGGCCTAGCACAGAAGCCTGGGGATCTTCACTGGTGACAGGCTTCTTTGCAGAGGTGTCTTCATGGATTCTAACTTCTTGAGTCATCTCAGTGAGTCAGCTAGCTGTTTAGTGTGTTATGAAGGGATTTGTGTTTAATTCCATAGGTTTGTTGATAGTGCCCATGTGGGGTATTGTATCAAATGCAATAGCCAGATCTAGGTGCAGTATGCACTGTTTCCCCCTCATCCATTGCCTTATGGACCTTTTCAAAGATGTCCACCAGATTTAGTAAGTATGACCTTCCTTTAACAAAGCCAAACTGGGACGGATCCATTGTCTGTAGGTCTTCTATGCTCTTGTTGATAATCTCAATAATTCTTTCCATGGCTTTGCAAATAAGACTAGTCAGAATAATGGGTCTGTACTTCCAGGATCTGTTAAAAGTCCTCCCTTACGAAGGGAGATGACATTTGTAGTCCTCCATTCATGTGGTGCAAAACCTGTTTTAAGACTATAATTAAATAATGACTCCAGGGGTCCTGATAAATCATATTTTAGACTATTCAAGAGTCTTCCTTAGATGTTTAGGGGCCCACTGAGGCCGTGTTCTTGGCTTTAGTGAGTCCAGCTAATGCTTGCTCCGTAATTATTGTTGGAGGGATTATATTTGAGGATATTTTGGGGGGGTGGTTGGGGGTGAGTGGGGGGTAATGCTGGAATTGAATTTGTTTGCTAACAGGTTCCCTGTATCGCCAAGCTCTGCGAATGTTGCACCATTAACCACCAGTTCAGCATATTGCTGTATGCTGCCCTTGAGGTTTATGACGTAGATGCAGAAGGCCTTATGGTCATCTTTTACCTGGGAGACTATCTTAAGATGGCTTTGCCTGACCTGTTTAGCCCTCTTAGTTGCCTATTTACTTTGATGAGAGAGTTTTTATCTTTATGGGAATTTTTTATGGGAATTACCCTTACTGATATTTGCCATAATTTATTTTTTCCTTTTGTTGTACATCCTGTTCAATTTGGGTTTCAGGGGCTAGTCTTGGCCTTACTTCTAATAGGTACAGCAGCCTCTGTACAGCCACTGACATAGTTGCATGGAGTTTCTGAGAGTAATTGACTATAGGCTGCTGTGTTATCGGGGTTTGGAGGGCATTGAATTTTGACAAGCCATCACTTAATAAAAGGCAAGTTGCCTTGGAATGGTTCCTAACTGTTACTGGTTTTAATGGGATTAGGAAGCTGATTTTGATTTTGAAGGAGACAGCTTTATAGTTGGACATTGCCTGGGAGGACAAGACACTGGGGGGAGTGCAGTGTTCACCCATATTTGTTAGCATGATGCCCAGTATGTTGGAGCCTCTAGTGGGCATATTCACTATTTGGTCAGGGGTGTTTGTATTTAAGAAGTCCAGGAATCTCTGTACTTGTAGATTTCAGGCCATGTAGGATTCACTCTCTATAGAGGGGTAATTAAAGTATCCCATGAGTAGGGCGTTGGGTTGGATGCATTGTGAGCTTTTTGAGACATGGAGGGTGACCTTTAGCTGTCAAGGACATGGTACAGGATTTTGTCTATGGTAATCTGCATGTGGATGAACTCCAGAAAATGAAATCCTGGTGTGGGTCTCAAGCCAGCCCTTTAGGACAACAAAAAGCCTTGCAGCTGATGACATGAGCTGCCTCGCAGGAGCATAAGGACTTTGCAACTCTTTCAGATAATCAGGACATGGAATTTAAGAGTAAGGATCTTAATTAACAATCTGGCTGAAGTGGCGGCCAGTACAGATCCAGCAATGCTGGAGTATTATAGCTTGTTGTTTGCATGCCAGCCAGCAACTTAGCTGTGAAATTCTGCACACAAAGCAGGCTAGCCAAAAATCATAAGGTTGAGAGCATTGCAGTAATCATGACAGGACAATACCATGGCATTTACCAACATCCCAAGGTCTGAGGATGATAAACAGCATTTGTTCTGAGAAATTAGATGTCTTGATGACCACCAACACCTGGTCCCTTAGTTTCAGCCTGTCATCGAGAACTATGCCCATTATACAAGTGCAAGAGACAGATTTCAGCTTAGTTCCTTCGTTGGTAATTATTTGAGAGAGTAGAGGAAAATTTGATACACGTCTTCAGTCAGTGTAGTCTGAGTTTCACATGAGTTGGACTTCAGTTGATTAAGTATCATTCACTGAAGGATGTTATCTAAGCAGTCTTTCATAGAAGGACAATCAGGCACAATTTTCAGAGAAAAGGAGAGATAAAGCTGAATATCTTCATTATATGATTGATAAAAAATATCCCTCCTTACGATGTCCTTCCTTAGTGTTAACATGTACACTTTGGAAACAAAAGGGAGATATAAATCATGTCCTGAGGTACACCACAGTCCGGGGGTAGAAGCCTGAAGACTATAACTTACCCGGGAACCACATGCTGAGTACTGATTGAAAAAAAAGACACAAACGAGTCCAGGACCATGACAGTTAGTATACCCTTAGATGCTCAATCAGAATCCCATGATCCACGGTGCCAGCCACCAAGAGATAATGGAAGACACCGATCAAATCCTTTAATTCTCTCACTATCGGGAGTTCAATGATCATTCAAATGAGTGTTGTCTGTGTGTTGTGGCTAGACCTAAAGGCATTCTGATATGGATCTAACAAGATACAACACCAAACTAGAATTCAGAATTAAAATTCCATAGGACTAACCACACTGGGAAAGTATGACCTAGGTCAACAGCTCTGAGGTAACTTAGTGGATGGCACACAAGGAGAAATTTGCAATTCACTTCTATCCCAAAGACAAATTCAAAGGAATTAGAGTCTCCAGTCTTAACCTTGGGCAATTCCAGGCAACATAAAAAGCGAATAGCTACCCTACCATCTGAGTATCCTAGCCTGTGGAAGTGAATTGCACAGTAACCCATCAGGATGCAGAAACACAGGCAAGGCCCTGACTTCTTATCTGGATAGGTGTCCATAATGAGCTGACCATGCAGACTGTAATACCTGGTTTAGTCCTAATCAGTCAAGCAGTATGATCCTATTCAACTTTTTTTGGGGGGAGGCAAGGTTCTGCTGATGGAATGAAGATGTAAGTCTGGTATTAAGTGTACTGGCACAAGCAAAGAAGGACTCCACTTCTTATGCCATTTCACTGCTAGGTAGTGCTAAGTAACCCTAATCCCCACAGGACAAACCTATTAAAACAGGTGAAAAAGAACCTCTTCCTAGCCTCAGTGCTATGAGTCCTCACCACCCTAAGCCTCCTACGCTTAAACATGGTGAGAAGAAAAGGCATAGGACAAAACGGGCAGAAAGCCAGTAGAAATCTCCTAGGATTGGAGAGCCTCTTTACTAGCCCAGCAGATATAATTAACAAATTATCAAGCCCAGGAGTTCCACTGTACAAGATCTTAAGAATATCAGTAAAGTAACAAGAAATAAATACATAAGATGGTACAGCTGCAAGCAGGAAAACAAAATTGTTTAAATGGGCAAGATCTGTGCTCGTGGTCTGGTAACATGCAACCAAATCTCAACTGAATAATCAGCATTGTAACTTAAATATTTGATACTGTAACCAAGGCTAAATATTTCAAATATAATGCACAGGAAATCAAGGCCAACGTGTGCTACTGATTGCAAAAAAAAAAGCAGTATAAAATTAAATTTATTACATGTTTGGGCCAAATACAAATGTGCTTGCATTGCTGTCCAGTCATTCCATGTGAGGTTGCAGTAGTTGCTACATATGACAGGTTATGTACGTACCAAAGGAAGCATTGTACTCTGACTGGTCTGATAAGGGTAGAATATAGTGGGATAATGATGTCTTTAGACCTAGATGCCAATCCCTTACTTATAAGTTGCACAACATAAAAGGATTTCCTCACCACTATGGCCATGTAGTGGTCGAAAGAAAGGCTACTATCTATGTGAGTACCCAGATCCTTCACTGCTGGGTCTACTCTTAGGTGCATATTATCAACTTGGTAATTAGCCAGAATGGTTGACTTCTCAAAGGGTACAATTATGCATTTCTTAGCATTGAGTATAAGAAACATGGCTTTGGCACCATTTGTTACTCAAAAATAAACCTTCTTGAAAAATGCTGGTGTCTGCAGGGGAGTCGATGATAACCCCCTAGCTTGCAATCATCTGCAAACTTAGTCAGCCTTAAACATTTAGCATTTGCTTCTACTTCAGGGAAATAGATGCCGAAAAGGTGTGGGATTGGTACCAAGCCATGGGGGACTCCGCTAGTGACTAGCCTTTTGTCGAAGGTGCCCTCATCTATTGTGACCTCCTGAGTTTCTTTCAGTGAGTCAGTTGACTATCCAGCAGGTGATAAAAGGGTTTGTACCTAAATTAGTGAGCTTGTCTATGATGCTTGAGTAGGGTATTGTATCAATAGCCTTGGCCAGGTTGAAGAAAGCTGTGTGCGCAGTCTTGCCCTCGTCCATTGCTTTGGTAACCCTTTCATAGGAGTCCACCAAATTTAATAGGCATGACCTTCATTTAACAAAGCCGAACTGTGATTGTCCAACATTTGCAGGTTACTTATTTTATCATCTAAATGATGATACTTTCCATGGTCCTAAGTATGAGGGTGGTCAGACTCATGGACCTGTAGTTACGCAGATTGGTGGTTAGACCTTCTTTGTGTAGGGAAATAACTGTAGCCATCTTCCATTCCTTGGCCACAATACCTGACTGCAGGCTCCATTTGAAAAGTGATTCAAGTGGACAGGAGAAGATGTGTTTCATGCTGTTTAGTAAGCATCCCGGGATGTTACTGGGTCCCATTGATGCAGTGTTTTGGCCATAAAATGTGCATTAATGACCTACTCCCTAGTAATAGTTAGGGGGATTGTGGTATGCAGTATATCCTTTGGACTATTTGGGGGGGGCAGAAATTTGAGCTTAACCTGTCAGCCAAAAGGTTGGCAATGGCCTCCAGATCAGTGTGGGTGATGCCATTTACAGGTATGTTCTGCACATTCTTAGGTTCATAGGTTCATACTAGGCTATCTGCCCTAGGGCATCTATAAGCCTAGCCAGAGTGTGTTTGGCTTTCGCCACCCATTTTAAATTAATTTTGCTATGCCTTTTTTTGAGGTAAGTATACTGTGCCTCTGTCTAACAGTGACACAGAAGTGATAGCCGGGGTAAACCTACGATCTCCCATCCACTCATCAAGATTCCTCTTGAAGAGAGTCAATGTGGGACTCTGCCTAACCTGGACTGGGATTTTATTCCAGAGTGAAGGGAGCCTCTGGGTTATGAATCTGTCCCTCCAGCATGTCCTATTTATTTCAGTGCGGAGGTTCAAGTCTCTCGAGCGCGTAGCTCGATGGGATTTGGATTTTCTGAGGTGCAGCATGTCCATTAATTCCGGGTTGGACATGGCTTTATACGTCAGGCACAGATCGCCTCTGAGCAGGCGGTATGCCACTGAGTAGAGCTGGAGTTTCTTTAACCAGGCAGCATATGGCATCTGTTTGAGCCCTTTGATCCTCTTGGTGAGGTACTTTTGGGGTCTTTCCAGTTGCTGCAGGTGTCTGGTATGGTACATTCTCACCAGTTCATTTGGTTCTGAGCATAATGCAAAAAGCAGCAAGAGAACAATCCAGGTTTATCCGAGTTGTCCATTTTTGGTGCATGCATTATTAGTTCTTACATCTCATGGAGGTAGAATAGCAATTCTTTCAGAAGTGGGTCCTCATTTTTCACCACAAATCAAGGTTTTCCATGGCAAGGATAGTTCTTTTGATTATCAATTTAAAATAATTATGTTCTAAAGTATTATATGTTGTACAGAAGGTGGAGACATCTTTTAGAATGGAGGGAGCTTTATTTATCACAAAGAAAGACATTTTCTCAAAAGTAGTCTAAATCTACTTGTGCTCCATTCCCAGAGTCTTATTCTGTTTATGTCTGTTGGTCTAGAGTATGTATTTTCTAGCCATAAAATGCATTTTTCTTTTTTGGTATGCTTTCCTTGAGATATTTTCTTAGCTGCTATGCCAACAGTAAAAATGTTCCCAAGATTATTTTGCATTTCAGCCTTCAAATGGAACATTGGATGTTCTTCGTGTTTCACTGTTGCAGTCATTACATTTGGGTTATCTGCCTGCAGGTAGCCCTCAGCCGGCCTGAATGTCAAAGTCTTGGGTTCCTGTGTCGGATGCTGTCCCTTCTTCCATGATGTCAGGTCGTCAGGGGTATAAAACATCCAGCCGACGCCATTACATCAGTCTTTCTTGCTGCACGGTGCCCGAAGCAGAAGCAGTTCACAAGTGCTGGTCGGCCAACTCCTGAAATTTTCGTTTTCGAGTTTCAGAACTGAAGTCTCCAAAAAAGCTAAGAAGCCCATTGAGGATCCTTTTTCTTGCTCTTAAACCGATGTCAGTAAAAGTTAACAGTTGTCTTACCTGTGGAAAGCAAATACCTCATAAAGATTTTCATTCGTACTGCATTCCTTGCCTAGGCCCAGACCACGACATCCCTCGCTGTCGGTTTTGTGCCTTATTCAACCCCCGAACTATTCGTCATCGGTTTATTTTTGCAGCAAATTATTTTGGTACTCAGTTTAACTATCCAGAAATGGCTTCGGTAAGCCACCCGACTACTGATATTCCAAAAAAACATAAGGATAAAGACAGAGACAAGACCACATAGGTCCAAAACTGCCAATGATGCTTCCATTAAGCTAGTTGCCAGTTCACCAGTACAGTGAGGTGCTTTCACAGCCCCTGATACCCGCTACTTCAGATTCTCAGGCCTCTAACTGAGACCCATTCGGAGTCCGGTATGCCGCGAGATGCTTCTTTGACTATGGAACCTGTGGATGTCTCTACCTTGGATGGGTCCGGAGCCACTGTGCAGGCACCGGCTTCTGAGGGTGTATTCAGGCCTACAGATTTGCATTTTAAAATGACACCATCTTCTTCATCAAGGCCTAAAACTCGACCCACACCTAGAAAACCGACTTCCAAACCGCATTGTCAGGCGCACATGCCTAAAATACAAATGCTTAGAATGGCTGAAGACCTTATTACTTTAATTAGGGGAGGCCAGCCTTCCCCCTCTAAAAGACCTAGGATTGATTTTCCTTCTGATTCTTCTGATCAGGATTCTGAAATTTGTGTTTCTTTTGATTACCAGGATTTGCCCTTATCTACCTATGAGGATTCAAATGCAGAGGACTCCATTCCCTCTGCCTCCCCTCCAGATTTTCTTTTGGTGAAACCTTGCACACCCTTAGGGTGCATTTCCACTGGGAAAGCCAGGATTACTCTTGACTCCAAAAAGAGGCTTAGGGAATTCTTACTCCTCCCTCAACACAGGCCTTTAGCTATCCCTCCTGTCCTGGACATTGTAGATTATGCTTTCTTGGAATGTAGCCTGGCACCATACACTTTACCTCCAGCTCCCAGAAAACCTGACAGGTATTACAGAGTAACTGACTCTCACAAGTTCCTTTTCAAGAATCCTACTGTGGACCCAGAGACCGTTTCCCAAGGACCTAAAGGCATTAAGGCTACTACTGCCAAAAATCCCACCCACTCTGATAGAGATTCCAGGGCCTTGGACAGATGGGGTAAGAAGGTATACACTTCTGCTACTTTGGCCATTAGGGCCTTAAACTGCCAGTTTCATATGTTAAAGTATCAGCAGCATATTATGGGACTACTTAAACAGAAAATGATGTTGATTCCTGACTCTGCTGAATATAAAGAATTACAGGATTTAATGCATTCTGCTGAACATGTTGGTAAACATACTTTGCAATGTGGTTTTGACTCTTTAGAAGCATCTTGCAGGGCTGCTGTCACTGGGTCTGTACTTAGAAGGCATGCTTGGCTTAAGGAGCAAAACTTGCCAGATCATGTTAAAGCTAAATTACTGGATGCTCCCTTAAACCAAAACCACTTGTTTGGCAACAAAACAGAAGAAGTCCTTAAAAAGATGGAGGAAAAAGCTAGATCTATGCAAACTGTTAGATCTCCTACAAGTACAGACACCCAGATTTAGTAGGCATTGGCCTTCTAAGAATTGGTCCTTTCCAGTTTCTTCCAGGCCTTCTCAGTCCACACCCAGGAACAGCAGATCACCTAGGCTGCAGTCTCAAGTTACACACAGGCCTAAGCAGTGGGGGGCTCCCACTTCCAAAGCTGGAAGTAGTAAGACAACCCCCTATGGAAAAATGTCACAATGACTTAACCTTAACCCTTCCAAGCCCTGCCCAACTGCCTGCTCCCTTAGGGGGAAAGATCGCCCTGCATGCAGAAAACTGGGAACTCATTACCCAGGACAAATGGGTTTTAAATGTAGTTTTCCAAGGATACAGATTCCACTTCCACTCCTTACCAACCCCAAACAGTTGGCCAGACCTACCCCCAAATCAGTGGGCAGAGGCTCATCAGCAGGTTCTCTCTCTTCTAAGTATCAGGGCTATTCAACCCATCCCAGAGAAGAAAGGGGACAAGGTTTTTACTCAAGACTTTTCCTGGTACCCGGAAAAGACTGCTCCTGGCATTCTAACCTGGACCTCTATTCTAAACACATTTTTGGTAATCCCAAAATTCAAAATGCTAACACTTAAACAACTGATACCTATACTAGGCAAAGATACCTGGTTGGCGGCCTTAAACTTAAAGGAAGCTTACCTGCACATTCCAATAAGGGAATCTTGCAGGAAATACCCACATTTCAGAGCAAGCTCCATGCACTATCAGTTATCTGCATTTCCCTTTGGCTTATCTACTGCACCCAGGGTATTCACAAAGTGTCTAGCTCCAGCCATTGCATTTTGCATGCAGAGAAATATTCAAATATACCCATACCTGGATGATTGTCTAATTCAGACAGAAAGCCAGGACATGCTATTAAAACATCTGGCATTTGTAAAAACACTTCTAACCTCACTGGGGTGCACCATAAACGAAAAGAAATCTCATCTAGTACCCTGCCAACAAATTGTATTCCTGGGAGCAAGCTTGAACACAACTTCCCAGATGGCTTACCTCACACCAGAGAAACAAGTTTATTTGACAGCCTACTTCAGACTACTGGCCACAAAGACCCAGCTATCAGCAAGGAAAATCCTGCAAGCCCTGGGGTTCATGGCCTCTTGCATTCTACTAATTCCATATGCAAGACTGCATATGAGGAAACTACAATGGTATCTAAAAAGCCTATGGTGTCAACATTCTCAGGACCTGGAGTCAGTAATTCCTATCATTCCTTGTGTAAAGACAGAGTTCCTTTGGTGGGCAGAGGCCTGCCACCTAAACAAGGGGCTCCCTTTCAATCTACGCCCTGCTGCCCAAATCCTGACTATAGAGGCATCAGACTATGCATGGAGGGCCCACTTGGCAGGGCGGTGCATTCAGGGCAAATGGAACCAGAGTCAGATGCACCTGCATATCAGCCAAAAAGAAACATTTGCTGTACAGAATTCCCTGACAGCCTTCAAAGACCATATCCTTCCAGGACAATTATTGGTAAAGACAGACAACACCACAGTTATGTGGTACATAAACAATCAGGGGGGAACCCACTCGTACCCTCTCTGCAGACTAGCCATGGCTCTGTGGAACACAGCCTTGAGCTACCAAGTGCTTCTTCAAGCTCAGTTCCTGCCAGGCAAGCTAGATTCACTGGCAGACGACCTAAGCAGAAATCTCATGGACCCACATTAATGGAAACTGGAACCAAAAATATTCAACATCTTGAGGAACAAATGGGAGACTCCAGAGATAGACCTGTTTGCCTCCCCTCAGAACTACCAGTTGGATAAATTCTGCACAAGGACTCCCCACAGTCAAGCTTGGAAAGTGGATGCCCTGTCCTTTACCTGGGAAAGCCTCTCAGTTTATGCCTTTCCCCCTCTGCCTCTCCTCTCGAAGGTTCTGCTAAAGATTAAACAGGACAAACCAAGAACAATACTGATTGCACCAGACTGGCCTCGCCAGCACTGGTACCCCCTTTTGTGCAGTATGATACTGCTGGAGCCATGGCACCTACCTCAGACACCTTCCCTGCTGTCCCAGCAGGCAGGCCAGATTCTGCACCCTCAGCTTCAAACCCTGAACCTTGCAGCCTGGCTAATTCCTTGAGCTCTCCAATAGCATCCCTCAGTAAGCAGGTGTGAGATGTTATTCTGGAAGCAAGGAGACCTAGTACTAGAAAATCCTATGCTGAAAAGTGGAAAAGATACTGTTCCTGGTGCCAGACCCAGGGTATGGGCACTATGGTGCCCAATTTACCTCTTATTCTTCAGTACTTAACAGAAATGCTCCACAAGGGCCTATCCTTCTTGTCAATTAAAATTCATGCCTCTGCAATTTCAGCACATTATAATATTGAACCATCTCTCTTCTCTCACCCCCTGTTAAAGCAGTTCCTCAGAGGGGCTAAAAATTTAAGACTCCCCAGGCGAGCCCCTACTCCAGCCTCGGACCTTAACTTTGTATTGGAAAAGCTCATTCTCCCTCCATTTGAACCAGCGGCAACTGCAGAGTTGAAATTCCTTTCTTGGAAAACAGCCTTTATTCTAGCCATCACATCAGCAAGAAGAGTGTCTGAATTACAGGCCCTCATGGCAGTGGAACCCTTCATTATCTTCTTTGCAGACAGAGTTTCACTCAGGACCAATCCTTCCTTTATGCCCAAGGTGGTGTCTAGTGAGGCCTTAAATCAGTCAATTCATTTGCCTACCTTTTTTCCTAATCCACAAAACAAAGGAGAACGAATTCTGCACTCTTTGGACATGCACAGACAACTTAGATTTTATTTGGACAGGACTAAGCCTCTCAGGAAATCTGAACAGCTGCTAGTTGGCTTTGCTGCAGGGGCAGGGGGAAGGCCATTTCAAAGCAAACCATTTCTAAATGGATAGCCCATTGCATTAATTTCTGCTATAAGCAGCATGGAAAACCTACCCTACAGGAGATAAGAGCACATTCCACCAGGGCTGCATCTACCTCTACAGCCTTTCTCAGAGGGGTTCCTACCAAGGACATCCTAGAAGCTGCTACCTGGAGTTCTGTACATACCTTCACCAAGCATTACCACATGTCTATTTTTTCTAAATCCAGAGCTGGTTTTGCCACTGCAGTTTTGCAGGGCTTAATAGCTGGTCCTAATGCTCTCTAAATTCCTCCTCCCTTCCTTAGCTTTGGGAATCTACCCAAATGTAATGACTGCAACAGTGAAACATGAAAAACAGAAAGTACAGTTGTGTACACTTACCATAAATGTAGATGTTCGAGTGTATTCACTGTTGCAGTCCTGGTTACCCTCCCTCCAGCCCCCTGACTTCTCTTGGCTCTACCTTTCCTTCTTGTTTGGTGTATTTGAGCTTTCTGGTGTATTTGCTTTTTGTTGGAGGTGTAACATAACATATAATTGCTTCCCATATGGGGATATCTGACATCTGGGGCAAGAAAAACTGATGTAATGGTGTCGGCTGCATGTTTTATACCCCTGACGACCTGACGTCATGGAAGAAGGGACAGCATCCGACGCAGGAACCCAAGACTTTGATATTCAGGCCAGCTGAGGGCTACCTGCAGGCAGATAACCCAAATGTAATGACTGCAACAGTGAATTCACTCGAACATCTACATTTATGGTAAGTGTACACAACTGTACTTTCTCCTGTGGAATTTGAATTGATTTCTAGAAACTCTGATAAAATCATCCTTTGAGTCAATGTATTTACTTCCTTTAAAATTTCTTTCATAAAAGTTCAAATTGTGGTGGTCACATTGGTTGGAATGGTACCACATATTCAGGCGGTTATGTTTTGTGAACTGTCTACTTTCTTACATGAAGATAAAGTGGATTTCTGATTCCTTTATACCAAAAGTTGTGAAAGGCATTGCTTTAAACAAAGATCTGGCTGTCTTTTATCCTCATCCACAGGATACAGGAGACCAGATTCTTCACAAGATAGACCCTAGAAAATGATTGTTATGTTAGTAGAAGCCAACATCTCAAAACTTCAGACCACGTGTTAGCTCTGTGGCACACAGGAATAAACTCTGACTGTGACTCAGATGTGCAAGGTTTGGTTAGCAACCTGTGTGCTGGAGGAATTAGGTCATGGAGTTTGCCAGCTATCCCAATCTTGGGGACTAAGGAGGTATCTGGACCTAGTGGAAGGCTGAGATCCACTGGGTCCCAGATATCACAGCCCAGTTACACCAACAATGTGCTAATGGTATGATCCTGCCAAGCAGCTTGAATGTATGCTGTTGATGGACATGTTCATGAGTGGAGATATACCTATATCCTAATGCCAACATTGTGGAACACAAATTCTCATGTTTTCTGCAGGATCTAAAGTGTTAAGGCTAGGAGAACTCTTCTGACTGCCTGGATGATGACTTCTGTGACTGGCTATCACCCACATAGTGATGAACTGGTCTTTAGGATTATGAGAGAGTTTATGAATAGAAGAAGAAGGAGAAGGAGTAAATATATTTTAAAAAAGCAAGACCATACCATTCCTCTTTATCAGTAAGGGTCACTGTAACTTTAAATCTTGGCATTTGGGTTTTACACACCTCTTATCTAGAGCGTCATCCCTGCCATGGCTTCTTTAATCCCTGTGAAAGCCTTGAGGGATTCCATTGTAAAATTGCAATAAACATTTGGTGGTGAGAAGAGATATAAATGACACTGTGCTATAGGAAATCATGCAACTGTCCTCCTTGCTTTGGTGTCATGATACTGTCTGAGAAGCTACCAGGATGTTATGACTTACTTTCATTGTAGTTGTCCCAAAACCGTGAACGGCAGTTTCCACACAGAGAAACAAGTAATTTGACCGTTACAGGGATTTTGCCCTTTCTACAATGTGGAGCAATTTCAGAGTTGGTATATTTAGTTGGGGGTGGGGGGGCAAAGCCCACACTTGATTTGTGTTTAATGGGATTTTTTTTTTTTTTTAGTTGGGACAATGGCATTGTTTCCCTGTGTGAAAACTGCCGTTCGCGGTTTTGGGAGTTCAACATTTAGTGATCGAGCTTTAGTTATTCGACTGACTAACGCTTCAGTCATGTAATATAGATGCAAATTATAGATCAATAACTTACCTTCCGACGATGTATAAACTATACACTGGAATTGATGCTGACAGAGTTTATAATCATTTAGAAGAAAACTCAATTATGGCAGTAGAACAAAAGGTCAATAAAAGAAAATCATATGGAACAAAGGATCATTTGCTGTTAAACAAAGCCACAGTAGAGAACTGTAAAAAGGGGACGAATCTATGGATTGTCTATGAAAAAGCATTTGATAGTATCCCACATGTATAGATAAAAGAGTGCTTAAAAATGTATAGGATACATACTACACTGATTGACTACATTACAGTGACCATGAAACAGTGGCAGATCACTTTGCAATTAAGCCATGATAAAGGACAACTTATTATTCCAGGGATAAAAATTCAAAAGGGAATATTCCAGGGTGACTTTTTGTCACCGCTGCTTTTCTGCATTGCCCTTAACCCATCAAGCTGTCTACTTAGCAGCTTTAGGTCGTGGCTATAATTTGGCTCCTAGAGAAAAACAAAGTGCAAAGACTTCTCATTTATTTTCTCTTTGTCGATGATTTGAAACTGTATAACTCATCAGATGAGGAACTGAAAGCATAACCGCAAGTTGTCAGAACTTTTTCAGATGATATAAGAATGTCATTTGGTCTTGATAAATGTGCAAAAGCAACCTTTAAAGCAGGAAAACTGCAGCACCAGGAAAACATCAGTTTTGGACAAGAATGTGATATAAAAGAACTTGAGCAAGAGGGAGTATATAAATATTTAGACATTGATGAAGGATCACCAATAAAACATGAACAAATGTGAATAAAACTTAGCAAGGAGTACTTCAGAAGACTTAAATTAATTCTGAAAACAGCATTGACATCTAAGAACAAAATCCAACCTATAAATCAGTTTGCTCTTCCTGTCCTAACCTACAGTTTTTGAGTGATTGACTGGCCCCAAAAGGTGCTGGATAGATTAGATAGGAAAACAATAAGGCTGCTTCATGCTCACCGAATGATTTATAAAAATCAGTGCATACAAAGATTATATATTCCCCAATCTGAAGGAGGGATGGGCCTCCTTGAAATTGATTACATGGATAGATACGCAGTCGTGGGACTCCACATGTATCTGCTGACCTCACAAGACTCAAATGTAGTGAAAGTTTTGAAACATGAGGAGAATAAATCTAAGACTACTTCTCTGCTTAATCTAGCAGATGCATATCAGTGTCAATCAGGAATGTAAATCAAACCAGAAGTAGATAAAAATCAGGCATCAACTGAATGTGCCAAAAAAACAAAAGAAAAAATATAAGGTGAAGGACCAGATGAGAAGGCAAGAAATGTGGAAAAAGCATAAATATAGTTGCAAGTATAGAAAACTTCTGGAAGAACCTCATGTTGATCAGGAACAAACACAGGAATGGTTAAGGAGAGGTGAGTTTAAACCAAGAGATGAAAGGTGAATATTGGCGGCCCAAGATAGTAGACCACATACACATTGGTTTACAAAGTCCATTGAACATGTGACAGAAATTCAACATGTGGCAGAAACAGACAAATATAGGTTTTGCAAAACAGAATTGGAAACAGCTGCACACCTTGTTGCTGGTTGCGACATACTAATGGCAGAAGGACTGTATACTGGAATGCATAATAATGTGGCGAGACTGCTACTCTGGGGATTGTGGAAACATTTTATTGAAGTGGCTGAAAAACACTGGAAACATGATCCACAAAAAATCATAGAAAATGATGAAGTTTACATCATATGGGATCATCCATTAGCAACAGTTCAAAAGACAGATGGTAGAAAACTGGATGTAGTGGTCCAAGGAAAGAAGACAAAAGTAACATTGATTATTGAAATTGCCACACCAAGTGACTACAGTGTCCTGCACACAGAGAGACACAAAGTCATAAAATATCTGGATTTGCAAGCAGAAATGAGAGCAATATGGAGGAAAGATACCCAGATAGTTCCAATAGTAATAGGAGCAACGGGTCTTATAAAAAAGAACTTACAATCATATTTAGATATGTTACCAATACATGTAAAACCGTACGAATTACAGAAGTAGTCATTACTGGGCACATTGCGGGTGCTGCGAAGAGCACTTTTGGCTGACATCAAGGAGTGAAACAATACTAATTTCATGAACTTTAATCGTAGCTTGACATAGGAATGGGGTTCATTCCCATCATACTATTAGAAACCCAAAAGATTTGGAGAAATTAAAAAAAAGTAGAAAAGAAGGGCATGACATTCTGTTGGACCAAAGCTTATGTTTTTCCTTTGGAATCTTCATTTCCAGTCCTATGATGGTCTTGGCAAACAGTTCATAGATTTAGACCAGTGTAAGAATTGCTCTGAGTGGTTCATTGTTAAAAACACTTGATCTGATGTTGTTAATCTTATTTCCATTCATCACTGATGGGTTCGGTTCCAAGCCCTCAGAACCGAGTCGGCCTTTTTACCAAGCTCAAGCCAGCCAAAAAACTCTCAAGCTAAGTCTCTTCCCAGAATGCCCTTCTCCCTGTTACCTCAGATCTTGTTTGCCACGTAGCCGTAAAGCCGTGTTTCAGCCGAGCTCTCAGCTAAGTGAAACCTTTTTGATATTTGTGTGGAAAATTTTAGCTGTCTTCTTATTTTATTAAGCAATTTGTTTTTCTAGAGTCTTTTCTGTCTAACCTTGTTTTTTCCTGTCTATCCATAGTTACTGTTGGTACACTTTCAAATGCCATTGTTGGTACGGCCTTCCTCCCTTACCCTTTGGAAAAAACAAAATACCCGCGAACTACCACATAGGTGGTAGTCCCCTAAATACAGAAAATGTAATAAGGGATCTGGGGACCCAAGTAGATAGTAATCTCTCCTTTGATAATCATATTGCCAAGGTGGTTAGAAAATCCTTCTATGTGGCCCACTTAATCACCAAAAGGTTCGCATCTAGAACAAAAGAGGTTATTGTGCCTCTCTACTCATCACTCATTAGACCCATCATAGAATACAATGCCGCATTTGGGATGTACCTTACAAGACACCTGCAACAGCTGGAAAGGCCACAAAAGTACCTCACCAAGAGGATTACTGGCCTCAAACAGATGCCCTATGCAGCCTGACTCAAGAAACTCCAGCTGTACTCAGCTGCATACCACTTACTCAGATGTGATCTCTGCCTGACATACAAGGCCATGTCCAACCCAGAATTGATGGACATGCTTCACCAAAAAAAAAAAACAAATCCCAGAGAGCCACACGCTCTAGAGATATAAACCTCACCACAACGATAACTAGGACATGCTGGAGGGATAGATTCCTATCCCAGAGACTCCCCATGCTTTGGAACAGGATTCCAATATACATCAGGCAGAGCCCCTCACTAACACTCTTCAAGAGAAACCTTGACGGGTGGATGGGAAACAGAAAATTTACATCGGGGATCACTGCACTGGCTCTGCTGGACAGTGGCACAGGGAACTATTGGCTCTGCTGGACAGTGGCACAGGGAACTAATGGCTCTGCTGGAGAGTGGCACAGGGAACTGATGGCTCTGCTGGGCAGAGGCACAGGGAACTAATCTAAGTAGATGGCGAAAGCCAACACATTCTGGCTAGGCTTATAAATGCCCTTGGGCAGATAGCCTAGTACTTGCCTATGAACCTATGAACCCTTGTGGTATTTCTTCAATACCATAGTTGGTGTTGTTTAACCTATTAGCTGACTTTTATTTAGGTGTTTCTCTTCTTTCTCTTTCATAACAGTGTATTGATATATTTGTGACTTTTTTGAATGGAGCTGACTTTGATTATAATTGGATTATGCAGTTGGCCTGTGGTGTTTTTTTCTCTGTCAAGATGGATAAGAAGGGTACTTCAGGTTTTAAGCATTGTACTTCATGTAAAGGCAAGTTACCTAACAGTGATTCCCATGATGACTGTGTATACTGTTTGGGAGTGTCCCACCTTTCGGTGCAGCTTCCGACATTTGTCAGAGTTTCAGTCAACGCACTCTTAATGAGCGCAAAAATAAACTCATTCTGAAAGGTTTACTTAACTCTACCTTCTCAGAGGCCATTTCTGCGATGAGTCCTTCTAAGGACAAAAAGAGATCCCACTCTGTTCCTTCCTCACCATCCAGGAATCGGAGCAAGCCTGGGAAATCAAAGGTCCCAAAGTTATCTTCGGAGCATAAATCAACCTCCTCGGCTCCATCTTCTTCAGCTCTGACCATCTCACAACCTTCGATACTGGTCCTGCCTCCGGCACCGATCATAGACCTTACTACACCTATTTTGACTTCTGCACTGGTGGCCACTTCAGCTCGGGCACACCTTCGACTACACGATTAGTTTCCATTTTGGAACGGACCATTTCGGCTCTGAGTGCCACTTCGGCATGCAGCATTGTACTGACCTCCATGGATTTGACCTCTGCTTCTGGTCTCAAAACTAGAGACTTTGGTGCTGGCAGACCTTGCACCACGGACCCGATACTTCCCCTCCATATATCCATTTCTGGGCCAAGCGTATAGCTCCTTTATCGAACGTCCTGACTCCCTGTCCAGAGTATCCACTAGATCCACCAGGAGCCTTTCTGAACACGATGTGGTGCATCTTTTAGACCAGCTGTTGTTAGTCAGGGGGATTCCCTCACTTTCTAAGACCCATCCACCTACAGGACTTGGGTTGCCTTATCCACGGACTCCATCTTACAATCCTCCTTGGACCATCTCAGTTCCGAAGCCTTCTGTTCCAACATCCTCCTTGGAACCCATCACCTCGGTGCCTACGGTGCATCCCACTCCGGCTCCGAGTTTGTCCTATTGGTCTTCGTTTCCCGCTGAACCAGTCCTTCCTCAATCTGAGGATTGAGAGATGGGCTTGTCGGCCCGGGGTACAGAGCCCCCTCTCACCTCGGTTCCATCCTCGCTGCTGATAGCCGCATCTGTGTTGATCCTGCTTGAGGCTCCATCTGTGAGGGTGGGTTCATCGGAGCGGGGTGTGACCACAGTCCCGAGGTTGTCTTTCTCGGTTACGGGCTCCCATCCCTCTTTGGGCGGGCCTGCCTTCCGCACAATTGAGAGGGCTCTTGCTTCTGGCAGCACTCCTTTGATGTCAGAACCCCAGTTTTCACCCCCTGAGCTACAGCTGTCACAGACCACTCCCCTGGGACACCAGGTAGAGAAGTCCCAGGACACCCCTGTTCAGGGTCCTCATTCTTCCGAGTCCTCCTCAGAGACCTCCACTGAGGAGCCCCCTCGAAAGAAGTGCAAGAGGAAGCACATGGACTCACCCGAGGAGTCCTTAATGGAAGACACGGATTACAATGATGGTGAAGGGTCCCCACGGTCACCTCCTGATGATGTCTCCTTCGGAGACATCCTGGAAATGTTAAAGCAGAGAGGTGACTGGAAGCCCTCCAACCCTTTGTCTGAGGAGTCCGTGTTCCTGCAGGCTTTTCATGCCTGGCCTTCTACCTCTTGGGTGACCCCGCCTGCCGACGAGCTCATCTAGCTCATCGTGCAGCCCGCTTGGAAGAATCCTGATTCCATTGAGGCAATCCCTCTGAGACCAGACAGAATTCTTTCCCCTCCCAAGGAGAACCCGCATTGGTCCATAGGGTTACCAGTTGATGGTATGGTGTTGGCAGCAGCCACGAAAAAGGACTTTGGTGAGGAAAGTCCTGCTGTCCACCCACCCAACAGGGAGTCCCAGGCAGTGGACAGACTTGGGAAGCGTGTTTTTTGCATCAGGGACCTTTGCCATACAGTCTCTGAATTATTTGGCACATTTTACGAGGCTCCAGTGGGACTTGATCTCCGAACTCTCTGGGATGCTCGCAGGACAGTTGTCTGAATAGGTCAGGGACAAAGTGGCCTCGTAGCTCGCAACCCTGGAATTGATATCAAACTCGTCCATGAGGTTGCTGTCACATGCAACTGAGGGAGTGGTTAGAGCAGTGGGTTCAGGCATTGTTATGCGGCATCATGCCTGGATGTGCATTTGTGACCTGGCAGACCCCTTCAAGTCTTCCTTTATGAATGCTCCCATCGAAGCTTCATCCCTTTTTTGCTCCAAAGTGAAGGACACACTAGACAGGTCCGAGCAAGATGGAAAGACCCTGTCTGACATAGGCCTATGGTTTTCCAGCCCTAAACATACCTTCTCCAGGAATCAGAGGAGTGGAAAAATGTGGCATAAAAAAACTCAGGGACCTTAACGTGCTGCACGTGGTGATGATACTCCCAGAGGCAGAGGGGGTAACAACTCCGGAAGACGCCCTATCAAGGCAAAGGGGGTCCTCGTAATCAGGGCTCCAGGGATTCTTTCTTTGGGCAGCCTTATCAGTGCTCCTGAGGAGCAGCCCGATTGCTTACCTCTGGAAGCAGTCGGGGTCATTTCTCTCCATCACCACTGATCATTGTGTGCAGAGCATTATCACCAGAGGTTACACCATTCCCCTTTCTTGTCAGCCAAATTTCCCAAGAAAACTTCCCGATGTTCTACCCAGTCAAAGGGAAGAAGCAGCTTCAGAGATTATAAAGTTGTCTCAAAAAAGAGTCATCCAACCAGTCCCACCAGACCAGCGCGGATCTGGATTTTACTCAAGATTCTTTTTGGTGCCAAAAAAGACAGGGGACTGGAGACCCATTTTGGATCTCAGCAGCCTAAAGTCGTCTGTCAACCAAACTAAATTCCAAGGGAAGTTCTTCAGGCCCTAGGTTCTATGGCAGCTTCAATCTCAGTAGTACCTCTAGCAAAGCTACACATGCGGATTCTGCAGTGGCTCCTTCTGTGTCAATGGTTCCCAAACTATCACCCCCTCAGTTACTAGATTCAAATAACCAACTCCTGCAAACAAGACCTGCTTTGGTGGATGAGGCCAGACGTAGAACTTTGGGGTTGTCCATTTCAGTCTCCTCAGCCTACAGCCATTGTGACCACGGATGCTTCCCTGATCAGGTGGGGGGGGGGCATTTCCAGGGAAAGACTGTCCAAGGCACATGGTCCACCTCAGAGACCTACCTGCATATCAGTGTTCTAGAACTGAGAGCTGTGCTGTTAGCATTGCAGGCCTTCCATTCGGCACTCCCTTTCGGGACAATTGCAATTCAATCAGACAATATGTCAGTGGTCTGGTATAGCAACAAACAAGGAGGAACCAAGTCCTATCCCCTATGTCGAGAAGCCATGAGAATTTGGCAATGGGCAATAGCTTGCAACCACTTTCTAATAACAACACATATCCGGGGAGCTCCAATATGATTGTGGACAAGCTGAGCAGATGCATCCTCATGCCTCGCAAGTGGTCCTTCAACCCCGACATGGCGTCAGCAATCTTCAGCCACTGGGCCAAGCCCTGCTGCGATCTTTTCACCTCCCCATCAAACACCAAGTGCAGCAGCTATTTCACCCTACTTCCCCCAGAAGGGGAGTCACCGTGGGACGCTCTGATCCACGATTGGCCCACGGGACTTCTTTACGCTTATCCTCCCATTCCTCTGATCCCACAATTTCTAAAGAAAGCTCTTCAGTTGAGATGCAAGGTGATCCTCATACCCCCATTCTGGCCTCGACAAGTTTGGTTCCCTTTCCTTCAGCCTCACCTAATATACCTGCCGTGGATTCTAGACCCTCTACCAGATCTGATTACTCACCCCCAAGGGTTGAGGCACCCAAATCTGTCCAGTCTCAAGCTGACAGCTTGGTTTCTCCACTTCCACTAGTAGCCAGGCAAGCTGATCTCTCCTCACCTGTTCGAGACATCATTCTGGCCTCTCATAAACCATCCACCAGAAGACTATACCAGGGTAAATGGAAAAGATTCTCCATCTGGTGCAGGAATAGCATGCTAGACCCATATCTGGCTCCAGTTACTGCAGTGCTTCAATACTTGGCTACGTTTTTTGATAATGGAGCCTTGGCCTCTATTGTACGAGTACATCTAGCGGCAATTTCCAATTTCCACAATGGTATAGATGGCACCCCTCTTATCTCTGTACACATTTGCAAGGCTTTCCTCAAGGGAACCTCTCATATCAGCCCTCCTGTCAGACAGCCTATGGAACCATGGAACTGCACTATAGTCCTTCAGTCTTTGACTCAGAAATCTTTTGAACCTGCTGCGAAGTGTGACCTAAAGTTTTTGTCATGGAAATCATTGTTCTTGGTCGCCATCACATCTGCCAGAAGAGTCTCTGAGCTGCAGGCTTTGTGTATCAAGAGCCCCTATCAGGTCTTTCATAAAGACAGAGTATCACTTCGGATGACTCCATCCTTTCTCCCCAAAGTTGTTTCTGAATTCTCCATAAACCAGACCATTGACCTACCAGTGTTCTTTCCGAATTTTGCCAGTAGAGGAGAGTATTGCCTTCACTCTTTAGACATACATAGACAATTGAGATTTTATCTAGACAGGACCAAACCTATCCGTAAATCTGAGCAGCGTTTCATCTCCTTTTCTGGGCCCAGAATGGGAGAGGCTGTTTCCAAGGTTACATTATCAAAATGGCTTAGGGACTGCATACGTTTCATCTATTCCCTCAGTAAAAAACGTATGCCAAAAGTTAAAGCTCACTCCACTAGATCTATGGCAACATCTGTAGCTTTCCATTCCAGGGCTTCCATAGATGACATCTGTGCAGCAGCTACTTGGGCTAAGCCTCATACCTTTATCAATCATTACAAGTTGGACTTGGTCTCCAGAGGGAGAGCTGCCTTCAGCTCAGTAGTACTCAGGAATGTTCTTCCATAAGAGCTACCCATGGACCTCAAGGTAGCTTGGGATTCTATCCCATCAGTGATGAATGGAAAGAAGATTAACGACATCAGATAAAGAAGTTATGTCTTACCATAATGTTCAATCTGTGTTGTTCATCTTCTTTCATTCATCACTTCCCACCCTCCTTCCCCCTCCAAAGGCTCCTGGGGGATGCTTTGGGTCTAAATGGTGCCCTAGGGTAGTTGTGCAGAAGTGGCCTTGGCTTTACTTCCTTTTCTCTAGCAAACTCAATCTGAGGTAACAGGGAGAAGGGCATTCTGGTTAGAGACTTAGCTCGAGAGTTTTTTGGCTGGCTCGAGCTTGGTAAAAAGGCTGACTCGGTTCCGAGGGCTCGGAACCGAACACATCAGTGATGAATAAAAGAAGATGAACAACACAGCTGGAACGTTACAGTAAGACATAACTTTTTTTTTTTTTTAAGAGTTTCACATTCAGCCTCCTTGCTTTTCTGTAGTCATTGTTTCCACCATCTCTGTAAAGTTGCGCATTTAATCCTGTGTACCTGGAGTTCTCCAAAAAGAAGGTTGACTGAATTACTGTGACAGAAATGTGGCTTAGTGCACTTTTCAGTCTTTCAGGGAATTATTTTCAACCATAACATTTTTGAATCACTTTGATGATTTTCTATGCTACAGTACCTAAGAAAAATAGCAGGTCCCATGCCTTAGTGTTGTGTAGAAAGGCACTTCACACATAGTTGTGGGCACAGAACTTCACATTCCTTACCTTCTTCCATGTGGTATAGAACTAGTTTGTACATCTCCTTGAGCAGACTGTCCTTCCTGTGCTTGGCCTTGGGTGTTTTGTGCATGTCTGCTGTATGTCAGTTACCTTGAAGGTGAAACTTTTGTTCTCCAGGGAAAATTATTTCCTTCCAACATGCTGCTGCTTGTGAAGAGAGTATAAATGCTGTTTGTATTACTGGATTAGAGTATTTGTGTACTCTTTGCACCACCCTCCCACAAAACATTGTGAGCCTTGGCAGTGATTCTGGAAGAACAGTTATCTGTTCTTTTGTGACATTATTTTGGAGCAGGCAGACACAGTGTTTTATTGAATGGTAGTCACTAAAGAACAATGTTTGTCACTTTTAGGAAGAAGAAATCACTGCGGATTAATATTCTTCCTATTTGAATGTGGAGTTGCTGACCATTCAGTTTATCCATCCTGTTTTTTTTTTTTTTCACAAAGGTCAAAGACGTGTTAGTGTTGCCATCTTCATATGCTAGATTTCATTTAAGGTACTATATTTCTCTTTGTGTTTGATCAAGAACTTCCTCAGATAAGACAAGCTTTGTGATTCCTTTGCTGTAGGTGATGTAATTAAACAGGGATTTGAACGCGTATTGCATGAGTACCCAGTAGAGTCATAATTGATTTTTTACAGGATGGTGATCCAATGACTTCTTAATACAATTTTTTGGACTTTTTGTCAAAGGTGTAATATGACTCGGTAATCTGTATTTGTGGGCTCAGTCTGCTTGTGGTTGTATGTTGGTGATTTATTTTTCTTATTGATAGGGCCATTGGATTTTCTGGGCAAGAAGAAACTGGCATAGTTAAATAGGTGTGATATGCCCATTCTTTATGCCCAGCACACCAGAGCTTTGATATGGGATTAAAATGTAATAAAAGACTGCTAGATTTGAGCAGTTAGTTTATGACAACTTTGAAATTATTATTGGCTGTTAAGAACCTATGGATGCATTTTATGAGGAGCTTTGTCATAGCTAAGCATAAATATATCTGAGAAATAACACTGTATCATTACCCTAGGTATTTCTAGGCCATCTTTGATTTTGCATGTCTTTTAGTCCTTTCTTTTGCCATTTTTTTACTGCAGAATAGTAGTTAAAGAATTAATTCTGTTGATTTTTCACATTAGTCTACACAGTAGAGTAGTTTTAAATTTATTTTTGCTGTATAGTAAGTACTAACTATTGTTTGGTGATTTTTTTCCCTTTTGTTTTGTAAGTTTTAAACCTCATCCCATTATGTCCAATGAACAAATTAAAAGAAAATATTTTAAGAAAGATTATTATGGCTTTTAGCCATTTATTTAGGTATTTTATACAATAAAATGAATGTTTATGATATGACAAGAAGATGTTTTAAGCTGTTGTTTTAGCTGTATTAATTTCTGATTTAGTGCATGTTTAACTGAGTTGCAGCATTCCTGAATTCTTAAGAAGCACAGCTTAGATTGCAAGTTTGGGTGGCACCACTTTAGAAGTTTTTTCATTTTAAAACAGTTCATATAGCTGAAGATACCCGTCAGTATCACAGATTTCTTTACAATCATTTTGCAAGTGACTTTATTTGGAAGAACCAACAGTGGGATACCTACAACTGACCTCAGTGTTCAGAATTCATCTTTGTATTTTATGAAAAATTTAGAAACTGCTGAGGCTAATTACTGCGTATGGCAGTGTAATGGGTTTGTCTCTCAAGTCCTCCTGTTTCCTCTGTGTGAGGCCCAGTTTCCAGTGTCTGTTGCAGACCCAGGTCACCCTTTCCGAGAACCAAAGCCTGTTCTGTAGATCCTGTCCAGACCTGTGGGAAAATGTGGCTAAAGCCGGAGCTATTAATACTGTTCCTTTCCCACTCTGTCTGAAAGGAACTCCCAACAGGAAGGTTTCAGTGCAGTCTGCAGAACACACAGCTTCTTGGTTTAACTCCTTGGCTTCCACAGAGTAAGAGTTCTCAGCTCTTTTCTGTTCCTGTGATTTAATGTATACCTAGTTTGTGATTTTTAAGACTGTAGTATTGTCAATGATTATCTAATGTAGTTAACATTGTTTGTTATAAGGGTTATATTAACCATTACCTGGTTTATGCATTAGCATTAGCTTACTGATTTAGACTGCATTGCCTTTGAGTGACACTTATATCACTATACTGTATGAATTAGTACTTCTGGTACTCTTCTGTACATCTTAAATATGCAGGAGACCTTATCTGTTAGAAAAATTGAATGAAAGCAAATGGTAGACAACTTCTCCAAACTGTAAATCTTCAACCAACTCGGCATTAGTACTGGGAAGTGGGTTTATGTCCTGCCTGTAATGGAACTCTTAAAATATCCCAGAATGCAATATATATGAAGCCTTACCTTTAGCGAAAAAAAATTCTCTAATGTATTTTGTTTATTGTACTGGGAGACAGATGTTGGCCTGGTAGTGAGAGCAACTTTTACTTATCACCAGCCTTAAACTTCCATCTGACATATAAGTACAGTGCTGCAGATGTTTTGTACACATCACCTCTAGCAGAAAAAGGTTTCTGTTTTTGCCTCCTCCCAACCACAAAAGAGCTGATGTGTGTGAATGAACTAAGGGCACACAAAAATAAATGTTAATCTTTTTGTCAAAGGGATTACTCATCTCTCAATACAGTTGAGATGCTTTTGTTGTGCACAACCGAATACATTCACTTTCATTGCACCACGGATATCAGAAACATTTGTTTCTGATGCTGTTTATACGTGTCTTCATCCTTTTAAAGACACAAAGTCGCTATACTTCCAGAGGAAAGAAAGCAAAAATATCAAGAAAAGATCAACAGGTTGCATTCTGAGTCAATCTGCTAGTAGTTGGACATAAAAGTATGGATGGCACATTGAAAAGCTACTAACAAGATATTTTTTTTCTTTATATGTCCTTACAATTTGGAGGATTTACTGCCTAAAATTGATGTCATGAAATGATTTCAAGAGTATAAATTGTTTTGAAGCAAAAAAAAAAAAAAAAAAAATATATATATATATATATATATATATATATATATATATATATATATATATATATATATATATATATATATATGTATATATATATATATATATATATATATATATATATATATATATATATATATATATATATATATATGTATATATATATATATATATATATATATGTATATATGTATATATGTGTATATATATATATATATATATATATGTGTGTGTGTATATATATATATATATATATATATATATAAACTCTAGCAACTACATAACTTGTACAGCATTGAGGAGGTAAGTGCATGCACAATGGAAAGTGAAAGTAATGAATGCATTTGTTGTAGTCGAGACCTTTTTCTTTCAGCTCTCCTCAAGCTGAGGACACAGAATGCCTATAATTAGTTCACTGTACCTCTGAAACCATAAAGTGTATGGCAGCTGATAATATACAGTAGCAGCTGGATACCATTATATACAACTGCACAACCTATTCTTCTTCATTACCTTTTCCTGTGACAGCTTTTACTGCACACAGAAAATATTGTTATGTGATTCACAATTCACATCCCATTGAAACTGACAGAATGGTTTCCAGCACAGTAAAGAGCAGCAGTGCAGTAGAACTGAGTTGAATTTACATAAATATAAGTGTGTGTGTGTTTCTGTGTGTGTGTGTACGTCTGTGTGTGTGTCTGTGTTCTCATACCTGGAATAGTAAATAAAGTGGCAGTGTTCTTAATAAATCCAAAATCTGGTGTATTGCTGTTTCTTATCTTTGTTTTTTTTAAAATGATTAGGTAAGCTTCTTGTATTCAGGTTGCCAGAATCCTCTTTAGAAACCATGAACATGCATAGATTGTTGAGTTCTATTACCACATCAGGAACAAGGATGTATTTTCCAGTACTAACACTGCAGTGCAGCATAAGGGAGGTGCAGCATTCCTAAATGTGCCAGGATCTCCCATTTGCTTGAGCTGCTCTCAGCTCAGGTGCATAAAAAAGATCCCACAGCACTTATAAAAAATAGGGACTCATAAGGCTTCAAGAGTAGGGAAATTTTCCTTTTGCCCTGTCCAGGTTTCTCATAGTCAGAAGAAATTCCACATCCAGTCTCCATTTCAAATAAGTCATAGACCTAAGCAACCTAACCCATTCACCAAATATAAATAAATTAATGAATGAATGTTCTTTTTCTCCCTGTTGACAAACTACCATTAGACCACTTATGGTTCATTTAGCTACATGAGGCTTTCCTTGCCTCTGTAGCCATTAAGTTTTTAACTAAGCCAGAACCACCACCTCCCCAGTATAATGACCGCCATGTCCACATTATTTACACAGATTTGTACACTGCTTGCTGGTTGTGCATCGTGCATGCATCCATTGTCTGTTGAGCTGCCTACTGCAACTCCAAACCTCCACTCTGAACCACGAGTGCAATGGACCACACTGCTTCCCATATCCCTCCCCTCCCTCAGATGAGCCATTGAAACCCACCTTCCCCTGAGGATTCCTTCAATATCTGAATTACTGATTGGTCCTGACACATTTGGGTTATATATAGGGCTTTAACTGTCTGTGCCATAGAGCTGTTCCCAGGTATTCAATGTTAATGTTGATATCATGAATACTGTTTGTTTATTAATAACCTTCGGATTGTCTATATACCATTTTCAGCCTAGGTTTATGTACAAAAATGGAGTATACAATATAACAGGTTAGCTGTGTAGATATGGATAATGTTACAGTCAGTGATACAGTGACCGTCAAGTAAAGCATACATGTAGTTATATAGATAATTGTGAAAAAAAAGTAAACGCAAGCTGTAAATATTTTACTGACATTAATTTGTTGCATAGTAGGTAGTAATTATAATAGAAAACACCTATTAGTGGAGTATAGGTATTGATTCTAGACAGGACGGTGACTTCTATAATATAGCTGCTTAAACTCATACTATAAGAGAAGTGGTAAAAAGTGTTATTTATAGCAGTATAAGAAGTAAAACTGAACAATGAAGTAAGGAAGAAAATGTAAACAATACCAGAGCAGAGCTGTACAGGAAACATGAGTAGCAAACAAGCAGCACCTAAAAGAATCTGATTCACCAAAGGAGTTGAGCAGTCTAGCCATGGTTGCTGTGGCAGGCAGACATTGTTTTAAAGTAGCTTGGCCCTGAAGTGGGCATGTTATCTGCTATAGTAAAATGGTAAGCTTACTCCATATGAAGCTGTAATCTGAAAAAAAGTTTGTTCATTTGAGACAAGTTTGCTTAGAGGTCTGATGAGTGCAATGACCCTATTTACTTGTCATCTGAGATCATGCTATTGATTTGCCATATTTAACATGCTGGTCATTTTTGGGCAGTGACCATGGTAAAACAGGTAGAATATGTGATAGTGATGTAGGATCTTTCAATCTTTCAAAAACAAAAATAAGTTTAAACCAAAAAGTGAAACACAATAACACCCACCAGGGCAGAATCAAAAAGGAACTCTGAACACTACAAAGTCCAGCGTAAAAAAAGAGTAAATGTTATGAATAGAATGAAACCTATTAGTTGTGCAAACATATCCACATTCTTTTATAACATAAATATACAGCACATTATTGAAGGATCATTCGATCTCCAGACAACTTCTTGTTTAGATGCAAAACTGGTGGAAAATGAGATTACTATGTACAGCTTTAACATTTGCCTGATATACTAAGGAGTTTGGTTTTATTTCTTTTATCTGATTTTTTTGCCTTGGTGTCTGCCAGCCATCAGCCAGCACCCCAATAGGTGTTGAGCTTATTTGTCCTATTCCCCAGTTATTCACATCAGGGCAAATAAGTATTATTTAGTCACCCATTAGAGG